>NC_043003.1:106112365-106162365 GCF_006345805.1 Octopus sinensis | reverse complement strand
GGCCAACAAAGCACTGTATCTTGCACTTTTGATCATACACCCATTTCTCCAGGTAATCTAGTATTTGAGTCTCCAAAAAACGGTTAGCATCGTTTTTGCTGCGGAAGACTGAGTCTCAAGAAATTCAAATTTCTTCGTCGCTGGCCAATCAGGATGTTTCTACTCCATACTCCGTCTTTTAGATTCTGCCTCATAATGATGAACCCACGTTTCATCTCCTGTGACTATTCTGCTCAAAAATTCCTCGCCCTCATTGTTGTAGAGATCGAGTAAACATTGGCAGACCCTGAAGACGTTTGGGCTTGTGCTCTGCAGTAAGCTCTCTTGGCACCCATCTTGCACAGACTTTATCGAGGCCGGGGCTCATTTTGGATGATTTGATTGGCAGAACCATGACTAATCTGCAGAGAACGAGCCACCTCATCAATGGTAACTCACCGGTTCACCAATAGCATCTCTTGAGCTTGCTGAATCTTCTCGTCAGTGGTGGAGGTTGACGGGGTCCCTTCTCCCTCTTGTCTGGCCACTTTTAAACTTCTCAATCCACTCATACACACGTCTACATGGTAGTGCACTATCCCTGTATTGTGCTAAAAGCCTCCAATAAATTTCAGCACCTCACACACCTGATGACCAGAGAAATCAGATCACTGCTTTTTGTTCTTCTTTGGTGCACATTGCTAGTGGAGCGGCCATGCTTACACTGTAAAGCCGGAAAGAAAAATGGGCGCGATCAGGCTCAAACTTCGATCACATGACCACAATAGTACCAACTATAAGCAAGCATGCGCAGAAGGCAGTGTGACAATAATAAAGATATGTTAAGGCGAAAGTGCAGATAATTTTTGACTTCCTCTCGTATATATAAGGAAGCATGATTTAACTCAGTGTGGTCAGGTGACCAGTGGCAGGCAAATACAAGTCTATCAAATATCATACAACATAAATTCTTTGATATTAATTGAATTAATATTCAATTTTTCACCCTTATTATTTTAAATTTAAATAGCTATGTTCTCTAACCTGCAAAATTCACTGCAGAGAATTATTTTCTGCAGAAATATTCCCGGTAGTTTGGCGCGCCAAAACGAAGGCTTTTGAAAAGTGACTCCAATTGTAATTGGTAGAACTGTATACATGTTCTATCTCATGGGGACGTCTCGTGTATAGTTCTGCAAATTATAGTTACTAAAACGATCACACTGACGAGTTTGTTGATGATTACGTAAATGGTTACGTAACACATTAACAACGAAACCTGTTATTAATCTATATTTTGTTTCTTTTCATTTGTCTTGCTTGCTTACGTTCTGGCGTTTGCTAAATTTTTCTTGAGAACATTCCTTCCTTAGTAGTAAGACCATAGCGATCTTCTTCTAGCATAATGGATGTCCACTTACAGGTCATCCTATTATATATATATATATATATATATATATATATATATATTATATATAATAACAATTTAATAATAAAACATAAACATACATACTACATACATACATATATGTACATACCTACATCTAGATGTATATATACATGCATATACGAGTACAGGACACCACAAATAAACGTAGAACACAACGAGAAACGAAAACATAAAATCAAACAAGGAAACAGACTTTTTTTAACAACGAAAAAACAGAGTACAAGACAAACAATACAAGGAATATTCCCCTTCATCAGCTGCCCCTGTTTCAACTCAATGCGTGTTTCGAAGGTAAAGGCAGATATATATATATATATATATATGGAAGATGAAAAATGGGTAGTGAGTGCATGTGCCATATTTCGGGAGTTTTTGCTCCTTGATCAACACCCGTCCAACCCATCAGTCATCCGTGAACACATTGCTTAGATAGCCACAAAACAGCAGTCAAATTAGTGTTATTATATTTAACGTAGTAAGCATTAAACAACTTACTAGAAATAACTAAGTGGTGAGAGAAAAAGACAATCTTAGTCAATGACTGATATTATACCAATTATTCTAGCAAGGGAAACAACTGGGAACACGTTTTGGTGTCATTAGACCTCATCAGCGAAACCTTGGCTCTTTCTTTGCTAAAGTTGTGAACAGAGAATCATTAAGGGAGTTGTCCAACATTGTAGATGAGTAGGTGCAGAACGTTAGTATATTTCAGAGAATAAAGTACTTGTTGTAACTGAGGGACTCGAAGTAGATGAAGCTATAAACAATAGCGCGTAAATATTGGATTTAAAACATTTTGAATAGGAAAGATCGAAAGCCTCGCATGGGACACGAATGTGTCCAGGGGTTGTACGTCTGTCAGGGTCACAGATGTAACTTAGTATTCCACGGGTAGCCTTCGATTTTTTCTATTCAAGAGTTTTTTAAAACCAATATGAGCATGCTAACGTTTGTAGCATGGTCAACTTCGAGTTCTATAAACGAATAGTTTCATGTCCCTCGAAGTTTCTAGAATCTTATGACACAAACAACAGATTATTTATTCAGTGAATAAGCAATGCGTGAAAGACACTTGTCAAGTGACATAGGCGCGTACAATTATATTTAGCACGTTCGTGTACACTCATTCAAACTTAGAAGACTTTCACTAGAGAGAAAAATCTCGTTATAGACAATGTGTGTGAAGCATACCACTGGTCTATGAATGATGTCAGTGTACCATGGAGGTAAATGGCTTAGTGGTTGGGGTGTTGGAGTCGTGATCGTAAGATTGTGATTTCGAGTCCGATACTGGGCAATGCTTTGTATTCTTGAGCAAAACACTTAATTTTACGTTGTTCCAGTCCATTAATCTGGCAAACATGAGTAATCCTGTGACGGAACGACTTACATACACACACACACACACACATATGTATATGTATATTATAGGCGCAGGAGTGGCTGTGTGGTAAGTAGCTTGCTAACCAACCACATGGTTCCGGGTTCAGCCCCACTCTGTGGCATCTTGGACATGTGTCTTCTGCTATAGCCCCGGGCCGACCAAAGCCTTGTGAGTGGATTTGGTAGACGGAAACTGAAAGAAGCCTGTCGTATATATGTATATATATATAGTGTGTGTGTGTGTGTGTGCGTGTGTGTGTGGTGGTGTGGGGGGGGGGGGTTGTGTGTCTGGTTTTGTCCCCCTATAGCATTGCCTGACAACCGATGCTGGTGTGTTTACGTCCCGTCACTTAGCGGTTCGGCAAAAGAGACCGATAGAATAAGTATTGGGCTTACAAAGAATAAGTCCCGGGGTCGATATGCTCGACTAAAGGCGGTGCTCCAGCATGGCCGCAGTCGAATGACTGAAACAAGTAAAAGAGAAAAGAGTAATATATATATATATATATATATATATATATATATATATATATATATATTATACATACATACACATATTACATACACACACACACCACATATATATATATATATATAAAGGGGTTTGTATGGTTGTGTATAGAGGGCTATATTATTCAAATGAATTCCAACTCTGTCTGTTTTTTATGTTTTACTTATATTCTTTATATTATTTATGTAGAATATAGAATATATAGTATAAATAATATATAGTAAAATGAATTGAAGTATTGATTGTCTTATTGAATAGATGAAATATTGAATCTCAAATATATATATATATATATAAGTCGATTGCATCGACCCCAGTGCGTAACTGGTACTTAATTTATCGATCTCGAAAGGAGGAAAGGCAAAGTCGATCTCGGCGGAATTTGAGCTCAGAACGTAACAGCAGACGAAATACGGCTACGCATTTCGCCCGGCGTGCTAACGTTTCTGCCAGCTCGATGGTGTTATACCTGTAGTAAACTGGTACAAAGGTGTTGATCTATTAACCATATATTCCAGGGCAAATTGCTCTATTTAAAAATAAATTCCTATTGGTGTGGTCGGTGGTTGGTCGTTTCTTTCTCACTACGTCAAATAAATATCATACACAGCGTTGCTTGATTGCTGGTATCATCGTGACGCATGTAAGTGTGTGTGTATATATCGTATGGCATTGGTTTCGATTGTTTCTTTTGATGTAAGCGATAACCGATCATAATAAAGTAAAGAATAAACGTAATCTAAAACGATGATATAGCTCGACAATTAATAATAAGGGAAGAAGTGGTTTAGTTATTGGAATTGACATATCTGTTGCTTTTGTTTAAGCATCATGCGAATGTTTGCCCATCCGTTAACGCATATCTATTGTTATAAAGCGTGTCACCACGTGTACTATATTGGTAGATATTCAATGATTAATGTGTGGGTTTTTTCACATACACACATATACTAAATAGGAATAAGAGAAACAAATATCACTGATCCAACAGTAGATCATTTTTGTGAGGAACATTTCAGCAAGGAGTTCAGTGAAAATGAATAATTTAGTGCCATCGCTTTATACTCTATACAACGAGTAACGGAAATACGAGTTGTAATTCGAAAATGAAAACAGCTTCAAGAGTCATTTTTATCTTGTGCAATTTCAAGTGCTTCTTAAACATTTCAAACTGGAATTTTCTAGTCAGAAAAAGGATCTTTTCGGTTTGAACGGCAGTTTTCTAGGTAACTAAAAAATTTTAAACTACCTATACTGGAAGAATGTGTTTATAAAACATCTTTTTCTCTTCGCTTTATTGAGAAAATTCTATGGTTTGTAAGATATTTGTTGTTGTCTTTTCTTCAATTTCTGCAATTTCAACCAATCAATGACGTCTATTGAGGTGAAAACATTCTGTGCCGTATGAATATGTCCCTCGTTTAAGAAACAGATTGGGTTTATTTACATTTGTGAAGAAAAAAAGATACCCTTCCCCCCACCCCTAACCCTAACTAACCCTAACCCTAAAACAGATTGAAATACAATAGATCGATACTAGGGTCATAAATATGGGTGACAATTTCATGTGACACCGCTAAAAAAAACTGCCGTTCAAACCGAAAAGATCCCAGAAAAAAATAACTTTTCAGAGAAGTTTCACTTTAATTTTTTTTTTTTTTAATTGTCTTCTAAACAGGCGCAGGAGTGGCTGTGTGGTAAGAAGCTTGCTGCACAACCAGATAGTTCCGGGTTCAGTCCCACTGTGTGACACCTTGAGCAAGTGTCTTTCTACTATAGCCTCGGGCCGACCAAAGCCTTGTGAGTGGATTTGGTAGTCGGAAACTGAAGGACGCCCGTCATATACGTGTGTGTGTGTGTGTGTGTGTGTGTTGTGTGTGTGTGTGTGTGTGTGTGTGTGTGTGTGTTTGTCCCTTCACCGACCATCGCTTGACACCGATGCTGGTGTGTTTACGTCCCAGTAACTGAGCAGTTCGGCAAAAGATACCGATATAATAAGTACCAGGCTGACAAAGAATAAGTCCCGGGGTCGATTTGTTCGACTAAAGGCGGTGCTCCAGCATGACCGCAGTCAAATGACTGAAACGAGTAAAAGAGTAAAGTATTGGCTTTACCATTGTGTTCATTGGCACAACCAAGAGCCGTTCCGTTTTAAGCGTCACAATAAATCTACGAAAAATAAGGTCTGAGCAGTTAACGGTGTAACCTCTTGAGGATTTGGTATCATTTTCTCTCTCTAGTACTCTTGCCTCGTACCGTTTCCGCTGTAGACGTTGCGAGCTGTAACGTTTTAACAATGCAGCTAATTTTCCCCCTTACCTTTTTTAAATATTGCTTGGAGACACTAGCTGAAAAAGATCGCGACCTCGTGTGCACCGTTGGCGATTTTTTGTCCTCTGTCTTCCCTTCTCTGGATCTTTCCTTCTCCTATGTTTCCGACGAAGAGCTCCACTCGAAACGTTAAACCTTCCTTCTTTCCTGAGCGTCCAATAATGCTATATTTGTTCCACGTCCTCGCGTTGTTGAGTTTTTTTGTGCTTTCATTGTTTGGATTAACTTTATGAAACTATTAGTTTGTTCCTTCTCGAGCCACGCCAGGCTCATAAGGGCCGGTTTCCATGGCGTATGGGTTCCCCACCTGGAGAAAGTTGTGCCGAAAGAGTCAGCAGAAGTTCGCCATTACCTTCTGCCGGAGCCGCGTGGAACTTAGGTGTTTCGCTCATAAATACACACATCGCCCGGTCTGAGATTTGAACCCGCGATCCCTCGACCGTGAGTCCGCTGCTCAAACCACTAGGCCATGTACCTCCACATGAAACTATTAGTAGCTCTTAACTATTAACTGTGTACGTTAAACATTGTGTGTGTGTGTGTGTGTGTGTGTGTGTGTGTGAGAGAGAGAGAGAGAGAGAGTGTGTGTGTGTGTGTTGTGTGTGTGTGTGTGTGTGTGAGAGAGAGAGAGAAAGAGTGAGTGTGTGTGTGTGTGTGTGAGAGAGAGAGAGAGAGAGAGAGTGTGTGTGTGTGTGTGTGTGTGTTTGTGTGTGTGTGTGTGTGTGTGTGTGTGTGACCCCAGCCACCGTTTAACGACTGGCGTTGGTTTCTAGATGTCCCCGTAACTTAGCGGTCCGACAACAAAAGACGATAGAATAAGTACCAGACTTAAAGAAAAGGAGCACCGAGGTTGACTTGTTTGACAAAACCCTTCACGGCGGTGCCCCAGCATGTTCCAAATCCAATTACAGTAAAACAAGTAAAAGTTAAACGGTGTATGTGTGCGTAATTAATGCGTTTAGGATTGTCTACGTATGTATACGTGTGTACGCATGCGCTTTCAAGCACATACACGAGTCTGTACGGACACGATTACTCTGCGTGCGCATACATACGTGTATCCGCGTTTATGCGCCTAATTTATGAACACTATATGCATGTGCGAATTTTGTGGGGGGGGTGTTTGTTTTGGTGTGTGTATGTGTGTGAATATGTGTGTATGCGTGTGTGATTACACGCACAAGATTTCTTTTTACTTTTTCCCCCTCCTTATTTTCATATTAATCTATGTATTTGCTTATTGAACGACATGACATGCAAACCTTTTGAATTATTTGCGTGATATTATAATTCATTCTAGATCATTCTACAGGGAAATATATTTATTTATTTATTTATTTATTTATTTATTTATCGACAGCTATATAAAATCACAGGCATTTGACTTGTGACAAGTTTGGTAAGTTCCAAGGCACGAAAGTCTGCGACCTTGAGTCGCTCTTCTTCGTCTGCTAAATATTGATATGAATGAATATACATATACTCACGTTTTGAGTTCTATTTTTCCTGTTTGCATCAACACACACATATAAATTAAAGGGTGGCTTATTAGCAATTAGAACATGAAGGCAAAAATTAACAGAGATTACAAAAGTGACAGAATGTATTGACTAGCACCGCTTATGCTAAAATAGCAGTCAAATGAACCCCAAAGTCACTAAAGCGCTATACTTAATGACTGAGAGAGGAAAGTAGGTCCCTAACGGTTTTTGTTATATTAACAAAGGAAGTTGAGTTCAAACATAGGCGTTAATAGTCGCTGATGAGAATTAAGGTGGTCTACACTTCGCTGTTTTGAAACTTAGTACGTTTTCAACGATTTTTCTTATAAGATTGACAAAGGAGGTTGAGTTTAATCACTGGCGTTAAGAGCCACTGATGAGAAATAAGGTGGTCTACACCAAAATGCGAAATCGCGATACGGTTACATACGCTAGGGACTTATCTCCCCCTGTCAGTCATTAACTACAGTGCTTTAGTGGCTTTGGAGTTAATTTAACCGTCATTTTAGCACAAGTGGTGCTAGTCAGTACCCTCTGTACCTTTATGACCTCTGTTTATGTATATATATATATATATATATATATATATATATATACATACTACATTTGTGGGAAATTCTGTCTGTGGGTGTGTTTGTGGAGTTGTTAGCTAACTCCTCCTACATCGTTTTATTGATTTTGATGAAACTTGACACGTGACTAGAACTCATGTCTGAAAACCTCATGGCCTTCTCAGATTGTCGACAAAATCGATAATAGAGCCCCCTGGAAAGGATCCTTTTATATAAATATATTTTATTTTAAAAGCCAAGTGAACTAACCCATTCATATTCCTAAATCATTTGGTATAAATGAAATTGAGTATACTTATTTCTTAGTATTTGAACTGTTAGAGTTATTTTCTCAATTTATCCAGTACAACCCTTAAACAAGTAAATAGTATTTTCCTAAACAATAGATCCACTTATTTCGGTTAGTGATTTATTTACGAATATACCAACACTAGCACCGCTGAGGGTAATATTCTCCAGGAATGCACAAAACCCCTTTTCAGAGCTATTTACTTTGAATTGTTATCATCTCATATCTGATTAGCCTGTTATTATGTAACATGCTTCATGATTTTAGTATGCATACCTTATTAGTATTTCCTCCTAAGTTCTATATACTCTGAGAATGCATTAAAGCCCTTTTGGAGGCTACTTTATCTGAATTCTTACTATCAGGTAACTAATTTCATGTTATTACATAAGTGACTTCATTATTTGGGTTTTCATAACTTATTGGAAATTCCTAGAAACAAGATCCTGTGTAAGACAGTTCGGTATTCTCTGTAAATGCACAAAAACCGTTTTAAGGGCTACATACTTCGTATTGTTGTTACTGGATTAGCGAAACAATTATGAGAACGGAACCAAGGGATAAACCCCGTTTTCCCGGGAATTACCGGGTACATCATCTAGTATATATATCATAGAGCAAACAGTAAAGGGTTGTCATTATTAGTACTCAGAGTTTCGAAAGTCGGAGCGAGAAGCTACGCTACATTCCCGTCGGTTATTAATTGGCGACAGAAGCTACACAGACACAAAACATCTGCGTTCATAACGTCTACATACGTACAGACGCACACCAGCATGTATACATACATGTACACACACACGTGTATATATTTATATATAAAATTCAAGTTGTGTGTGTGAGACTCTGTCTCCTCCGATTTAGATTCCTAACTACTCCCACATTTTGCGGTGCAGTTTAACCAAAAGCGGGTATCTTACAGTCGTCATTCATATCGAGCCCTTCTGGGTCTACGATGAGTCTACGATTAAAAAAAAAATTTACCATAATTTTTCCGCATTTTTAATGATTTTTGCTCGGGTTATATAAGGGAAGTAACTCTCTAAAATGTTACTATAGTTATTTCCCTTACAAACCCGAGCAACGCCGGGCGATACTGCTAGTATATATATATATATATATATATATATATATACATACATACATATATATATATACGTAACCTCATCATCATATACACATAGGTGCTTACATGCATACACGTAACATAACACACATATATAGACATATATTTATACGTACATATATATATATATATATATATACAAACATACATACACACACATGTATACACACGTATATAATATATATAGATATACATATATATATATACATACACGCGCACACACACATATAAAAGGAAAAAAATATATGAAAAATTTATGAAAAATATATACAAAAAAAACAAAAATAAAAATATTAGAAATAAAATTATAAATTAATGGGAGTTAAAACGTATGGGAATATTTGTACAGGAACTTAGTAGAAATGTGGACTCCGGCCGTGATCTAGGGGTCCCCAAACCGTAAAAAGGTAATTTGTGACATATCGGCATGATCCAAAGAGTGCAGTTCTTGAATTTAAACATGTAGCGGGGTCTAAGGAACTTTTCCAGATAAGCAATCTTTCCATGTTACAAAGACCCTTGTAAGGAAAATCATGAGGGCGTTCAGAGGACAAATACACGCATAGTAAACATTTTTATGTAGTCTGTATATTCCGAAAGTATCTTAATGTAATTCTTATTGTTCTTTGCACATTATATATATATATATATACACACACACACACACCACACACACACAACACACACACACACACACACACACACACATATATATAATATATATATATATATATATATATACACACACACACCACACATATATATATACACACACATATATATATACACACATATATATATATATATATACATATGTATACACACACACACATACACACACACACACACACACACACACACACATATATAAATATATATATATATATATATATATATATATATATACATATGTATATATATCTAGTAAATCCCTCCCAAAAAACAAACGAAGAACAAACAAAAAACAACGTGAGGACGTGGTACATGAAAAGTATTAGCAGACGCTCAGGGAAGGAAAGAAAGATAGTTTAACGTTTCGAGTTTACCTCTTCTTCATAAATAGAGTAAAGTCCAATAGAAAGGAAGACGGAGGGGAAAAAATCACCAACGATCTCACATGTGGTTACATTTTGAAAAAATATCTATCTATCTATCTATCTATCTATCTATCTATCTATCTATCTATCTATCTATCTATCTATCATTGTATATAGATATATAAATATATGTATATACATGCATATATATAGATATATAAATATATGTATATGTATGGAGGCGCAATGGTCCAGTGATTAGGGCAGCGGACTCGCGGTCGTAGGATAGCGGATTCGATTCCCAGACCGGACGCTGTGAGTGTTTATTGAGCGAAAACACCTAAAGCTCCACGAGGCTCTGGCAGAGTGTGGTAGCGAACCCTGTTGGAATGCGTTCCTTCCGTGGAAGGTGAAAGAGTACGCTCCCCAGTTTGGTCAGACGTAAATTGGAGCTAGGCACGACAGTTAGGCAGTAATATATGACGAAGGTGATGTAAGCATTCGCCACCTCTGTTCGACCTTTCAGGGGTAGCATTCTCTCGGCCCATTTCTGGGTGAGATTGGCCACCCTGTTCGTCAATTCGTCCCAGTTCTTCTTCATTTGGAGACCTGGACCGAATTAGATCCCGAACAATTTAACCGGCCCCTCCGTCCAGCGTCCCACGATGTTACTGGACGGCATGGTTCTGCCTTCCCAGGTGCCGAGCTGCAGGCCCACTGACTGCTCTTGGTTAATTTTTGCTCGTTTCCTTGAAAGCAGTGCCGACCAGGACCATCTGTTTGCTGTTCGACACTGTGACAGTGATGTCGTTTATGTATGCTGACACGGTTCTCCCACGTTCTAGTTCACGCGGGATGCCTCTCAACGCCTCCGATCCCCGTAGTAGTGGCTCTAGAGACAGTACATACATCAGAGACGAGAGCGGACTCTATTGACGGACCGAACGTACGACGCTGAATGGTTCCGACAGGTAACCATTCACCCGAACTACCGAGCAGACGTCGCTGTACATTGCAGCCACGGAAAACAGAACTGAAACCGCCCGCCGTGAGAACGGCCGCCAAGTACTAGTGGTCGACCTTATCAAAGGCTTTAAACTGACCCAAAGGGGTCAGGGCCTCACCCATGCCAGCTTCTTTACTCATTATGTCTATGATGTATCGCATAAGGTGGAGGTTGTCGTGGACGGACCTACTTGGGATTGCACATGTTTGCGCATAACAAATCAGTTCCTAGACAAGCGCCAACCTCTTTTCTAACACTTAGGCCAACATTTTGAAATCTGTATTCGGTAGCATTATGGGCCTAAAGTTTTCTATTTAGGATGAGCAGAAAGCCTGCAGATGATTTATGTCCCCACACAGATGACACCTCGGCTCTCTACCCTCAACGGTTACGTGGAGGTTGGTGCCATCTGGTAAATTTATGATGTCCGGAATTGTTTCTAAACTTTCGTTATCCATTTGGACCCATAACTAAGTCATATGTTCCTCAAATAATTTCTGTTTTTCTTCAAAAATATTTCTGATGTAGCATTATTAAAAAAAAGTTAGTAGGCACAGGAGTGGCTGTGTGGTAAGTAGCTTGCTAACCAGCCACATGGTTCCGGGTTCAGTCCCACTGCGTGGCATCTTGGGCAAGTGTCTTCTGCTATAGCCCCGGGCCGACCAATGCCTTGTGAGTGGATTTGGTAGACGGAAACTGAAAGAAGCCTGTCGTATAAATGTATATATATATATATGTATGTGTGTGTGTTTGTGTGTCTGTGTTTGTTCCCCTAGCATTGCTTGACAACCGATGCTGGTGTGTTTACGTCCCCGTCACTTAGTGGTTCGGCAAAAAGAGACCGATAGAATAAGTACTGGGCTTACAAAAAGAATAAGTCCCGGGGTCGAGTTGCTCGACTAAAGGCGGTGCTCCAGCATGGCCGCAGTCAAATGACTGAAACAAGTAAAAGAGTAAAAGAGAGTAAAGAGTAAATATGTTACAAGATGTTTCTATAATAAATTCCCTTTTAAACGGTCGATGTTTTAAAGGTCGATTTTCGTATCATCTTTCTCTAAAAATCTTTCAAAATTCGTTGTTTTGAATACTCGATTGTTTCAAGCTTTTAATATTCTGATTATTCGGCATTCTCATGTCCGATTTTATGATCGAAGCTCGTTTTAATCATAGTTCTGACCATTCTGTGCTAACCTGGTTCTAAACAATAACAACAAAAGCAGAATAGACTGATGATGAGCGAACTAGGCTCCGTATTTTTCCTGTTAGTTTCTTCACTATAGATCAAATGCAATGGCGTTAAGCTTCATTAATCTCCATTGGCTTAGTTACTTGCAGCCTTCTGAGCTGAGTATAGGAAAATTGATTCTGAAATTAATTATTTCTGATGTACTTTTATCTGTCCGAGATGACGAGAACGACTCAATGCACCTGCTCCACCTTCTCGAAGCATCAGATATATCTCCCTCAACTCTCACTTCTTATAAAAGATAAGAACTATTAATAAAAGATCGAGAGGCCATGGCTGTAACGTCTTTTATTACAAATCTGCTGGAGCGGGTTTGGTCAGCAGCTGAATGATAACAAAAGGAGGAATTAGTTTGTCAAGCTGGAATTAATTAAGTTAGAGACTCACTAAACAGCGTTGAATGAATTATTTTGGGTACAATCATATTTAAGACGTTCGTGTACACAAGATATAGAAAGTTGATACGTCGCACCGCACGAATATGTGAAATATGACTGTACATAACTATGTCGCATTCAACGCTGCCTAATGAGTCTCTAATTGATTAATTCCAGCTTGACAAAGCTCACCGAATATCAGCAAATGTACCATTTGCTATTTTTGTATAAGAGCGACTATCATGAACAACGGCTCTGTATACTTAGCTGATGAGGCGTAAAGAGGAAGAAACGCATACATGTTATGATTCGATAATTTCATTCATGATCTAACGGTGAGTTTAAAGCCATATAATCTCTGAGGAGATTTTCTTCTCTCAAGACAGTTCATGCCGTCGCGAATTGTCTTTCCATGAGCGAGTGTAAAAAAATCATGTAAAAAATTATTGTACATGACTATATTTCATTTAAAGTTGCTTATTGCACCTTTTATATATATATCGTGGCACTCCGTCGGTTACGACGACGAGGATTCCAGTTAATCCAATCAACGGAACAGCCTGCTCGTGAAATTAACGTGCAAGTGGCTGAGCACTCCACAGACACGTGTGCCCTTAACATAGTTCTCGGGGAGATTCAGTGTGACACAGTATATATATATGTATGTATACACACACACACACACACATATCATCATCATCATCGTCCCTTTCCCATGCTGGCATGGGTTGGACGGTTTGACTGACGATGCATACCTACATCATTTTTCCTAGGAAAGGCTGAAAGTGACTGAAGCTTCCCCGTGGGTCAGTTTCCTTAAACTGCAAACCTTTAGTCCAAGGTGCTGCTTATATGTTTGGGCTTGATTTATGTGTCGGATATATACAATGCAGTGTAGACTTGAATTGTGAAGTGGTGTCTTTTGAAATGGAGATCTGTTGGGTTGACGAGTTTAGGACATTCACTTAATGATTCATTGTGCGGGATGAAAAAGGGGGGGAAATTATAAATTATAGTGAAAGGAGACAAGATATGTGAATAAATGAAAACAAGAATAGGGGGGGGGCTAGAAAACAATGGCTGAGGCTGAGAGTTTGGGTTGAACCCAAACATAGAATAAACGGTTGTTTACTGAATAATTCTTTTGCAATTCGTATTTATGGAATACCAGCAGTATCGCCCGGCGTTGCTCGGGTTTGTAAGGGAAATAACTATATAAGCATTTTTAGAGATATAAAGTATAATAGCCATCTCAATATGGCTAACCACAAAGGGGGTGTGTTACTGTAGCTTTTTACGTTCTGAGATTTAATAATAAATTTTTAGAGAGTTACTTCCCTTATATATGCCAAAAATGCATTAAAAATGGGAAAAATTGATGGTCAATTTTTTTTTAATCGTAGACTCATCGTAGACGCGCGCTAATACCCAGAAGGGCTCGATATGAATCATGACTATAAGATACCCGGTTTTGGTTAACCTCACTTTTATATATGAAGATATATTATTAATCATACATATTGCAGAATTGCTTTCTTTAGTAGATGGAGCTATGTAAAATGATAATTAGGTGCAGCAGAATGGAGAAATAGTTCTGTAAGAAGGGGTGATAAAGGAAGATTGTTTGTAAGATGCAAGTTGATGGAAATTTTATTATGTGGAGATTTATTTTGGTTTGATAAGGGGATTTTATTGTTTGGGATTTAGTTAAGAGTAGAAGTAAATGTGTAAAAGGTTTTTTCAAAGGAAAATCGATTTTGTTGTTTTAATATTCCCTACAAATTTTTCTATATAAACCAGTTGGTCACACATCATCGATCCGATTGAGGTTCAAATTGGTGAGGGGTTATTAGATATCTATTAAGAGATTTTAAACTGTTTTGGAATAATTAAGATTTAGGAAACTATGCTACTACAATATAGTCATCAGAGTTTTCTAGTGTGTCTCTAGCGCATCTTTTTGTGATTATATTATTGTAGACAAACACACACGAATGCATAAGGATGATACATTTTTCATAGCTATGTCGATCTTTAAGATGTATATGTAAACAATCTATAAATATAGAAATATATATATATGCATATCCACACACACAAATGTTCGTGTTTTGCGTATGTACATACGTGTATACACTCACTCACACACACAATACATATATATACTCATATGTAGTAGTAGTAGTAGTAGTAGTAGTAGTAGTAGTGGTGGTGGTGGTGGTGGTGGTGGTGGTGGTAGTAGTAGTAGTAGTAGTAGTAGTCAAGCGCTGTAACAGTATGTCGCTGCATCCAGCGTTTGTTGGTGATTCCCTACTTCCGGTGGATGGCACTTTTACACCACTTAGTCGACGACCCTCCATCATTTGGGTCTGTTCGGGCAGTCGTTGCTGCTGGGGGTTTTACGAGGTCGGAGTGCAAATCCTACCTCGACCCTCTTTCAACCGCCTTTTACGAAACGCACAGCTGGCTATTGACACACTTACTATGCCCTATAGTATTCTGTGCCCTATCAGTATTCTGTGCCCTATCAGTATTCTGTGCCCTATCAGTATTCTGTGCCCTATCAGTATTCTGTGCCCTGTCAGTATGTTCTCCTGGGGTTACAAGCTACAGTAGCATCCACCCTTAGTGGTTAGCCACATTTGAGTGGCAAATATACTTCACACACACACACACACACACACACACACACACACACACACACACACACACATATATATGGACTCCGTGTGGGCAGTCATCTAAAAGTTTTTGTTCATCATGATGCTGACATAAGTTCCTTGTCTTTCCTGATGAGAAGGCGGCATAATGCACCCCTTATTCCTTCGAAATTAGGAAAATGCAGTCTTCGAAACATATGTCGAGAATAAAGGAATTTTGTTAAATCGTCGTTCAACTCCATTCTTTAATTTATTTGTATTAAAAAAAACACACAAATTTCCACACGAAAGCACGTGATCTCTGCCCTTGGCATGTAGCTTCAACCGTGTTTTTCTGACGTGAATTTGCTACCCGGGTATCGGTTAACCGAATTATCCATACTAGGATAATTCATTCAACTACTTATATATATATATATATATATATATATATATATATATATATATATATATATATATATATATATATATATATATATATATATATATATATATACATATATATATATTTGTTTTGCAAGATTCTTGATGTGAAATTGTGTGTTGAAACAGATATTGTTGTATTTAGGGACGGTCATTTTGCCAGTTTAGCCAATAAAAACCCATGCACTATATATTTGGTGTTAATTTGCTTCAGCTTTATTTATTTTTTACATTAATCTTAATCTTATTTCGGCCAGATTTCTTTCGTCACACTTCTGTGACCTCATCAGTGGTCCTTTTCTTTCTTCTTTGTACAAAATGGCTGACCGTTAGTAAGGAGAGACACACAAATAAGAAGCAAAGGACCACTGATGAGGTCACAGAAGTGTGACGAAAGAACTCTGGCCGAAATAAGATTAAGATTAATGTAAAAAATAAGAGCAGCGGTGGTGGCATTGCTACATGTGCACTTCTTCCTCTTTGTTTTTTTTAAACTCTATATGTCTATCAGAGATGCGATATTGTGACGAATACAGCAATTTATCAGGTTTTAAGCATTGCATTTGCTATAATTATGATGCACAGATTGCTATTTTGAACTAATACTACTTTTGCCACTCATAAGAAGCATCAATACACACGAACGCACACACATATATATGCACATATGTAAACTCGTATGTGTTGATATATACACATATAATTGCATATACACATTCAAATATATATATAAATTAGAAAAAAAAAAAACACTTTTATCAATTCAGAATGAACAATTAAATTACACCATCTAGAAAATTACATATAATAGAAATATTAAAATTAAAATAACAATAATATACCGATGATTAAGTAAATTGCAAAATAATAAATAAAACGTATATATTTGGTATTGTGTATGTATGTATATATATATATATATATATATATATATATACAAATTCACAAATACATATATGTTTATATATATGTGTGTGTGTGTACATGCGTATGTGTGTGTGTGTGTGTGTGTGTGTGAGAGAGAGAGAGAGAGAGAGAGAGAGTATCCGAGTTTTCTGAAAACTTATTTATTTTCTGATTAGACTATCAACTTGTGTGAAGTAAATAATGATAAATCCACGCAGCTCAATAGCCTAAAGAGAAAGTAGCATAAAAGTATTGAAAGGACATAAACCTATAAACGAAGAATCCAAGGCCACCGGAAATGATATCAATATTGATAAGAGAATTAAGTACTTAGCTAAACGTGAAGTATTCATAGCACTGGAGAAGTATAAAGCCAACTTTATGGACAGAGCAAACTGTATCTGAATAAACTTGTCTGGATATGATTTAGCGCTGACCAGTAACAAAAATACATTGTGATTTTAATAATTATTGTTCGGGGAATAGAAATTTACAAGAGTGGAGACGCAAAACCTCAAGAACATCGTGGATTTGTAATATTAGAAATATGTCTTTTGCTGAGTTCACTCAATTTGATATAAGAGAGCTTTTATACTTTTGTATCTGGATCCTGAGTCAGAAATAGATCTGAATGTGCATATACATGCAAACAATGCTTCGAAATGTAGGGTCTCGGTTTTGAAAGTATCCGGTTTTCCCTTCAGATACGTTGTACACAAGTTCTTGGTGCTAATTATGATGCTGCTTTACCTCAATTTCCAGATTCATATTTTATTGATGATGGTCAGACGTCATTTGTGACTCACGTGCTCTCCTATGGGACGAGTCTCGCCCTCTATATCATTATTTCACATAAAGCTTTAAAACACGTGACTTTTCCCAGGAAAAATACGGCAGTGGTTCAGATTACCGTCTGCTGGTTTCATTAAAGTTTACTCTTCAAGTCTTCTACTCTGCCGAGGTCGCACCAAAGATCTTCTGCCTAAGAGTAAAATAGACGAGAAAGATATGCCATAATATACATCTGGAAGATCCTGGAAGGACTTGTCCCAAACTTTGGCATCGAGAACACAAATACTAGAACTGGGCGTCACTGCGTAGTGCCAAGGACTCCAAATTTGCCATCAAGATGTAGGACAAGATACTGCGATAGCCTGGGCTTCAGAGGTCCACAGCTCTTCAATATCCTCCCGAAGAACCCGAGAGACCTGCATGAGGTGGATGCAGATGTCTTCAAAATAAAGCTGACCCTCTTCCTGTCAGGTGTCCCAGATGAACCAACTTCGCGGCAGGAGGTGCAGATGAGGGCAGCTGCATCAAACTCTATCATGCACGAAATGTCAATTGCTAAAAAGCATTCGTGAAGTAAAATTATGTTGCAACACCAAATGGCGGTGCCCCAGCATGGCCACAGCTCGTGAGCTGAAACTAGATGAAATAAAAAAAAAATAGACACAGAACCTATTTAGGCAGGGGAATTTTTGTAAGTAACTTGGCTCATGCCATATCAAAGCATTTTCACACATCGGCTGGTCTGTCCTTCTTCGAGGATATATCTTTACGATCGTTCTGTACGGAATCATCTATTTGACCCACCCCTAACTGGAACTGTTAAGAGGTAACACCACCTCAGGCTAGTACTCACCTGAGAATAATGATGACCAAGGGGTAACACCATATTCTGCAATTACCTTGAATTCCTGAGCTGGAGTGCCACGACCGGATGCACTTTAATGTCTTTCACAGGATTATACAGTGCGTGTGTGTGGTATAAGTAAGTGTGTGTGTGCGTGCATGTGCGCGCGCGTGGTTGGGTGAGAGAGAGAGAGAGAGAGAGAGTAAGAAAGAATAGTGACAAAACAAGATGTTGATATTTTGAATACAAAATATATTTTGAAATATTCGACTTAAAAAGGGTAATAATAGTAAGGGTCATCTTACATATCTACCAGAAACAACTGTATTAAATGCATTCAGAACATCGATTTTTGGTTATTTCTTAAATTTGATTCTATTGTGAAACTTTTCCGATATAATTTCGCCTGTTCTTACTTGGACAAAACGGTTTTAACACAACTTGGTTATAGAAATGGAGCGTTAACCCTTTTGTTACCATATTTTTGTTGAAATATTTGGTTCTGTTTCAATAAATTTTGAAAATAATGAATTTAATAAAATAACATTTTCATTATTAAGCTGGTATCTGGAACATAAATTACGGTAAAATTTTCATGGAAGATTCAGTTAACTTTGGAAGAAGAAATTTGTAACATAAAACTTAGATATGTTTCGACCAAATATTGGTCCAGACCATGTCTAAATTAATAGCACCACCTGATAGGATTATCTAAATCCTTTTAAAGTCAAATTTTATGATATTATAGTTCATTCAAGTAATGAGTACTTGTTGAGTGAGTTGTATCCAGGTATGGGTGTCTTATCTGGTATTCCTTGAAGAAATTTGTCCAGACTCCGTTTAAAGATGATGGGATCCTCTTCCTCTTTGATCAGTTTTGGAACAATGTTAAACAGGGTAGGGCCTGTTGAGGAAAAGAAATTGTGTCACAGTGTACCTATATGTTGTGATCCCGGATTAGGCAGGGGACGTATAGCCCGTGGTCCCAGCCTTGGATGAACTTTGAAGTTAATGTTCAGGTCATTTGGGCAATGCTGGTGGCATATTCTCCACATCGTGCATACGAGATTTCTAACATACGCAAAGAAGGCGGTTTCAGGTGGTTTGGTACCAAAAGAGTTTAACTGGCGTCTTGAGTCGAAAAATTCTAGGAAAACGTATTGCATAGAGGTATACATACATATGCATGTATGTATGTATATATATATATATATGTATGTATGCATGTATGCATGTATGCATGTATGTATGTATGCATATATATATATATATATATGTGTGTGTGTGTGTGTGTTGTGTGTGTGTGTGTGTGGAGGCGCAATGGCCCAGTGGTTAGGGCAGCGGACTCGCGGTCGTTCGAACGCGGGTTCGATTCCCAGAACGGGCGTTGTGAGTGTTTATTGAGCGAAAACATCTAAAACTCCACGAGTCTCCGGCAGAGGGTGGTGGCGATCCCTGCTGTACTCTTTCGCCACAACTTTCACTCTTTCTTCTGTCGGCCTGCTCGCTTAGCCAGCGGGGTGGCATCATTTGAAGGCTAAAACAATGTGAAGTGCATTGTGACCAGCGACGTGTAGCAACATCTGATAGCCAGGGCGGTCACGATGATCACGGTGATATATATATATAGTGAATTGAAGAAATGGAGTTGAACGAAGATTGAACAGAAATCGTTTTATTGCATTCTACACGTGTTTCGAAAGGCACAATTTACCAAATTCCGAATGAATAATGAGACCATATTGTGTCTTTCTCTTCAGGAAGAAATAGGAAATCCGTTGGAATAAACAAAAACAGAACAGAGGCGGAGCAAAACAAATCGAACGAGGCTCCTAAGAGCGCAGCTCAGCTCGTTAGGGTAGAGAGTCCCAATAGCAACTCCAGCATCGTTTCCGGCAATAGCAGCACCACGGGCACTAGCAATGACAGCACTCTGATTGATAGTGGAGAATCAGGGGTTATTCCGTTAGTTAATAGTGACGTAGTGGAAAATAAAGTAGTAAGCGGCGGCAGTTCTCGCAACAAATATAGTGACAGTAACGCAGTTCTAATTTCAGAAACTAATCCTAACAGAATAAGGTTCACGTCGGTGAACTCCAAGATCAGAAACGCCGTCTACCAATGCAAGGTTTACACGGACTCAGATGTCTACGCTTATGTAGGGGCCTCATCGTCAAGATTAGCCTTAAGAATCTCCAACCATTACGCAACTTTTCGAGACGTGAATAAACGCCAGACCACGGGACTTAGCAAGCTAATATGGCGATTGAAGAATACGAACTCAAGCTACAGGCTGGAATGGTCAATTTTGTCGGCGGCCCTCCCATTTGACAGGGGCAGAAGGAAGTGCAACCTTTGTGTCTCCGAACTCTTCCATATATTGTTCGCCAGAGCCGGATGGTAAACGGACTTTTACAGTCGGCTTTTCGATGCCCCCATTGGCGGCGTTATACTTATCTTGCTTATAAATAACGCTTATAAATAATACCTGCACCCGGTTACACTACTTATATGAAAATAGCCCTTGGTAATAAATTCTAAAAAAGCTTTTAATAGAAATATGATTAACCATTGCAAGGGGAATTACTCCTGGGAGATGAATGGGGTTTTGTTTTTGTTTTTGTTTTTGTTTTTGACGACGGGGGGTTTCTTTGACAAGGCATGATTAGACGAACACACGCACACATAAAATATTTTTCTGCCGCCCGACGGATTTTACAGCAGTGACCATTGTGTAGAGCTGTTTACCAACTGACGGCCGCGCGATCAAACGCACACACGTACACATAAAATATTTTCTACCCCTTGACGGATTTCTCAGCAGTGACCAGAATGTAGCGCTTCTTACCAACTTGCGGCCGCACACATATATAGAACAGTACACACACACATGTCTCTAAGTAGATTTTGTCCCGCCCCATATAATACACCTAATATTCTTTAAATAGTCAGAACTTTAGTCTCGGTCACAAAGAACATCTACGCACTCCGTGCCCTCACCCACCGGAATGACCGCTGCCTGACCCGTTAAAATCCTCAACGCACCCACCACCAGTTATCAACATACATTGATAAACAGTTTGGCCATGGGCTCTTAGGAGCCTCGTTCGATTTGTTTTGCTCCGCCTCTGTTCTGTTTTTGTTTATTCCAACGGATTTCCTATTTCTTCCTGAAGAGAAAGACACAATATGGTCTCATTATTCATTCGGAATTTGGTAAATTGTGCCTTTCGAAACACGTGTAGAATGCAATAAAACGATTTCTGTTCAATCTTCGTTCAACTCCATTTCTTCAATTCACTAATAATATTAAAATTCAATTATCCGCACCAACGCACGGTTGCAACACCATATGGTTGTACCTCCAACCGTGCTGTCTTCTGCTGTGATTTTTGCTACCAAGGTATCGGTTAAACTTTTGATTAATCTGCAACAAGATTATTCATCTTTCTATTTCACAATATATATAGCCAAGAAAAAAACAACAACAACGCGAGGACATGGAATAAATAGTGTTATTGGACGCTCAGGAAAGGAAAGAAGAGAAAGAGGATTTCACGTTTCGAGTTCTTCAGAAATATAGAAAAAGTTCAAAGAAGGGAAGACGGAGAAAGAAAATCGCCAACGATACACACGCGGTCACATATTGAAATGACCGGAAGGGAATGGGTGAAGAATTATATATATATAATTTCTGTGTGAGTTAGCGGTTGGGGAAACCAACCAAGGGATAGTAGCTATCCAATATACTGTTGGTAGTGTGCCCAGTTATTCATATCCAAGTGCTGGTTATTGCGTGGCAATCTCGCAATTGAGTGTTATATATGGGCGGGGGGTAAAAAGTGGTTTACCCTTAATTTATATGGCAAATAAGAAAATGGAGAGGATGCAAAAACGACATACACCAGCCGGTAGACCTTCTAGTACGCCTATTTATTCCAAAGTATAAGAAGGTATAAGAATACATACACATGTAATAACTATGTGTGACACACACATATACTAATATTACAGAAAAGAGCAAAAGACAATCTGCTCTTTTCTGCAATATTAGTACATGTTATTATACGCGTATGTATTCTTCTAATACTTTCTAATACTTTGGAATAATTAGACATACTAGAAGGTCTACCGGCTGATGTATGTTGTTGTTGTATCCTCTCTATTTTCTTATTTGCTGTGTGTATATATATAATATATATATATATATATATATATATATATATATATATATAATATCTTGGGTTGTACGGAAAGTTTGAGCCGAAATATAGTAGTTTACCTTTCGACTTATTTTAGAACATAGTTGAGTCCATAGAATAGGATTTGACTACACCTCCATTTAGAGCACAGTTTAAGCTATCTTTTCGCGGAAGAAGGTTCATGTTCCTATAACCTGTGTTAATTCTGTAACCCTTTAAAATGGAGGATAAGAAAGTTCATTTTCGGCACTTGATGCTTTGGGAACCAGACAAAAATTGCTGCAGCTCGGCTTGGATGTGTTACCCCACCCTCCATATTCACCAGATATTGCTCCTTCGGATTTCCACTTATTCAGCTCTCTGCAGAATAGTCTTAATGGTAAACATTTCAATTCCTTGGATGACGTAAAAAGATACCTTGATGAATTCTTTGCCATTAAACCACCTCAATTCTGAAAAGAGGGTATTTTCAAGTTAAAGGAAAGATGGAGACGCATTGTGCAACAAAATGGTTCATATTTGGTTGATTAAAAATGTAATGGCAAATATTTATTGACCTTTTTCTTTCCTTTAAAAATCGGCACGAACTTTCCGGACAACCCAATAAATATATATATATATATATATATATTATATATATATATATATACACACACATCTGTACATATATATGGGGAGAGGTAGAGGGGGTGAGAGAGAGAGCAAGCGGAAGATAGATAGATAGATAGATAGATAGATAGATAGATAGATAGATAGATAGATAGATAGATAGATAGATATTATATAACGTGTTTGGAATTAAATGTAGGACGTTTTTAGTTTATGAGAGAACATTGTCTCACTGATAAATTTATTTCGCAAAAGAGATGAATATCACAACATCACATTGCTCGTAAAGCCACACCTGTTATGTAAACGAAATAAGAGATAAAAATTTCCAGAGATAGCGGTGATGGCGGCCGTAGTCAACTAGAGCGTGTTAGTAACGATGGTAGATGGCGATGGTAGTGATGATTATGATGAAGGTGATAGCGGGCAAGATGGGGGCGATCGTGGTGACGGCAGGGATGGCGGTAGCGGTGGTGGGTGCTTACAGTTGTGGTTGTTGCTAGTGGAGAACCAATGCTTTGTTATTTATTCGTACGCATTTGGTGGTCCCGTGTTTGTGTGCGTGAATGTAATTTATCTAGTTTCCAATTTGTTATCAGCGCCCGTTAACGAACACCAATAGGCGAGAGATAATGAATTATATATATATATATATATTTTCATACACAACACATACATACATATATATTCATACACATACACAACATACATACATATATACATATTGTATTATGTATTATTTATATTTTACATACGGTTTATCAGTGATTCGTCGTTTTGGCAACTTCCGGTTGGTGTGTACTTAAGTATATGTATCATGCATATGCGTGTGTATGCGAGCATAATTTGTGTGTGTGTGTGTGTGTGTGTGTGTGTGTGTGTGTGTGTGTGTGTGTGTGTATGTGTGTGAGTGTGTGTGTGCGCGTGTGCATACGTATTATGTCTGCGCTTATGTTATAGTTGTTATGACAACGTTAGTCAACAATTGTAAAAATGGACGCTGATAAGCGGAAGGTTATTTAAAACGTTGCCAGCTAACATTATAATCCGTACAATGAACTAACAGTTGGATGAAATATAGAAGTTGAATAATTTAGAGATTTGTATCGGTAAATATTTTTTATGTTAGCCTCCGACTTTAACATAAACGAAACGCAATTAATGTTGGGCATTGTTTTTGTTTAACACCAGGTCAGTCCCGATCCGGTAAACCAATGAATAAAGATATCGCAGTTGTGACCATTCTGTTTTTGTATATTCAGGGCAGTGTTTCTCGGTCTGCAGTTCTTAACTAGATACCCCTAATGGGTGCAAAAATTCTTTACCCGGGGTGGCGGAGATGGATGGAGGGAAAATTTTTTTTTATAACTGGGGAAAAAATAGAAAAAAATACAAACACCCTGATGCAATACCTATTTCTTTATTACCCACAAGGGGCTAAACACAGAGGGGACAAACAAGGACAGACATAGGTATTTAGTCATGCCTTTGGTTGTCAGAAGTGAAAGTAGTCAACTTCGTGTATTTCCGTCAGGTTTATTACCTTCGTTAATTTACGCCGTTTATTTACGTACCACCACGCTGTTAGGTTTATAAAACAATTGAAGTTCAGTTTAAAGTTTATAAATAAATACATTTCATGTGTAATGTATACACATGTGTATATATATATATGTATACACATGTATATATACACATGTATATATATATATATATATGTATACACATGTATATGTATACACATGTATATATATATATACATGTATAGACACATCTTTAATTAAACTATTGACCGCCTTAAAACGGATTTCAACAGAAAAATATTACTATAATGGATAATATAAGCATATAACTACTTATACACACATACAATAAATACAGACACACACACATTAGTCAGACATATAGCCACATATACACACACACCACGTGTGTATGATTGGTGTATGTGATCGCGGTGGTGGTGGTCATTTGTGCAGATTTGGTGTGATTTCTTTTTTAAAAACAATAATGAATAATGCAAGAATATATTTATTTATAAAGTTTAAACAGAACATGGAATGAAATGTATTTATTTATAAACTTTAAACTGAACTTCAATTGTTTTATAAACCTAACAGCGTGGTGGTACGTAAATAAACGGCGTAAATTAACGAAGGTATAAACCTGACGGAAATACACGAAGTTGACTACTTTCACTTCTGACAACCAAAGGCATGACAGTGCCACTGGTACTTAATTTATCGGCCCCGAAAGGATGAAAGGCAAAGTCGACCTCGGCGGAATTTGAACTCACAACGTATCACAACGTACCGCTAAGCATTTCGCCCGGCGTGCTAACGTTTCTGCCAGCTCGTCCCTGATGCAATACCAAGCAGTGGCTCACATGGCTTCGGATCTTAACTGATTGAATCGTCAACATGGTGTCGAAGATGGGCTACAGCAAATATTCTGCTCACTAACACAGATTTGCTTGTCAGTTTATTAAACCATAACCAGTTGAGCATGTCCCTTCATGGATATGTGCATCCTTGATCACGAGCAGGAGTAATGGGGGTGCATCATAGTCATGTGATGAGAGGGATTGTTTGAGGTTTGAATAATTCACACCTAGAAACATGGGTATTTCATTCTTCATCCTTAAGTAACCCTTATTCAGGGACTTATTGAGTGAGATGGGCTACCCGACCTGAAGAAAATTCAGTGTCCTACATGCGTTATTTATTTTAACATGAGGTCACCCTATCGCTTACATAGGTTGTGATGTAGGCGCCTTTATTAGACAGGTAGTCACGATGGATATATTGGGCTTCGTATATTTGTGCCGCAGCGTCACTTTGTTGGCACGCGCTGCTCTCTCGCTCAACAGTAATAGTAAATAAAACTAAAATTTAAACATAGAAATGTTAATATTTCTAAGTCTCTCTAAAGGAGACTACGGCAGCGGTACAGGATATTAATAGTTATCGCCAAGCTAACATAGCAGTCCAGGAAAATAGGATGAATGCTGTCGTAGATTAGCTTCAAGAGGCCCTCGCCTCTAGCTAGCTATGTGACACACGAACCTGTGTTCATTATAACCTTCGAACAGGGGAGGTCAGCCACTTCTCCATGCTGGCCTGGCATCTACAGACTAGTTTCGAGGTATTTGCCCCTTATCAATGTAGAGGGTTAGAAATATTAATATTTCTATTTTTGAAGACCAGTGGATGTTTTTCACTGAATTTTAGGTAAATAGTCCTTCGAACAGACGGTCAGTAGCGACGCCTGCTGGGTTCGGCTACTCTACATTGATAAGGGGCAAATACCTATTTCTTTACTACCCACAGGGGGCTAAACACAGAGGGGACAAAAAAGGACAAACAAACGGATTAAGTCGATTACATCGACCCCAGTGCGTAACTGGTACTTATTTAATCGACCCCGAAAGGTTGAAAGGCAAAGTCGACCTCGGTGGAATTTGAACCAGAACGTAACGGCAGATGAAATACCGCTAGGCATTTCGTCCGGCGTGCGAGCAATTCTGCTAGCTCACCGCCTTAACCAACTCACCGCAAATACCCTGAAACTAGTCTGCAGATACCAGACCAGCAAGGGGAAGCGGCTGACCTCCCCTGTTCGAAGGTTATAATGGACACAGGTTCGTGTGTCACATAGCTAGCTAGAGGCGATGGCCTCTTGGAGCTAATCTACGGCAGCATTCGTCCTATTTTTCTGGATTACCATGTTAGCTTGGCGATAACTATCAAAATTTAAACAGAATGCTAAAATGTCAGAATGTTGAACAAAAAACGAACGAGGGGAACGGTTCACCCCGAGCGACACTCTTATGGAGTGGCACTTTTGGATCTGTTGTGTAAACCTGTATAAGCTTGGGAGCCGAACGGGGGTGAGCGCGCCTGCAAGCCTTGTCCTGGGTGGCGCATACTCTGAGTATTGAGCTCGTGTTTCTCTCATAGACTGCAATCCTTTTATTCACTTTTCTACCTCTTTCTCTCTTCCCTAATAAGAAGCTATAATCATCGCTGCTTCTCAACTCCCACCTCTTCGTTTCAATCTGTATCTTCCTTACCTTAAACCAAGGCTATATACAACTTATTTATTACCCCACTTACACTACTTCATTCCTTGTTTGTATTTATAGCCTCTTTATCCTAACCCATGCCCATACACTATCCGTACTTACACAACCTTATTGTGCAGTGTCGCTTCTTTCACTTGTGTCTTAGTTTCACTCTTTATATTACAATAAACTCATTGCTTCTTATCCTTCTCTCTCTCTCTCTCTCTCTCTCTCCTCTCTCTCTCTCTCTCTATATATATAATATATATATATTATATATATATATATATATATATATATATATATATTCATAAATGAGGGTGAAAAATTAGATATTAATTTAATAATACCATCAGTTTAACACCAAGTGGCCTAGCACATAAAAACCAGGGAGACAATACAAATTTATACGTAAATATAAGAGAGTTACCGTTAAGTGGTTAACTCTAGTGCTAGAAATAGCTCCTTATTCTGGTATAGCCACCGAAGTTGTTTCCACAAAAGAAATAACATTACCTTCAACATATATATCAATAATATCCACAGACGATGATATTCATTTGTTTTGCATTACGGATGTTGTTAGTAGTTATATTTTGGTCTGATGGTGCCTGTGGCTATTACTGACTAAAACAATATGAGTTAACCTCCAATGAAAACCATCAAGCTCAGAAAATAGAACGACAATATGATGGATCTGGTTCTGTGCCTAAAAAAAACCAGACAATCTTAGTGGTTTTTGACTGGGCACCGCGATGTTTTGCAAATTTATAATAGGAAATTCAAATTTGAAATCATGTGATTGCAAGAGTATATTAGACGCAAAGACACAGAAGAAGAAGAAAGTTCAATTAAAATATCTCAAAGCAAACGTACCCAGTATCATATAAAATCGTAACTCACAAATGCTAATGCAAAGCTCGAGGAACTAGGGAAAAATAAGAAGCAACAAAAGTGTCAGTAATTGTGTTGTCCTCTTTTTACGTGAACCACGTTCGATCTTAACCATGTGATTATAATGATGTCCATCAAGTTGATCATTAACTAGCTATAAATATTTTCATCTTTTCTTAAGGCGCACGGCCCGATGGTTAGAAGTGTTGTACTCACGATCGAGAGATTGCGGTTTCAATTCTCAGACCGGCTGCGTTTTGTGTTCCTGAGGAAAATACTTCATTTCACGTTGGTGCAGTCCACTCAGCTGTAAATGTGGGCAACCCTGCGACGGATTAGCCTTCCAATCAGGAGGAATGTTTAGCCTGCTCACCTAGGCAGCTGGGTGACATCATTCAAAAATTAAAACAGTGCAAAGCGCATCGTGATTAAGCGATGCTGGATAGTCTGGTCGATACCGTGATTTTACTTTGGCTGCGGCTATGCTGGAGCACCATCATGAAGAGTTTAATCGAACAGATCGAACCATGACTTATTTTTAAAGTTTGGTACCCATTCTATCCGTCTCTTATGCCGTATAACAATGTCACAAGGTTGTAAACAAACCGGTTTTCAAACGGTGGGCGGGGCAGGATAAACACACATACATACATACATACATACATACACACGAAGATCAGTGAAAGAGAGAACACCTACGCTGAACTATTGAGAAATCTGCAGTCATTCTATCAAGATAACAAGTTCAGGTTTATACCTGTAATTATTGAGGCCCTGGGATATGTAACACACTACCTAAATACCAATCTTGAGAAATTAAGCTTCTCAAAACCAGAAAGGAGAAAGCTAATTCGAAGACTACAGATCTAATCCATCACTGGAATTTTAAAAAATATGTGAAACTTTCCAGAGTTTAGCGTTTAAATATAATATATATACATATATATATATATATATATATACATATATATATATATATTATAATACATATATATATATATAATATATACATATATATATATATATAATATACATATATTATATATATATATATATATATATAATATATATATATATATATATATATGACCTTGTCTAGATATGTAACTATATGCATGGGAGTACATACATAAAACATACATACATACATGCATACATACATACATACATACATACATACATACATACATACGTACATACTAAAACATACAATCTGTACATTCATTCATACATACATACATAGAAGCAAAAATACCCTGTTGTTGATGTTGAAATTCCAGAGAAGAAGCCTTGGATCTAGGTTAGAAACCGGTTCTTTCTCTATTGGCAAGACATCTTGAAATAAAACTGAATAATCACATAAATGCATACGTATGACGGGCTTTCACATTGTTTCCGTCTACGAGATTGACTCACACGGCATTGGTTGATCGGGGCTATAGTAGAAGATACTCGTCCTAAGTGCTGCGCAGTAGGACTGATCGCGAAACCAGGTGGTTGCAAAGCCAACTTCATCGACCACACAGCCATGCACGCACCCGATCACGATCATCTTTTTATAACAATTTCCACAAGCATATAAAGTTCTGTAATTTTAGTCAATCGAAAGCTTCCATTGCTGACATATCGTGTGTGCTGATTTACGTGATCTCTCGACCTACGAGAAATAGCCACTAAATCTTTCATAAACTACACCATATCGTCTAACAAAAAAGACAAAACAACAAAAACACGAAACATCGTACCACGTAGGCCTAAGCACTTTGCATTTGTTGAGTGTTATTAATAACATTTAAATTAAAGCCAATCGCCATGGATGGGATCTTTTATCGAACTCAAGACAATCGAAACATTAACTGGGCGACACCGATCAATATCTAATGTACATTTTCTTTTCTTATGAAAAATTGTAAATAAAGTGCGAAGGCAAAAAAAAGAATTGGTTGCCATGAGTTCGATAAATGGTTACATCCGTGGAGACTCACTTTAACTGTTATTAATTACAATCGACAAATGGAAAGACGTTATGGTAAATTTAAGGGAGATTTGGCTGCTATTTTAAAAAGTCGAGCGATCCCGTAAAGATTTTGTCTCCATAGCAACGGAGATCTGCTCACGTGTTATATAAGCAATAAAAGCTTTCGATTTGCTAAAGTCACGTGATTTTAAATGTTTCTTTATTCTCGATTTCTAGACAAAAATATGAATGCGATTTTCATTATTAGCTTGCAAAACTACAGCAGAACTGCATTTTTGAAAACAAAAAAAATAATAAGGCGCAGGAGTGGCTGTGTGGTAAGTAGCTTGCTTACCAACCACATGGTTCCGGGTTCAGTCCCACTGCGTGGCACCTTGGGCAAGTATCTTCTACTATAGCCTCGGGCCGACCAAAGCCTTGTGAGTGGATTTGGTAGACGGAAACTGAAAGAAGCCTGTCGTATATATGTATATATATATGTATATGTATGTGTGTGTGTGTTTGTGTGTCTGTGTTTGTCCCCCCTAGCATTGCTTGACAACCGATGCTGGTGTGTTTACGTCCCCGTCACTTAGTGGTTCGGCAAAAAGAGACCGATAGAATAAGTACTGGGCTTACAAAGAATAAGTCCCGGGGTCGAGTTGCTCGACTAAAGGCGGTGCTCCAGCATGGCCGCAGTCAAATGACTGAAACAAGTAAAAGAGTAATAATCTGGTGAAAATTAGGAAAACTTGGAGTGGTTTGAAGAATTTTAACGAGATCCCAACATTGTTCAATGTATCTTTGATTTTTTATGGCAGTAAGAGGAATTGAGAATACTAAGACGATTAGGCGTGGTTGTTTGGGTGTTGAGGATTTAGCATGGCTAACTGGACCTTCAGTTTGTTTTGGCGACAGTATTTTTCGGCACTTGAAGGAAAGAAAACGTCAACATACCCTCGCACGTGCTTGCAAAAATATACACATACAGAGAATGAGAGTAAGTGAAAGAGATAGAGAGAGAGACATTTCCTATACATACCAACATAGCTACATACACACACACATAAACAAGAAGAAAGAGAGAGAGAGAGAGAGAGAGAGAGAGAGAGAGGGGGGTGAGAGAACGAGAGAAACACTAGGATGAAAGAAAGGTTAAAAATGAGAGAATGATTAAAATGGCTGAAGTCAAATAAGTCAGCGTTGAATCACCGACGCTAAAACAGCTGAGCCAAAACGTCTCATAATCGATTTGAGGAAGATTTGACTGCTGTTTCTAGTTGGTCGGGCGACCCCGTAAATTCTCCCTTCTTCTTTGGCTTGTATTAATACTTAGACTGGGGCAATATCATACATTGTCGAAGAAGACGCAGTTGATTAACATTTCGCTAGTATTTGACTAGTGTTCAACTAGTATATTTAATCAGTATTTATTTTATTGATTCCGGGAAAAGTTGACCGAGGTAGAATTTGAATTTAGAAGTAAAAAGAACCCATCCAAATAGCACAAAGTGTTTTCTTTGGTGATCTACCGATTCCTCTGCTTCGTAATCCTTGTCTTTTTATGATTCAAGTCAAAGCTATATCTAATTTAAAGTAGAGGATGGCGAAATAGCAGAGCCGTTTCAGTGTCAGGTGAGATACCTTGTAGTATTTATTCTGAGTTCAGATCTCGTTGTGGATTGATTGAACGTTGGATGGGATATTTAGCAGAAATTGTTCAAGCTTTTCCCATTCCAAGTTCAAATCCTTCCCCACTCGATCCTGCTGTCACCTGATTAGCATTACTATGTGACATTTGTCTGCCGTTAGCGGAGTCCATTCGGCTGCGAGGATTCGGACCTTGTATCTGGTGTGAGGGTAACTTCATCGTTCCCTCTGAACCGTCTCAGGAGAACTGAAAAAGGTCATAATCAATATCGTTTCTTTTGAACTGAGCGATAAAATAGAAATCTTTTCGGGTGATCAGTATCCGTGAAAGGTTTCGGCTGTCAGTAGGAGTCCGAAGGCGGCGAGATGGCAGGATCGTTACCACACCAAACTAAAAGCATAGCGGCATTTCTTTCGGCTCTTGAGGTGCTGGTATAAATTCTGCCGAATGCAATTTACCTTTCATCCTTTCGGAGTCAATAAAATGAATATTAGTTGAGCATAGGTTCGATCTACTCGACAAACATTTCCCTCTTCAAAGTCGCGGGTCTTTTGCTGGAAAAGGACGTATATTATAACATTCAGTTTGCCTTGAAATTATGTGACTTTTTATCCAGTTAGAAGCAAACCAATATTGTAGTCCATCGCAAATAGAATTGAACTGCCAAATGAGATGAATGATCCGGTTGTAATTTCTGGCTGTAATTTTTTGACTCTTAGTCCTGTAAGATAGAAGGGTTAGGTAAGATAGAAGGGTTAGGTAAGATAGAAGGGTTGGGTAAGATAGAAGGGTTATGTAAGATAGAATGGTTAGGTAAGATAGAAGGGTTGGGTAAGATAGAAGGGTTATGTAAGATAGAAGGGTTAGGTAAGATAGAAGGGTTAGGTAAGATAGAAGGGTTAGGTAAGACAGAAGGGTTAGGTAAGATAGAAGGGTTGGGTAAGATAGAAGGGTTATGTAAGATAGAAGGGTTAGGTAAGATAGAAGAGTTAGGTAAGATAGAAGGGTTAGGTAAGATAGAAGGGTTAGGTAAGATAGAAGGGTTGGGTAAGATAGAAGGGTTATGTAAGATAGAAGGGTTAGGTAAGATAGAAGGGTTAGGTAAGATAGAAGGGTTAGGTAAGATAGAAGGGTTAGGTAGATAGAAGGGTTATGTAAGATAGAAGGGTTAGTAAGATAGAAGGGTTAGGTAAGATAGAAGGGTGTGGTAAGATAGAAGGGTTATGTAAGATAGAAGGGTTAGGTAAGATAGAAGGGTTAGGTAAGATAGAAGGGTTAGGTAAGATAGAGGGTTGGGTAAGATAGAAGGGTTATGTAAGATAGAAGGGTTAGGTAAGATAAAAGGGTTGGGTAAGATAGAAGGGTTATGTAAGATAGAAGGGTTAGGTAAGATAGAAGGGTTAGTAAGATAGAAGGGTTAGGTGATGAAGGTTTAGGTAAGATAGAAGGGTTAGGTAAGATAGAAGGGTTAGGTAAGATAGAAGGTTATGTAAGTAGAAGGGTTAGGTAAGATAAGGGTTTTTTAGGTAGATAAGGTTAGGTAAGATAGAAGGATTAGGTACGATAGAAGGTTTAGTGTAGATAGAAGGGTTATGTAAGATAGAAGGGTTAGGTAAGATAGAAGGGTTAGGTAAGATAGAAGGGTAGGTAAGATAGAAGGGTTTGTGGGTAATAGAGGGTTAGTTTAAGATAGAAGGGTTGGTAAGATAGAGGGTTAGGTAAGATGAAGGGTTGGGTAAGATAGAAGGGTTAGTGTGAAGAAGGGTTGAGATAGAAGGGTTGTAAGATAGAAGGGTTATGTAGATAGAAGGGTTATGTAAGATAGAAGGGTTAGGTAATAGAAGGGTTAGGTAATAAGAAGGTTAGGTAAGAAGAAGGTTGGTAAGATAGAAGTGTTAGGTAAGATAGAAGGGTTGGTCAATAGAAGGGTTAGGTAGATAGAAGGGTTAGGTAAGATAGAAGGGTTAGATAAGATAGAAGGGTTAGGTAAGATAGAAGGGTTGGGTAAGATAGAAGGGTTGGGTAAGATAGAAGGTTGGTAAGATAGAAGTTAGGTAGATAGAAGGGTTAGGTAAGATAGAAGGGTTGGGTAAGATAGAAGGGTTAGGTAAGATAGAAGGGTTATTAAGATAGAAGGGTTATGTAAGATAGAAGGGTTATGTAAGATAGAAGGGTTAGGTAAGATAGAAGGGTTAGGTAAATAGAAGGTTGGGTAAGATAGAGGGTTAGGTAAGATAGAAGGGTTGGGTAAGATAGAAGGTTATGTAAGATAGAAGGGTTAGGTAAGATAGAAGGGTGGGTAAGATAGAAGGGTTGGGTAAGATAGAAGGGTTAGGTAAGATAGAAGGGTAGGTAAGATAGAAGGGTTGGTAGATAGAAGGTTAGGTAAGATAGAAGGTTATGTAAGATAGAAGGGTTATGTAAGATAGAAGGGTTAGGTAAGATAGAAGGGTTAGGTAAGATAGAAGGGTTATGTAAGATAGAAGGGTTGGGTAAGATAGAAGGTTATGTAGATAGAAAAAAGGATTAGTAAGATAGAAGGGTTGGGTAAGATAGAAGGGTTATGTAAGATAGAAGGATTAGGTAAGATAGAAGGTTTAGGTAAGATAGAAGGGTTAGGTAAGATAGAAGGGTTAGGTAAGATAGAAGGGTTGGGTAAGATAAGGTTTATGTAAGATAGAAGGGTTAGGTAAGATAGAAGGGTTGGGTAAGATAGAAGGGTTATGTAAGATAGAAGGGTTAGGTAAGATAGAAGGTTGGGTAAGATAGAAGGGTTATGTAAGATAGAAGGTTAGGTAAGATAGAAGGTTAGGTAAGATAGAAGGTTAGGTAAGATAGAAGGGTTGGGTAGGTAGAAGGGTTATGTAAGATAGAAGGGTTAGGTAAGATAGAAGGGTTGGGTAAGATAGAAGGTTATGTAAGATAGAAGGGTTAGGTAAGATAGAAGGGTTAATAAGATAGAAGGGTTAGGTAAGATAGAAGGTTAGGTAAGATAGAAGGGTTAGGTAAGATAGAAGGTTAGGTAAGATAGAAGGGTTAGGTATATAGAAGGGTTAGGTAAGATAGAAGGGTTAGGTAAATAGAAGGGTTGGGTAAGATAGAAGGGTTATTAAGATAGAAGGGTTGGGTAAGATAGAAGGTTGGTAAGATAGAAGGGTTATGTAAGATAGAAGGGTTAGGTAAGATAGAAGGGTGAGATAATAGAAGGGTTAGGTAAGATAGAAGGGTTAGGTAAGATAGAAGGGTTAGGTAAGATAGAAGGGTTAGGTAAGATAGAAGGGTTAGGTAAGATAGAAGGGTTAGGTATGATAGAAGGGTTATGTAAGATAGAAGGGTTATGTAAGATAGAAGGGTTAGGTAAGATAGAAGGTTAGGTAAGATAGAAGGGTTAGGTAAGATAGAAGGGTTGGTAAGATAGAAGGGTTATGTAAGATAGAAGGGTTAGGTAAGATAGAAGGTTTATAAGATAGAAGGGTTAGGTAAGATAGAAGGGTTGGGTAAATAGAAGGGTTGGGTAAGATAGAAGGGTTGGGTAAGATAGAAGGGTTAGGTAAGATAGAAGGGTTAGGTAGATAGAAGGGTTGGGTAAGATAGAAGGGTTATGTAAGATAGAAGGGTTATGTAAGATAGAAGGGTTAGGTAAGATAGAAGGGTTATAAGATAGAAGGGTTAGGTAAGATAGAAGGGTTGGTTAGATAGAAGGGTTTGGTAAGATAGAAGGGTTCGGTAAGATAGAAGGGTTCGGTAAGATAGAAGGGTTAGGTAAGATAGAAGGGTTGGTAGATAGAAGGGTTAGGTAAGATAGAAGGGTTATGTAAGATAGAAGGGTTATGTAAGATAGAAGGGTTATGTAAGATAGAAGGTAGGTAAGATAGAAGGGTAGGTAAGATAGAAGGGTTAGGTAATATAAAGGGTTAGGTAAGATAGAAGGGTTAGGTAAGATAGAAGGGTTAGGTAAGATAGAAGGGTTGGGTAAGATAGAAGGGTTAGGTAAGATAGAAGGGTTAGGTAAGATAGAAGGGTAGGTAAGATAGAAGGGTTGGGTAAGATAGAAGGGTTAGGTAAGATAGAGGGTTGGTAAGATAGAAGGGTTAGGTAAGATAGAAGGGTTATGTAAGATAGAAGGGTTTGTAGATAGAAGGGTTAGGTAAGATAGAAGGGTTAGGTAGATAGAAGGGTTAGTAAGATAGAAGGGTTGGGTAAGATAGAAGGTTAGGTAAGATAGAAGGGTTAGGTAAGATAGAAGGTTAGGTAGATAGAAGGGTTAGGTAAGATAGAAGGGTTAGGTAAGATAGAAGGGTTAGGTAAGATAGAAGGGTTAGGTAGATAGAAGGGTTGGGTAAGATAGAAGGGTTAGGTAAGATAGAAGGGTTAGGTAGATAGAAGGGTTAGGTAAGATAGAAGGGTTATGTAAGAGAGAAGGTTATGTAAGATAGAAGGGTTAGGTAGATAGAAGGTTAGGTAAGATAGAAGGGTTAGGTAAGATAGAAGGGTTAGGTAAGATAGAAGGGTTGGGTAAGATAGAAGGGTTATGTAAGATAGAAGGGTTAGGTAAGATAGAAGGGTTAGGTAAGATAGAAGGGTTAGGTAAGATAGAAGGGTTAGGTAAGATAGAAGGGTTAGGTAAGATAGAAGGGTTATGTAAGATAGAAGGGTTATGTAAGATAGAAGGGTTAGGTAAGATAGAAGGGTTAGGTAAGATAGAAGGGTTAGGTAAGATAGAAGGGTTGGGTAAGATAGAAGGGTTATGTAAGATAGAAGGGTTAGGTAAGATAGAAGGGTTAGGTAAGATAGAAGGGTTAGGTAAGATAGAAGGGTTAGGTAAGATAGAAGGGTTAGGTAAGATAGAAGAGTTAGGTAAGATAGAAGGGTTAGGTAAGATAGAAGGGGATAAGCTCGGTCATCGTCACAGCTCAGGTTTATTTTTTCATCTTTCATGTTCCGGAACTTTCAGTAAGTATAGCTAACTTATTACTGGAGGATATCAATAGCTGAATAGATCGATTATGGATCTCGTTTTGTTAGCCCAAATTCTAAACCCACACAGTCACAGTTTACTTAGCTGCAAGCAGGTTCCACAAAGTAGATTCGTGTAAGTGATCCTACTCTGTGGTACCTATTATGCTGTGAGCAACAGAAGCAGCAACGTTTTAGTAACTCATGGTACTGAATTCAATGTTGTGTGGGCCCGGGTTCTGTCCTGATCAAGTTTACCTACAACCAAAGGTCATCCATCTGTGACCACGATGTCTTTTCTTCGAATATATTACTCTAAGATAATGGCGGTGAACCTATGACGTGTTTCACGAGTAGGACTTTGAAAAAAACTCCCCGCAATGTGTTACAGAAAACATTGGCATTTACCTAAAATTAAAATACCTGTACACAGGTGACGCTCCTGACACACTTTACTAAAAAGGTTCCTTACCACTAATCTTGGAGTACTTCATCTAACGTGTCCTTTCTTTTTCAAAGATGGTCAGGTGTGGCTACTGAACTTTATCATCTAGGTGAGCTACATACCTTTTTCTTAGAGTTCACGTCAGCACTATTTTTATCTATCGACTGATATAATAATTGTAGTTAAGGTGTAAAAAAGGCAGAGCAAGTAAACTCTTGACTAGAAGCAAAAGATGATCTCCCAGGATGCAGAAACGGTACAACAAAACTTCTGAAATCCATAGCATGCGAAATAAATATTTTATGGGAAAAGTATATATATCTCTGTGTGTGTGTAGTGTGTGTGTGTGTGTGTGTGTGTGATTGTGTGTGTGTGTGTGTGTGTGTGTGTGTAAAACAAAAGAGAAATAACAAATAGTTAATTCCTAATGAAGCAAGTTTGAACCTGTTAGAATACGAGCATCGATCAAACGTGCGATGTAAGCTATTTATATATGAATTGAGAATGCTTCAGTGACCAAGTAAAAGAGGTGACAACACAGCTGTTCTTCATTACATATTTATGGAGCTTAAATAATTCTTTGATTAAAGAAAGTAAACAGAAAAAATACAAATATTAAGAAATGAAATTGATGTAATATTTCCCAGAGAAATATTATGTATGTAGGTTAAAAGTAGCTGATTCGGAATATTGTATTGTTCCACTTAGTATGGACACAAGTTTAGAAGAAATTTTTTTTTTAAAATACAGTTTCACGCCCGCTCCTGTTTGTCGAAACGTGTTGCTGCGTGCCTTTCTTTTGTGGTGGTCACTGCCGAACGAAGGAAAGGGCGACGTTAGACATTGAACAGTCGATTCAAGATTAACACGGATCGAAGAATCCGAACCTATAAGTTTAGCAACTGTTTTCGAAGTTGCAAGAAGACATTCCTAAGTGGAGTTTGAGGTTGCCTCTTTGAAATATTCTGAATCCTTTCGACTTCCCCAAGGAATGTTATACACTAGAAAGATAAAGTCTAGCACCAAGAGAAGGACAAAGTGAAAAAGTTAAACCTGTCCGCTACAGTATTTAGATTCATCCCGCAACATTTGTGGGTTAAAACTCTACTGGAATTTGATTAGTCTCTCTCACCCCTCATCCTTATCAACACCTGGACATTAATGTTTTTTGTCCCAAAACTCATAGGACCGGTCACCCGGTATTCAGTGTGTATAAACAACATAGATCTCAACATGGACGTCAGTTCATTGCAGGGTGACCCCCTTTACAGCTGAATGGACTGGAGCAAAGTGAAAGGAAGTATTGGCTCAAGAACACGAACCCCCACCCGCTCCGGGAAACGAACCCACGATCTTGCGATTGTGAATACAACATCCTAAGCACTAGGCTGCGTACCTTCCCAGGTTGATAAAATATGGAACCTTATTTTCCTAACGAGGATTTTTATCGATTATTCTCTAAAACTTTCCAATGCCATTATTTTAAATGATCTAATCAGTAAATGACTTTCTCACTAAAACCTATTTACTCTTTAAGTCATTTTATAATCGTTTGGTGTTGACTATGCTTCGCTGAGACTGAAACATGTCCGGAGTTGTCACCGTAGATGCCAAAAATCAGGCTACCCCCACTGCATCTAATTCTTCGCTCGATGAACTTTTCGGAGCCCTCTTCTTTTTTCTTTTGGGATGGATTTTCGTTCACATGAATTAATTTTCTCCACTTTACAGTCATATGTTCCGGGGATTGCTTTTTATGCTTGGCTTACCATATTCACTTCACTTATATGTTCGGCGTATGTGAGGGCGCGTGGCTTAGTGGTTAGGGCATTCGGCTCATGATCGTAAGGTTGTGAGTTCGATTCCCGGCAACGCGTTGTGTCCTTGAGCAAGACACTTTATTTCACGTTGCTCCAGTCCACTCAGCTGGCAAAAATGAGTTGTACTTGTATTTCAAAGGGTCAGCCTTGTCACTCTCTGTGTCACGCTGATTATCTCCGAGAACTACGTTAAGGGTACACGTGCCTGTGGAATGCTCAGCCATTTGCACGTTAATTTCACGAGCAAGCTGTTCCGCTGATCGTATCAGCTGGGACCCTCGTCGTCGTAACTGGCGGAGTCTTTAATGTTCGGCGTACTGAAGGCTCAACTGGGGAATTTTATTTGCATATATTAATTTGTATGGGGAAGACACAAAGTAAACCGTTAATGTAAAGAGATTGAAAGCAACCATCATATGACGAGAGAAGAGCAAGTTCTCAGGGAGGTAGGTGCATGATGCTCTTTCGTTTGCCAGGTGTAGCAGTCTCACTTCGCTTACATTATTGCAGAAGGTCGTCTCTTTCTTGATTTGTCACATCTACATGGATTGTATATGTTGCACATAATCGAAAGAAATGAAGAGATTACGGCATTATAACTAGAAATGATATCACGTGATCACGTGACCGACCAGGCTATCAGATGTTGCTACACATCGCTGGTCACAATGCGCTTCACATCGTTTTAGCCTTCAAATGACGCCACCCCGCTGGCTAAGCGAGCAGGCCAACAGAAGAAACAGTGAGAGAAAGTTGCGGCGAAAGAGTACAGCGTTACATTTCTCCAGAATCTTCCACTATATGTTGTACTCTGTGGCGCTTTCTTTCAAACACCATACGTGTTTGCTAGGGTTGTGGCATTAGAACTTGTGATTGTTATAGCGGGTTTTGAATGGGCCTTCAGTTGCTCCCACGTACATTCGCACATTTGGTTGCCCATATGGTCCCATGGTTGTTACCTCTGCCTCGTATACGACGGTCTCCGTGTTACAGTAGCCGTTCAGTGGACATGTGTTATCCCTAAATGAGCATCCTGCCTCTGTCTCAGGTGTGGACCTACCTACTAAAATCTTTTTTGCACTGGGTGCACAGCTAAATGAAATCCTCAGGGTATGCCTACTGAATATTTTGCTGAACCTATTTGTACGGGGGAAGTGCTTGTCTACTAAACTAAGGAAAGCCTTAACTACTAGGGTTTTAACACCTAAAGAGAGGGCGGTGTGAACCACAACACTTTCCAGTGTCGCTTTCTCTTGGAGGGGTTAAGATATCGCGTGTAGCTAGTTCTATCCTTGAATATCCTGTATATTATCACGCGATATTTATATCATAAATAAATCTATTCATTTGCTTCCTTCTTTTACCTGAAGCCAAGCATCAATATGATCAGATAAAAAAAAAAAATTCGGAGTTGTCAGGCGGTAAACAAGTCTTTGGATATTATGCAGCAGCCAGGCTATTGACTGATTATGGAAAAATTACTTAACTAAACTACTGTGTTGTATACATCTATTGGTGCACGCGGGTTCTCCAGCACGCGGGTACATACATTTTAAAAGAAATGTACATACACACACACACACACACACACACACACACACATATATATATGCTTCTAGGTAGTTTTTGTCTCGCCCCCAAAAAATACACCCAGTATTCTTAAAATATTCAGAATTTTAGTTTTGGTCACACAGAACATCTCACACCCCTTGCTCTCACCTACTGGATTTGACCGCCGCTGACCTGTAAATATCTTCAACGCACCCACCACCCGATTTCAACGTACATTGATAATCAGTTCAGCAATGGGCTCTTAAAGAGCCTCCTCGTTCAAATTGCTTTGCTGCGCCTCTGTTCTGTTTTGTTCTGCCAACGGAATTCCTATTTTTTCCTGAAGAGAAAGCCACAATATGGTATCCTTATTTAATCAGAATTTGGAAAATTGTGGCTTTTGAAACATGTGTAGAATGCAATAAAAGGAATTTGTTCAATCTTCGTTCAACTCCATTTCTTCAATTCACTAATAATATATATATATATATATATATATATATTATATATATATATTATATATATATATATATATATATTTATGGCGATCTGTTCCCATCAGGATGGCTGGATGTTAGCTTTAGCCAAGGTCCGTTTGAGCTGGTCTTTAAAACGGAATTTCGGACCTCCTCTGGGTCTTGTTCCGATTGCAAGTTCTCCGTAAAACAGATTGCCATGGATAGGACAGCCTGGAGGACTGCTATCCGCAATGGAACCAGCTCCTTCGAGCAGAACAGACAAGAGAATGAGGAGGCAAAACGCAGGAGAAGAAAAGAGCGTCTTCAACATCCTCGACCTGCACCGACCAAACCGTGGGGTTTCTGCCTACGACCCTTTCACTACTGCCTTGAACTCCAAAGTCACTTTCGGCACAAACATCAGCCGAGGAGACTGGATGGAAACTGACGGACCCAATGCTCGGATACGAGCTGGAGCCGACTATATAGATAGGAAGGCTGTTGCACTCACGGTTGCGAGAACCTGGGTTCTTAGACTGGGTGTTGCGTTGTTCTTGAGCAAAGCACTTCATTTCACCTTGTTCTGCGATCATTTTGTCATCGGGCATGTGATACTTGGTGCACCTGTACAGGTAATGTCAATCTGATGGAAGGAGAGAGCCTGTGTGAACATAAACACATTTATTTTCTATAAAAAAAGATCTCTGGTTGTTCGGGAAAAAATTACTGAATCCTTATACGTTGTCTAACGACGGCAGACTCCATTGATTATATATATATATATATATATATATATATATATATATATATATACATATATATATATATATACATATATATATATATATATATATACACACATATATATATATATATACACACACACATATATATATATATATACACACACATATATATATATATACACACATATATATATATATTATATATATATATATATATATATACACACACACACATATATATATATATATATATATTCACGTACAATATTCATGTATGTATAATATAAATATATAAAACATATACAAAGGTGTATACACATAAATGTATGCATACGTATATAGACAGTCATCATGATGTTAAAAATTTAAATGTTCCTAAGATACGGATGTTTGTTCAAAGTAGACTGATATCAAATGTTGCCAAGAAATAAAATCAACTATATTTCTCAATGATAAGAATTAATTTTCAGTGCGACAGATATGTGTAGAGATAGACGAATTTAAGGATCGATGATGATATGGAGGGGAAACAAGTGCGCGCACACACGCACGCGTGTCTTGGCCTTTGCAGACATTGAGAGACATTTTGCTTTCAGATAGATTTATGGAAATTCAGACTTTGATCAGCTTCCTTAAGACACGAGAAACGGAAGCGCTGAATAGTTCCCAGTGGAGAAGCTATTGCTATCAACCCTTCTCCGATGCGTATACATACTGAACATTATATACATGCACGTATTTTCAAGCTGACCAGTTGCTACACATACACACACAGATGTGTGTGTGCGCGTGTGTGTGCGCGTGTGTGTGTGCGCGTGTGTGTGCATAGCTACCCATTTCTTTATTACCCACAAGGGGCTAAACATAGAGGGTCAAACAAGGACAGACATAGGTATTAAGTCGATTACATCGACCCCAGTGCGTAACTGGTACTTAATTTATCGACCCCGAAAGGATGAAAGGCAAAGTCGACCTCGGCGGAATTTGAACTCACAATGTAACGCAGACGAAATACCTATTTCTTTATTACCCACAAGGGGCTAAACATAGAGGGGTCAAACAAGGACAGACATAGGTATTAAGTCGATTACATCGACCCCAGTGCGTAACTGGTACTTAATTTATCGACCCCGAAAGGATGAAAGGCAAAGTCGACCTCGGCGGAATTTGAACTCACAATGTAACGCAGACGAAATACCTATTTCTTTATTACCCACAAGGGGCTAAACATAGAGGGGTCAAACAAGGACAGACATAGGTATTAAGTCGATTACATCGACCCCAGTGCGTAACTGGTACTTAATTTATCGACCCCGAAAGGATGAAAGGCAAAGTCGACCTCGGCAGAATTTGAACTCACAACGTAACGGCAGACGAAATACCGCTAAGCATTTCGCCCGGCGTGCTAACGTTTCTGCCAGCTCGTGTGTGCATAGATACCTACGTGCACTCACACACATAACTGTTCAAAGTTGCTAACAGTAAGAGGACAATGAACACCCATGCGGCACAAAAATCAGCATTAAGACCAAGCGGAAGAAACTAGAAGGATCCCTTCATCAGCTGTCGGTTTGGAGATCATAGCGATATCAGGACTTGACGACAGTCTCGAAAGTTAAAGTGAAACTAGACATTTCAAAAATTACTTTTACGAGTATATTATACAATAAAGTTTCCTCGATGACAAAAGATATGAAAATGGAAACAAAACGTGGAACACTGTGTCAAGCATCAAGAGACACGAGAACAGAAGGATTCGAAAATTATTTAGGTGTTTGCACTTAGTTTTTGTATAGAGAATACAGGATGAGATTGAATGTTTCCAACCGAAGCAGACCAAGGCCAAACAACTCAATTTGATTTCGAGCCGGGTCGTCTGCTGCTGGAGAGGACCGATCAGGTAAAGGACCTAGGTATCTTGGTGGATTCCTCCTTTTCGCCTTCGGCCCAGTGCGTCCATGCTGCCAACAAAGCACGCGGAATTCTGTTCTTGATTCGACGGTCATTCGGAATGCTCACAGCAGCCATATTCCTACCACTCTATGTCACGCTGGTGAGACCCATATTGGAGTATGGGATTCAGGCCTCTTCTCCTTATCTCCTCAAAGACATACAGCATCTCGAAAGAGTCCAGAAGCTGGCTACCCGCATGGTTCATGGTCTCAAAAATTTGTCCTACGAAGAAAGGCTGAGGACGCTCGACCTTATTCTCTTGAAAAACGCCGCCGCCGTAGTGATCTCATTCTCGCCCACAACATCATAAGCGGAAAGTGTAACCTCTCGAAAGAGCTGTTCTTCACTCCTGCTCCAGAGCGTCGGCTGCGGGGTCATTCCGAAAAGCTCTACCTGCGACGATTTCATCTCAATCGAAGGAGAGGAGCTTTCTCCGTCCGGGTTGCGGATCCGTGGAACAAGCTGCCAGACGAGATGGTAAAGATGCCGACGACCGCTTTGTTCAAAGCCTCCCTGAACCTCAAGTGGCCTGAACTCTTTACATGAACACCACCCTGTACTTAACTCCATGTCCCCCTACATGGCCTTGCTATTTGCTTTTGAGCCAAATTAACTAACTAACTAACTAACTAACTAACAATGAACGGTTGTGCTTGTATGTAATGAGAGGGGGGAAAAGAAGAAAGGAAGAAGTTCAATGAAAATAATGCCGCCGCCATTGGCATCAATAAAGCTTTAGAATCTTCTTGATAAATTGCTTACTTAGAGCAATTTATATCTTATATCATGCGTTTCCTTATGAATTGCGCCATTACACCATGCTCAAACGAAGCTCTTTCGAGCCATCTACTAATAACTATGACGTGCCCCATCAGACGATTAGTATTGAAACATTCTGTAAATTTGCTTATTATCCTACTCTAGTACGCAGATGATAAAACTCTTTAATCTTCCTTAATCGTCCACACGCGTGTCTTATTCGCAAATAACCCAGATACTTCATTCTTAATCTGCATTACTTTTATGAACAAGGTCCTTGATAATATCCCTCAATGAGTTTACGACAGCCTCGTTTCTTTCACCAACGAAATATGCTGTTGCAACGCACAGCAAGGAAATGGTTCTATGCTTTGCTAGGATTTATTCGATTTGAAAGAACACGCTATCGCAAACAAATAAGAGAAGGCTGATATGTTTTTGCCTGGCACCATTTATACGTCTTATAATCAAATAAGAATCTTGAGGTTATCGTGATTTAACCCCAGGTCATCTTTTATCTATGAAGAAAGGTATCCCAACGTGACCGTCTCGTCTTTTTAAGGGTATGTTGGAATACATTAACCTATGTATGTTCTCTTTTATTAAGACGGACGTGAGATTTGAGGAGATTTGACTGCTTTTTCTAGCCGATCGAAAGATCACGTGGAGGTTCCTTCACGGACTCGGAAATTACCTGATTGTTGCGCTGCTGCTGCTTCTGCTGCTGCTTCTGCTGCTGCTGCTGTTTATGTTTTTGTTGTTGCTTAGCTTCCTTATCAATCCTGATCAAGTACAATTATAAATAAAAGCCTTCCAATGATGAACATCTCGTCTTTTTACCATTTTCTAGAACTATATTGTTTAATGAGAAATTAGGGAGCAAGATGAAAGGACGAAAATCGGTCGCCGATTAATTCGATGAAAGGTATGTGCTAAGAAGCTGGCTTTCCGACAATCAGGTGTTGCGTTCAGTCTCGCAGTACGGCAAGTGTCTTTTACTATGGCCTTCAAGGGTGGACCCAACAATGCGATGGGTGGGGTGGGGGGGTTGAGGGGCATGTACCCATCTCAAGAAAAGTGCACCCTTCTAAATAATCTTATACCCTTTTCTCCTGGAATTGTATTCCCTTCTGACCTTGTGCCTCCCTTTCGAAAAATTCCTGAGACAGCGCCTGGTGTTGTGTCAAAGGAAGCCTTGAGAGTAGATTTGATAAGCGGAGACTGTGTGGAAGCCTATCGTATATATGCATACATGCGTATATGTGTGTGTATGTGTGTATGTACCTACGTACGTTCGAGAAGAACTGGCTTTGGAAAGAGAAGGATGGAGGAAGCATATTAGGGAAGGTTGTAAAACTTTTGAAGATGGTCACCTTGAGTATGAAAGCTAAAAGTGCTGGTTCCGGAATGGCTGTCGTCAGAACCTCAGTGAGAACATAAAGTGCTGGAGGTGTGAAACGTGTGGCAGTGTATTCGTTTCCAAGGTCTGGTGTGTCAAACATCTGATGTCCCATGAACGATCAACCGAATACAAGGTCCTTCCACCACTTCAGGTCGATCGAATGTGTGTCGTGTGTGAAAGGACTTGCAAGTCGGTTTCCGATCCAATGGAGGCCCCTGTGTCACAAACTGATCCCATCTATCCAGTGGAAGCTCCTGTGTATCACAAACTGATCCGATCCATCTAATGGAGGCTCCTGTGTGTCACAAACTGATCCGATCCATCCAGTGGAAGCTCCTGTGTGTCACAAACAGATCCGACCCATCTAGTGGAGGATCCTGTGTGTCACAAACTGATCCAATCCATCTAATGGAGGCTCCTGTGTGTCACAAACTGATCTAATCCGTCCAGTGGAGGCTCTTGTGTGTCAAACAGATCCAATCCATCCAGTGGAGGCTCCTGTGTATCACAAACTGATCCGATCTATCCAGTGGAGGCTCCCGTGTATCACAAACTGATCCGATCCATCCAGTGGAAGTTACAACTTTCGTCTGTCACTTATGCTTCAAAACCATGCAGATCTGCAGTGAGACTGAATAATCATCGGAGAGGTCATTGACGGAACGCCAGAAACGTTAACAAAAGGGGAAGCTCAAAGATGCGGCTATCATTTGTGATGATGGAGCAATCACCGTGTGTGTGTGTGTGTGTGTGTGGTGTGTGTGTGTGTGTGTGTGTGTGTGTGTGTGTATGTGTGTGTGTGTGTGAGAGAGAGATAGAGAGAGAGAGAGAGAGTTTGTTCCCATCATCTCTTGATTGGTGTTGATTTTGTTACAACCCCGTAACTCAGCCGTACGGCAAAATAGTCTTTAAAAATATAATACTGGGATCAATTTGTTCAACCCAAACCCTTCAAGGTGGCGCCCCAGTATAGTCGCAGTTTAATGAAAAACAAATATAGAAAATTGTATTCATAAAAATTCTCCTTCGAATTACTCGTGTATAAGTGGCATTTAACAAAACTGGGATGCGACTTATACCCGAGGGTGACTTGTACACAGGGGCGAATTATACGCGAATAAATATGGTAATTGTTTATGCTGTACCGTGAAATTTATATGAAATAGAGGATGACACGCCGTACAATTAACTTAGGGAAGCAAAATTGTGGAAGCCTAATTAGTTAAAATAAGGTACGGCTAATTATGTGTAGTAATTAAACTAACTTTTCGTAATTATCTATTGCGGAGTTGGTCCTCATGCAATATGAATGAACTTCAAAGTAGAGAGATGTTTATATAATTGTCGTCAAGGAAAAGAGATCCAGACTCATTCATGCTTGACCAAACTTTATTACTTCATAAATGAACACGAAGCAAACCATGGACCATTAACTATTCTTTTAGTTACGTTAGAGTGACGTTGTTGATGTTGCGCATGTTGTTGTTGTTGTTTTGGTGGTGGTGTTGGTGGTGGTGGTGGTGGTGGTGGTGGTGCAGGTGGACATTAGATTGCCTATACAGATAAACGCTTATGCATATACGCACTCAGCAAGCATCTACAACCTTGTACACAACCACTCGCCGCCATTGCAAATAAGTAAGAAGGAAAATAGAACGAACACAGACACATGTGGGCATGCGCGTATAATTCTATGCACATGGGGCTTGCTGTTCTAATTATTATTAGAGATGATGATATCGTTGTCAGCTTCGACACTACAACCACCGCCTTCATCATCATCATCATCATATTCATCATTTTACAATCCAATCCTCGACGACACGGTACGATGTGAATTACAGACATGGTTAGTCCTTTAATGGCATTTAGTATATATATATATATATATATATAATATATATATATATATTGATAAAACGGTAAGATAACAAAAGAAAGAAAGAGACCTCAATATTATGTAAATAGAGGAAATTTATCTATACAATAATATGTTACATTACTCGATAGTCAAGTATCGAGTAATATCGAGTAAAGTAACATATTATTGTATATATATATATATATATATTATATATATATATATATATATATATATATATATATTATATATATATATATTATATATATATATATCAGTAATAAAAGTGATTGTTTCTTATCAGGAACAGAATGTTTAATAGGACTGCTATAGAAGTGCTCAATTAAATGAGACAAATATATTAAACTATGGTTGCAGAACAAACAAATACAAGGTCATCCACGTAACATTTCATATCTCGAACATTTAATCACAGAATGCTTTTTCTTTCACATAGAATTTACATGCATAAAATCACGGAAGATGAAACACAACTCATCAATACAAGCATATAAGAAAAATATGAGAAAGATGTGTGAAAAATGTCCATCGAGGTTAAAAGTTAATGGTTAATACTTTAGCGACTAAAAAAAATATGTGTGAATATAAATGTATTCACACATTTTTCTTATATGCTTGTATTGAGTTGTGTTTCATCTTCCGTGATTTTATACATGTATATTCTATGTGAAAGAAAAAGCATTATGTGATTAAATGTTCGAGATATGAAATGTTACGTGGATGACCTTGTATTTGTTTGTTCTGCAACCATAGTTTAATATATATATATATATATATAAGGATAAGATCGTTAATTTAAAATAAAACAACGAACTTATCAAGTGGCCAGCATGGAAAAAATTAACCTTCAAGGGTAATAATTATTAAAATTATAAACTATTATTAAGGTGGTTTTAGAGTCGGATCATGGCTGCTATTTTCAGCAGGTATCACGTAGATACCCTACTTTAATTTTAATATATATATATATATATATATATATATATATTATATACAATATGTTACATTACTCGATAGTCAAGATAAAACTCTGAGTTTCAGATGCCGAAGTGGAAATCCACAACACCATCTCTTCGGTTATCTGGCTATTTGAAAACGCTATGAAAAAATACCGTTAAACAAAGGGAAATTACTCTGTTATAACTCTGCTTGCCTGCGTACTTATACATCGCTCGCATTTTTCGTCATAAAAATTATATAAAAATACATAAAAAATATATTAAAAAATATATAAAAATATATAAAATCTTCTTGGGACATAACATAGAAAGCATGTTCTATCTGTTTTCTTTAGGGGACCAAAAACGTAACAGAAATTTAGTCACATGTGGGCATGATCCGAAAAGCTCTGTCCTTGTGTTTAGACATGTAGTAGGGTCTAAGCTGCTTTTCCAGATAAGCCATCTCTCCATGTCGCATAGACCGCACCTTCCGCTGCCGTTGGTATAGGGCGTACATCTGGCCAAAATCTTCCAATGTATGTTATAATCGACACCTTTATCTCTTAAAGACCAAATATGATTAGATAATTGTGTCGCTTTTCTTTTGTTCCAGTGCCTAAAGCTCAAAATGTGGTTATTAAACCTGGCCTTGAAGTTACCCTCTGTAAGGCCCACGTATTTCTTCGTCGAAACGGTGTCTTTAGTGGTTATAGAGTTTACGGTAGCTTCATATATGATGGTCTTGGACATGCAAGCTCCATTTAGCGGGCACAATTCTTTATTCCTGCATGAACAGCTGTTGTATTTTTTGTATGTTATGTTTGATTATGTTTTTAAAATTGGTAGTGGAACTGAAACTAATTTTTAAATTGTGTCTATTGAAGAGTTTCCTATAAGTATGGTTAACTGGAAAATGTCTATCTATCAGTGCTAGGAAATATTTACCTAGTAATGGGTGTATATTTTATTTTTTCGCTAAAACCACTATCTTTTAAAGCCTTATTATAAACTGGGGCAACGCTATTGAAGATGTCCTTATCAGAGGAGAGGCTAGAAATCCTCTTACTAATATTTTTAACTAAATTTTTGAATACTATAGGGGGATGGCATGAACCTACATTAATATAACTTAGTCTATCATTGGGCTTCCTATAAGGCTTATAAATATTCTTATTAAGATCTAAGGAAACGTCTAAGAAATTGACAACCGTCAGGTTAGTATCTATAGTTATACTAAGTCCGAAGTATTTCATTAACTGGATAATATCCTTCCT
>NC_043003.1:106084865-106107365 GCF_006345805.1 Octopus sinensis | reverse complement strand
ATATATATATATATATATATATATATATATATGTGCGCCTTGGTGTCTGTATTTGCCCTCCTCCTCATTACCGCTTGACAGTGTATTTATGTCCCCGTAAGTTAGCGGTTCGGTAAAAAAAGACTGATTGAATAGGTCTAGGCTTAAAAAGAATAAGTCCTGGGGTCGATTTCATCGACTGAAACCCTTTAAGGTAGTGCTCCAGCATGGCCGCAACGCACATAACAACATACATATATACATGGATGTGGGTGTGCGTTTATATACGTATCAATAAATATATATGTGGGTGTATATATCGATATATTAACAAATACACCAGCAGCGTGTATACGCAGATCAACATCCTATCTGACGGTTTATATACTTACACACGACAAAGGTTATGTTTTGTTACGTCGCCATTAACCAAACCAGTTAGTAATACTTCGATAACTGAGCGGTTTATGTATGTGTGTGTGTAGGTGTGTATGTGCATGTGTGAATGTGTGTGTCTGAGAGTGTATGAGTGAGTGTGTGTGTGTGTGTGTGTGTGTGTGAGTGCATGCGTGTAAATGTGTGAGTGTGTGTGATGCGTGTGTGCATTAATGAATGTGTCTGAGTCCGTGTCTTTGTGTGTATGTGCGTGCGAATGTGTGTGTGTGTGAGAGTGTGTGTGTGTGTGTGTGTGTGCTCATGTATGAATGTGTGTCCGTGTCTCTGTGAGTGTGTATGTGCGTGCGAATGTGTGCGTGTGTGAACAATTATTCATATCATTTACGTGTGCGTGCGCTCGTGCGTGCGAATATGTGCGTGTGTATGTGTGCTTGTGTGCGTGCGTGCGTCCGTGCGTGTGTGTGTGTCCCCCCCCCCCCCCGTCCTGGTGCTCGTGCACTTGCTTGATCGCATAAGCAATGTTTTACTGGGACATGTTCGTTGTCGGGAAAGTGTAAAGTCGATGGCCCCAGTTCAGAGAAGTGATAAATAGCTGATGACGCTGGGGAAGAAGGGGAAGAAAGGCAGAGGAAGAGGACGGGTAGGAGTCTGGTTAAGCAGAGACAACAATAATGCTTTCTGATTTAGGCTCAACGCCAGAACTTTTGAGGGGAAGGGCCAAGTCGATTACAGCAACCCCTGCGTGCAACTCATCCCGTTGACCTCAAAAACGATGAAAGGCATAGTTGAGTTCGGCGGAATTTGAACGCAGAACGTAAAGAACCCGAAGAGCAATAATAATCCTTTCTGCTCTCGGTGCAGCTGGCTGTGTGGTAAGGTGCTCGCTTCCCAACCACATGGTTCCAGGTTCAGTCCCACTTTGGGCAAGTATCTTCTATTATAACTTCTCGGACCGACCAAAGCCTTGTGTATTTGGTAAATGGAAACCAAAAGAAGCCCGCCGTATGTGTGTATGTATGTGTGTGTGTGTGTGTGTGTGTGTGTGTTAGGTCATACAATAAATAATGCGGTTTGGGGGGATGGGGGTCGAGATAACCTACCTGCATCAATATGCTATAAAAACGGAGTAATTTTTCCTTGTCCTTATTCTCTGTGCATTTTTGAAGAGTGTAGTTCGTATTGCTGGTGTGTAATTGTTGTTTAAATACTGTTGTGGTGTTTGCTGAACGCTTTGGTTTTTGCTACCTTGTGGCAGTCTGGTTGTGTTTTCCCTCCTCTATGAGGAGGACGGGTAGGCCAAATATAAAAGTGGAAAACATCAGAGACTCAGACAGCAGCTACAATGAGGTGTCTGATTTCGAGCAATCGGATATTTCATGGACCACCATGAACAAAAAGGCGACGCAAAATAGAAGCTTCGCATAGGTGGCAAAGATATCCGAGTACAATATGGAATGGAACGATTGGAAGGACTATTAAAAAATGATGAAGCGGAAAGGAACTAAAGTGGAAGTGAGCGCTCCAATGGAAGTAGTCATTAAGAGGATGGAATGCCCGGTAACATATAAAACACAGTTTTATATTGACGAAATGACGAAATTGACGAAATGACGAAATTGACGAAATGACGAAATTGACGAAATGACGAAATTGACGAAATGACGTAATTGACGAAATGACGAAATTGACGAAATGACGTAATTGACGAAATGACGAAATTGACGAGATGACGAAATTGACGAAATGACGAAATTGACGAGATGACGAAATTGACGAAATGACGAAATTGACGAAATGACGAAATTGACGAAATGACGTAATTGACAAAATGACGAAATTGACGAGATGACGAAATTGACGAAATGACGAAATTGACGAAATGATGTAATTGACAAAATGACGAAATTAACGAGATGACGAAATTGACGAAATGACGAAATTGACGAGATGACGAAATTGACGAAATGACGGCAAATCAAGTGGAGAAAGCACTAAGGCCAGTCTGGAATGAAATTAAGTATTTAACCAGAGGGAGGAGCAAATTTGGAACAATTGAAGTTCGGTTCAAGGATGCAACTGTAACAAGTTTGAATGTGGTAACAATCTAAAAACCGATGAAGTGGTGATGTTGCCGATATATCATGGAAGGTGTTCCATAATGGTCAACGTAGAGGGAATCCCCTCAGACGTCGACGTGGCCTGGATAACAGCAGCTGTCTTGCTCGGTAAGGAGGAAGAGATGGCGGTTCTCCAGGCCACTAAGACAGAAACATGAAATTGGAAAGGTCAGACCTTAAATATGGTGATACAAGAACAGAAAGAAATAATCGAAGAATTACCAAAAACAATAGCGTTTGATGCTGTAATAATGGTAGTCAGAGTAGAGGGCAGGATTCCCAGATGCTACAAGTGTGGCCAGAAAGGCCACATTAGAGCAAACTGCTCTATACAAGACAAAAAGGGAAAAGAAGAACCGACAAGAGAAGAAAAATACCACCACCGCCAGAAGAAACAGAAGAAAGCGGAAAAGAAGACGAATGGGAGACACCAGGCAAGAAAGAAAAAGGAAGAAACCAGGTAAAACAAATACAGAACCGCCACACCCTTTACCTCCCACCCGCTCCCTACAGACACTAGGCCTACCCACCCTCCTCCAGCACACAAACAAATACATTCAGACAAGCTGTTTAAGCTCCCCACCTCCCGACAAAAAAGTAACTACGCGATTATGTTTGACAATACCAATAAGGGTCTATGTGAGGAAATAAAAACATGGAAAAATATAAGAACGGTGGACACTCGCAAGTTCGACAATGTGCAAGGGTATGTACAAGGGTAGCATTGTTGACTTTTGTTGGACGAAGATCAGAAGGAAAAACATTTTTAATTCAAAGGTGGATTTAAAATGTGGGAAGTGGAACTAGACATTGAAAAGTTACCATGGAACATAGATTATATGCAACTACTAAAGGAGTACGGGTTCGACATCTTGGAAGGCACCAAGTGCAAAAAAAAAGAGTGATCAAAAGTAAAAATGAAGTACCTCAGAGGTGGGGCCGAGAAAACTTCATTTCATCTCTCATTTTCATTTTGTCATTCATTGTAACATACGCTATTGTTTTTTTTCTTTTTTCGTTGTGATATGCCCCCAAATGTCCTTGTATTGTCCCCTCTATGTCGGTCCCTTGTGGGCAATAAAAATCATCTTATTCTCGGTGCAAGTCGCTTGTTATAAGAACGTGTTTGCTGTGTTTCTTGTGAAATTTGTTGAATTGTTGTGGTGAGTTGCGGCTGTTTTTGCGGTAGGTTTTTGTTATAAGAACTGTTTATTGCTTCGTTGAAGCAGCTTGTTTTCAGTTCCCAACTGCAGAGGAATTATTGTTGTTGAACTGTGCGGCTTTGAGCTAGTTCTGTGGGGGCGTAGGCCCAAGTATTTCTGTGTTTGGCGTTTGGCCGTGAATTGTGTTTTGAGAAAAAAAAAGCAATATTATGGAGTCACCAAAGAAATTAATTATCGACATGCCTGTATTTGTAATAGGTGAAGGAAAAGTTTCAGCGGCGGTGTCGCCAAAAAGACTAAACTTTGCTGAAGCAGCAGGAAAAAAGAAAAATTTATCAACACGGATAAAAATAATCTGAAAAATGTTATGTCAATGTTAAAAAAAGAGGGGACAGAAATACAAGTAACCCCTCCCACCGAAACAACCGAAGAAGTGAACAAGAGACGTATAATATATAAAACCTACAACGTGAAGAAAAACTGGATTGAAAAAATCTGAAAAGAAAATTTGAAAAATGGTCCCATATCACATACATGGCTAGAGATAAGAGATATGGAACAGTCGCGGTGAGGTTCACATCAGAGGAGGTAGCCAGGTGGCACTCTTCATAAACTTTGAGAACCGAGGAGGTGGTTCTTCTTCCCATATATATTGGAAGAAGAACATCGAAAATAAAAATAACAGATATTCCTCCGGAAGTAGATGCTGCCTGGCTAGTAGCGGCAATAATAATGGACCTGAAGGAAAAGATAACCATTCTCCAAGCCACATTGGCGGAGAAAGTGAATTGGAAAGGACAATGCCTGAATATGTTAATTCAAGCAGAGGTCCTTACGCTGGAAGAAATTCCAGAAATAATTAACATCGGAGAGGAGAGGCTTATCGTCTTCGTGGAAGGCAGAAATCCTAGGTGCTTTAAGTGCAGGTTGAAGGGTCACATAAGGTGCGAATGCACCCCCCCCCAAAGTGCAGGAAGAAGAGGAAGAAGGAACAACAACTGAAACGTTACCTACATCAGTAGAGTCGACACCAACACCTTCAAAACAAGAGGAGAGCGACGATAATGACGAAGACAAAGAGGGGGGTGGTCGACCGTTTTTAAAAAAGAAAAAAAATACAGACCACCCCAACCAAAGTGAAAATAAAAACAAAAAACAAAAAAGAAGACATTACTTATATGGCCATTAAGGCATCTAATTTCATTAACCGTTTGGTAGTCGTTTCGTCTGCCAAACGAATAGAAAAAACGTCAAAAGACTTTATCCTCTACGGGATAGGCCGGACAGATAAAGTCCGAATTTTTCCATGACGTGGGCCCTCTCAGGATGAATTATTTTCTATACATTTACGGGGGCCTATGTAAAAAAAAAACTACGTGCCCGAGAGAAAGAAAAGGAGGTGGAAAGTAAATACACCTCGAACCACTGATGGAAAATAAGTCATGTCTAGCATTCGTGTTGGACGCTTCCTTAATGACATCAGGTCACGAGATTTGGATGTTGTTGTTACTACGGAAACCCGGATAAGGGGGCCAAGAGATCTGCTCCCGCTGTTGGACGGTTACAAGGAGTTTTTTTTCTCTAGGCTGTCCTTCAAGCGGAAGCGGAGTGTTGGTCCTATTAAAAAGAAACTTGGTTTCAGAGAAAAAGTTAATTTTTTCAGATCCAGAAGGTAGGCTGGTTGTCATGAACTTGACATTCAGCCGTGGTAAGACTATCAGACTGGTTGCAATTTATGCACCCACGGCAACCGGACAAAATGAGTATTTTCGTGATCTGGTGAAGTTTTTTGGTACGTCAATTCTCCAGTTTTACTAGGAGACTATAACACAATCTGCGATGCACGCGTGTATTATGTTGGCTCATATACTGATAGGAAAAGCAATCCTTGCTTCCAGGATCTGCTAAGTCGCTTTCAGCTAGCAGTTCCATGTAGACTGGAATTTCCGAACGCTCCATTGTGGACGTGGTCAAGCAGCGATAGATCTTTCAGGTCGTACATAGATAGGAATGCTAATTAGAAAAGCAGATAGAAATATATCTAGGTGTCCACAGTTTCACCTGGTCAGCTGCAGTGATCATAAATTGGTCAACTGTAAGCTTGACATAGATAAGCTATATAGTAGCTACTGGAAACTCAATACATCCCTTTTGGCGATTGATGAGTACAGAGACCGGATTACGTTATTAATACAGAGGGCATTAACCGGATCCATTATTAATAATAAGTGGTATGCCCTCAAGCGAGCCATAAAATTTGAGTGTATTAGATATAGCATAAGTTTAGTGGCTAGAGAGGCTAGTGGGGAATCAGTATTAGTTAAGGCCTTAGAGGAAGCAATGGAAACTGGCTCTGCGGCTCAGGTGAAGGCGAAGAGACTGGCGTTAAACCAGCACCTCGAAGCCGAACACATGGGTTGCATTGTCAGACCAAGCATTCGTGCAGTGGACTGTGAGGGAATCAAGACCGCAGGATGGGTCGGAGTGGTAGAAACCCAACGTAATTTGTTAAACGAACCCGGCGAGATGTGTGAGCCCTTTCAGGAGCACTTCACCTTGCTTTTCGGGGGGTGGGGCGGACTAGATAGTTGGACTTCATCGCCGGGCTGTGGCGCCTCTCGGGGAGGGATGCGGAGTGTTGTGAAGGGCCGATCACACCTGAGGAAGTAATAGAGGCTATGGCAGACAACAGCGCGGGTAAGGCGCTGGGACTGGATGGTCTACCCTACGAGTTATATAAGAGTATGCCAGACTTGTTCGGGCACCTGCTGGCGAATGTCTACATGAACTGGCAGCAGAATGGGTTAATTCCCAGGTCTGTGCGTCGGGGAGTGGCGAAGTTTGTCAGAAAGGACACGGACAAGGGGGATTCCATTGATAATTTTCGGCCCATCACTCTGCTAAACACAGAGTTGGAGATTTTGACCAAAGTGTTAGCGAAAAGAGTGACTCGTGTCGCGGATGGTCTGACCGGGGAGGCACAGATATGTACCGTTCTCGGCAGAACCATTCAGGATAATCTCCATCTTCTGCGTTATACTTTATAGGGATCTAATAATGATTCTGGCAAGGGTGGGGCAGTGATCCATTTAGACCAATCAAAGGCTTTCGATAGGGTCGATCATCGTTACCTGGTGTCTGTTCTCACACAGTTCGGCCTGGGTCTTGGCTTCCTCTGGTGAATCATACAAATTTATGATAACATCAACTCGATCGTTCAGGTGAACAGCTTCTTATCCGCTCTCTCCGCTTTTGTATGTGATGGCTCTTGATCCATAACTGCGAAAGTTGAGCGGCATCCCCAGAGAGCCAGGTTTTGGAAAGTCGGTTTCAGCAGATGCGGATGATATCACGATCATCGTAACCGAAATGGATCACCTACAGAGGGTAGGCAAGGCCATTAAGGTTTACGTGACGGTGGCAGGAGCAAAGATTAATCATGAAAAGCCAGTCGGTTTGCAGCTCGGCACCTGGAGAGGCAAGACGATGACTCATGACAGTGTCGTGGGACGTTGGACGGAGGGTTCGATGAAGTTATTAGGAGTCTGGTTTGTGGACGGAGGATCCGATCCGATATGATCTGATCTGACCTGACCTGACAAGTTTAAATTGCTTAAGCCCACACAACTACCCATTGCTGTGTCCTAAGGCTCGAAAGCCATTACGTATAAAAGCGGAGAGAGTGAACACCCTTGGCGAACCGACCGTTTGATACGGAACGGCTTTGAAAGAAAATCGTTTACATGAACAATCGAGTCGATGTTGTCATACAACTGTATGATCCACCCGAGGAACCCGAGACCCAGTCCAAACTGTGCGAGAACAGTCTCCAGGTAACGATGATCCACCCTATCGAAAGTTTTAGCTTGGTCTAAATTGACCAATGCCCCACCTTTTCCAGTTTTCCTACCATACCCCTCTACGGTGTAGCGTACTAGATGAAGATTGTCCTGGATGGTTCTGCCGGAGATCGCACAGGTTTGTGCTTCCCCGATCAGACCACCTGCGACCCGCGTCATTCTTTTAGCTAACACCTTGGCCAAAATCTTCACCTCAGTGTTAAGCAGGGTGATGGGCCTAAAGTTATCTACCTTATCTCCCTTGCTCGGGTCCTTCCTGTCCAGCGTCACCACTCCCCGGCGCACAGATCTGGGAATCCACCCATTCTGCTGCCAGTTCGCGTAAACGCCAGCTAGTACGTGACTGAACAAGTCTGGCATACTTTTATATAGCTCGTAGGGAAGACCATTGAGTCCCGGCGCCTTATCACCGCCGCAGTCCGACATCGCCTCAATAATCTCCTCAGGTGAGATCGACCCTTCACAGCTTTCCGCATCCTGCCCCGAGAGGCGCGGCAGCCCGGCGAGGAAGTCCGTAAGGCCCTCCCTAGCAACCGGTCCATCGCTCCCCACCCCGAAAAGCTGGGTGAAGTGCTCCTGAAACGTCTGACACATCTCCTCGGGTTCGTTCACCGTATCACCTTGTGAGTTCACCACAGATCGAATTGTGGAATCATTTCCACGTTGGGCTTCCACGACTCATTGCACGAAGTCTAGCTCTGGCGATACGACCCATGTGCTTGGCTTCGAGGTGCTGGTTTAATTCCAGTCTCTTCACCTTCACATGAGATGTGTCGCCAGCCCTCATGGTGCCTTAACTAACTCTAATGCCTGAACTAAGTCCATTTCCTTCCTATGCCCTCTAGCCACTAAACCTGCGCTATATCTAATAGACTCAATTTTGATGGCTCTTTTGAGGGCGTACTACCATTTTTTGTTAATAATGGTACCAGTTTATGCCCTCTGTATCATTAACCTAATCCGACTCCTGTACTCCTTAATAGCCAAAAGGGACTTATTGAGTTTCCAGTAGCCGGACCCCTTGCTACTTAACTTATCTAGGTGCAGCTTACATGTGATCATTTTGTGATCACTGTATCTGACCAGATGAAATTGTGGACACGTAACTAATTCTTTATCTAGTTCTCTAATTAGGATTCTATCTATGTAAGACTTAAAAGACCCGTCGCTGCTTGCCCACGTCCACTGTGGAGCGTTCGGGAATTTCAGTCTGTTGGGATCTACTAGCTGAGAGCGACTTAGCAGATCCCGGAAGCCACAGTTCGGTGTCCTAGAATTAGAGCCAACATTATCCACTCGTGCATCGAGAATAGCATTAAAGTCTAACACAACTAGGGGACGTGACGCACCCGGAAACTTCTCCAAATCTCAAAAATAATCAGTCGAACACGAATTGGGTGCATATAGTGCCACCAACCTGATTTATTTACCACAAATGAACGTCAGATCTAAGACGACCAGCCTACCTTCTGGATCTACAAAAACCAACTTTTTTCTCCAAAACTCGGTTTTTTTTAAGGAGGACCAACACCCGACCGGTACGGAGAAACAAATCTCTTGTAGCCGCTCAGAAGCGGGATGAAATCTCTTGGCCCCTTTAACCGAGTTTCAGTAGCAACAATAACATCCACAATTCGCTCCATCTCCTCTTTCGAAATACTGGCTTCAACGCCTTCCATTGTCTTGGTCTTCCCCACACGGGGAGAAACCATAAACAACTTTATGAAACAATAACAGTCAACGATATAACACGAATAATAACAATTTTTAACAAACTTTCAACAAAAAAAAACTTTCCCTTCAGCGGCAAAACAACTCAACAGCACAGCTTGATTCTTTATTCCCCATAAAGGGTTTACGTAGAGGGGACATCACAATACATTGGGGACACAAAACACCAAAAAGAAAAACATAAGCGTATGATAAAAGATGAAAGGAGTGAAAATGAGTAATGAAAGGGATATCAACCGCCCCATCGATCAACATCACTTACTTTGCCCTCTTTCCTAAGTCAATGCAAAAGTTACGTAGTCCTCTAATATTACCCCGTATCTCTTCTTAAACTTTGGTGGAGGCGCAATGGCCCAGTGGTTAGGGCAGCGGACTCGCGGTCGTAGGATCGCGGTTTCGATTCCCAGACCGGGCGTTGTGAGTGTTTATTGAGCGAAAACACCTAAAGCTCCACGAGGCTCCGGCAGGGGATGGTGGTGATCCCTGCTGTACTCTTTCACCACAACTTTCTCTCACTCTTACTTCCTGTTTCTGTTGTACCTGTATTTCAAAGGGCCGGCCTTGTCACTCTCTGTGTCACGCTGAATATCCCCGAGAACTACGTTAAGGGTACACGTGTCTGTGGAGTGCTCAGCCACTTACACGTTAATTTCACGAGCAGGCTGTTCCGTTGATTCGGATCAACCGGAACCCTCATCGTCGTAACCGACGGAGTGCTTCCATCTCTTCTTAAGTACATTTTTCTTTTTCATGTCTAATCTCCCATATATCAACATGTGAACGTTCATAAGTTCTTTTTCAAGTTACTTGAGTCGGTCTTTAGTTAGTACCACCACCATATCCTCATTCCAGTTATCTGGCAATTCAGCCTTTCCCAGATCTTTCACTATTTCAAATAAATCTTCATCGTCTAGTATACCTACACAATGGTCTGCGGGACGGGAATTTTGTGAGTTATCCTGTGTGTCTGCTTTCTGGTTGGTGGGTAGGTTTAGTGTCTGCAGGGGAAGGGTGGGCCACAAATGGTGCGGGTGGAGCTAAAGTGGGCTGGGGTTCAGTATAACGTGCCTTTTTTTTTTTCTCTTGGATTCCCATTCTGCTGGAGCCTCTCCTTCAACCACTTGTTTCTCTTCTACTGTTGTCTCCTGTTCTTCCTGGGGTTTTTCTACTTCTTTTGTTGGTTCCTTCGCTAGTGGATGGAAATTAGCTCTTATGTGGCCCTCCAGGCCACGTCTGAAACACAGAGGAGCTCTGCCCTCCACCCATACTCCTAAAGTTACATCACCCATTGTAATCGTCTCGGACAAACTTTCCAACACTTCTGTGTCTGCCTGGACACTCATCTCTTGTGTTCCTCCTCTCCATCTTCCTTCGTCTTTTATCGTGACTTGAAGAATGTCTACTTTTCCTTCATTTTCGATTATAATGGCTGCCACTATCCACTATGCTTCTATGTCTGGTGGTATTCCTTCCACCCTGATCCTGGTTGTTTTCCTTCCCAGATACGAGGGTAGAAGGAATACTTTATCCGTTTTTATTGTTCTTGCCGCCATCTTCCTAACAGTTTCTTCAGATCTAATGCCTCCTCCACTGTTTCAGTACCAACCAAATCGATTCTTTTTTCATCGTTGGCGAAAACTCTGTCTGTTACTCTCCTCTTTTCGAACCCGCTTCTTCTTTTCTTAGGCGGTAACAACTCAGCGTATCCGCCCACCTCCTTTACCATTTCCTGCCAGCTCGCCGCCTTTAACCAATTCAATGATAATGATTTCCCTCTTAGGCACAAAAGTCACACATCTTTTAGGAGACAGAGCTGTTGAGACAGAGTAGACAATTCGATCGCCCATGTACTTTCCTCGTACTTTTATTATATTGCTCCCGGAAGAATGAAATGCGAAATGGCGCTAAGCGGATTCAAACTTTAAGATTGATAATTATATTTTTACAAAATATGTTTTTTATTGTTTAATGATTTTCTTTTTGAATAATTTAAACAATAGTTTTTCCCGCTTTTTGGTCACATGAGTAGTAGATGAGCGAGACATTACAGGACTAACATTATGACGAGGACATGTTAGGACGATGATAAAATAACAACAAAAACAAGCGCAACCACAAAACACTAACACTAGTCACTAACATTATTTATTATTGCTATAAAAGATGGGCTGCAACAAATATCCTGCTCAGATTTGCTTGTCAGTTGTTTGACCTTAACCAAATGAGTATGTCCCTTACTGCCTGACGATATATGCATATCTGATCACGAGCAGAAGTAGTGGAGGAGTATTATAGCCATGTGTTGAGAAGAATTCTTTGGGGTTTGAATAGCTCACCACTGGAAACATGGATTTTTCATTCAACATCCTTAAACAAACCTTATTCAGGGACCTTTTGAGTGGGATAGGTTACTCGACCAGAAGAAAATTCTAACTGGGCCCCACCTGCAAGGTCATGTGCTGTTTATCTTGATATCAGATCACCACTTCGAGCACAAATGGTTGTGATGCATGTGTCTCGTGTACTCTTATCAGACGGGTAGTCATGATGGATATAATGGGCTTTGTATATTTGTACTCCAGTGTCACTGTGAGGGCATGCGCTGCTCTCTCACTCAATGATAATGATGATTGATCCCGTCGATTTCGACGTATGAGTGTTTGAAGGACAGGGTGTAATAATAATAATAATAATAATAATAATGATAATGATAATAATAATATTTCGACTAGACATTGTAATCAAGGACTACAATAGAGGAACTTGTGTCTTGTAACAAATATGTCTGTCCTACAAGATCAAAATGTCTTAAGAAAGGAATACGAAATGTTTTCTCACTGTAAAGATCTGCAAAGTGAAATCACAAAATTGTGGAAGTTTAAGTACTACGATAATACCAATAGTAATTGGTGTGTTGGAAATGATAAAGAAGGGAGCTGAGAAGTATATTAAGCAACTCCCTGGTAACTCCAGTCTCCATGAACTAGAAAAGATAACTTTGATGGGTACAGCCCATATACTACGGAAAGCACTTTCCATCTAAAATGGAATAAATGTGGTGATAATTTTAGCATGCATAGCAAAACTTTTGTTTTGCTTGGCCTCTGGATGATGTCCGGTACTAAGGCCGCTGAAATAAAGTTATAATGAAAGGAAACCATAATAATAATAATAATAATAATAATAATGATATCAGTAAAGATAATAATGAAAGGAAGCGGTTGGAATCTCTCCATGTCTTGATTGATGATACATCTTTTGATGGTGTCACCATAAAAACACTGGTTATTGCTCAACCTGATAATCGCTACCACATACGAGTGACAATGAAAAAACAAAATTTTGTGAAAAACGGTGGTAATGAAACTGAAGCGCTTGATCGTGACAGTGTTGCACCCGGCAGGCTCAGAGATACTGGTCCGACTCCAGCCTGTCGTTATCCAGCTTGCTCGATAAGAAACATATAAATGGTTTGGAAGAAGACAATAAAACTAATGGTGACATGACAGATGGGCAAAAGGCAATCTACGGCAGATTAAAGGCAAGGCTACAGGAGAGCGATAGCGACATTATCTGCAATGTTAAAAAGGTTGATCGGTAGTAATTGAACCAAGACACGAAAAATGGGAATTAAATTCTGAAATACATCAGAACAAAAAGCATCACAGAAACAAATAATTTGATCAAGGCAGAAAGTATTGTTGTAGAAGAAAACGTGGGTGTTGATGTCAAGAAAAAGAAACCTAATGGGAGTGACAAAAGAAATGAACCATGGTGGAAAAGAACCAAAAATACAGGGCGCTGAAATGGAAGTATGATATTGAAAGAAAGGGCCTGAAAGTGGTAATGGAGGAACTGAAACCGCGCCTCGTTGCAAAGAAAGTAAAGATGGTAAGATACGACCAAAGAATGAAAGGATACCAGCAGAATAGGTTATTCAGAGTAGATCAGAAGAGATTCTACAAAGAAAAAAAATAGAGAGTGTACAGATGAAAAGTTGATACCAGATAACATTGAAAGTCAAAGGTTTTGGAGTGATATCAAAGACAAGGAGCACAAGAAGGATGCTGAATGGTTGCAAGAACTGAAACAAACAGTAGTCTGTCCAAAACAGGCAGAACTGGCCATTTCAGTTTGGGAAGTGAAGGAAATCAGTAAAAAATGGGCAACTGGAAGGCCCCAGGACCAGATGGAGTTCAATGCTACTGGATCAAAAGATTTGGTGAATATTATGCACGAATAGCTGCTCAACTCAACACCTTGTTAAATGCCGACCAAGTAACACCAGAGTGGTTGACAATGGGTAGAACAGTGCTGTGCTTGAAAAACATCGAAAAAGGTAACACGGTAGACACTTACAGGCCGATATCCTGCTTGCCACATTATGTAGAAATTATTGACTGGAATAGTCAGAGTCAATGCACTGGAAAAAATGGAGTCCTACCACATGAGCAGAAGGGTTACAAGTGTAAGTGCAGAGGTACGAAGGATCAACTACTGGTAGATAAAACTGTACTTAGAGACTGCAAGAGGAGGAAAACTAACTTAGCCATGTCATGGATCGATTATCATAAGACGTACGATATGATCCCACATTCTTGGATTATGGAATGTATGAACCTATTTGGTATTGTATCGAATGTTGAACGATTGCTTGGAAAAAGTATGGCGAAGTAGAAGACAGAACTGACAGCATATGGAAGAAGTTTAGGGACAATAGAAATCAGAAGGGTATTTTCCAAGGGCACTGCCTGTTTCCACTGATCTTTGTACTGTGCATGATACCACTAACACTGATTCCGAGGAAAACAAAGGCTAGATATGTACCCAAGAACCACCAACAAAAAGTCAACCACTTGTTATTCATGGATGACTTCAAACTTTATGGTAAAGATGAATCCCAAGTCAGTTCCCTCGTTGATAAGGTGTATACTTTCAGTGCTGATATCAGAATGGAGAGGCAAAATCAAATATATGGACGGGCTAGCGATACCGTCGGTGGAGGTTATGGAGCAGATAAAAGAAATGTATAAATTGATAGAGAAAGAGATGACAGAAAAATTTAAGGTGAAGTACTTGCGCAGACTGAGACTGATCCTTAAGTCGAAATTAAACGGATGGAATAAGATCGAAGCTATCAACACCTGGGCAGTTTCACTCCTTAGATATGGAGCAGGAGCAATCGCATGGACAGTAGACGAACTAAACAGTTTAGACAGAAAAACAAGGAAGTTGCTGACTCGATTTGGGATACTCCACCCAAAAAGTGACACAGACAGACTGTATGTACCACGAAAAAGAGGAAGAGAACTGATTGGATGCGAACACAGCATTAGAGCAGAAAAAAAAACAACATAGCATGGTATGTAAAAATACAACAGAACTGCTATTATTGGAAGTAAGACGGTCAGGCTTGTGTAGGATGGAAGAGTACAAAGATAAAGCATTGTACAAAGACTTGAGAATGAATAAAACTAAAAATAGGTGGATAAAGAAAAGACTACAGGAAAAATTTCATAGGGATGTTGAAGACAGATAAGGAAAAAAGATGGCTATGGATGACTAAAAGGGATTTAAAACCGGAAACTGAGGTTCTAATCTGTGCTGCCCAAGAGTAAGCATAAAGAACCAAATAAATCAAATACAGAATAGACAACACATCAGAAAATGATAAGTGCAGAATTTGTGGACAAAATGGTGAAACTGTATGGCATATCACCAGTCAATGTATGGCACCAAGCCCAGAAAGAATATAAGAGACGTCATGACAATTTAGGAAGGATTGTCCATTGGACACTTTGTAACAAGTATGGACTTGACAGAGTAAAAAAAGTGGTACGAACATAAACTCGAAGGCATCATCGCAAATGATAATGCAAAGATCCTATGGGGTTTTATGATTCAGTGCGAGCATGAGATAGAGAATAGGGAACCAGACAGTTTTGAGAAAGAAAGCAAACGATGCTGGATCATAGATATAGCAAACCCAGCTGACAACACGGTATGCAATAAGGAAAAAAGTCGATAGATATAACAGGTTAGCTTGGGAAGTTAAGCAGTTGTGGTCGCTGAAAAATGTGGTAGTAGTACCAATAATTGTCTGAGCCCTGGGAACAAGGAGTAAAAATCTCGAGAAGTACAAGGAACAAATAGGGACTGCAAAAAGGGTGGGGCACTTGCAGAAAACAGCACTGCTTGGAACTGCTCACATACTCCGGAAGGTGCTCGAAAAATAAGAGGTGTTACCTTAGTTCACTGGTAGTGAACAGCTGACAATGAAATACATCTCCAGCGTTAGAAGCTGTGTAAAGGCAATAAGTAATAATAATAATAATAATAATAATAATAATAATAATAATAATAATATGTGCCAATCATTGCTGGGTCCTTGGGAACAGTATCAGAAGGCATCAAGAGGAATATAAATGAAATTGGAATAGAGTGCCCAGTAGAATTGTTACAAAAGGTTTGTCTCCTTGGCACGGCCAGAATAATCAGGAAAGTATTAGATAGCTGAAAAGAATGAACAGCATGGTACCGTAGGGTACGCGTGCAAAACACCCGGAACTCCAACAAAACCTGTGATAAAGAGATAATAATAATAACAACGATATGATGATGATGATGATGAGGAGGAGGAGGAGGAAGAGGAGAAGGGGGAGAGGATAGCGACGACGACGATGATGATTTGTTTACAAGATGAAGTGGCTGTGTGGTAAGTAGCTTGCTAACCAACCACATGGTTCAGTCCCACTGCGTGGCATCTTGGCAAGTGTCTTCTGCTGTAGCCCCGGGCCGACCAATGCCTTGTGAGTGGATTTGGTAGACGGAAACTGAAAGAATCCTGTCGTATATATGTATATATATATATGTGTGTGTTTGTGTGTCTGTGTTTGTCCCCCTAGCATTGCTTGACAACCGATGCTGGTGTGTTTACGTCCCCGTCACTTAGCGGTTCGGCAAAAGAGACCGATAGAATAAGTACTGGGCTTACAAAGAATAAGTCCCGAGGTCGATTTGCTCGACTAAATGCGGTGCTCCAGCATGGCCGCAGTCAAATGACTGAAACAAGTAAAAGAAAGAAAGAACCCGACCAACAACAATACATTGGACATGAACGAGACTGTGATTTGCCAGTAATCTTCAGGCCACGTATCAAAAGATCAATACACCTGTTCCCGCCTCCGCAGATCACTCCTCCCATGGACACACCTTCGTTTCTCAACCCACCACCGCCTCTACTCCGCATCCATCCTCCTTCGCCTATCACATCATTGGTTACAGCGTAAATAAATGGCCAAGCATTGATTGAAGAGTTTTGATGACACGCCCCATTGGAGTGAACGTGCGTACATTTGTATGTATTTGTAGAAGTTTAATTTCAGAGGCGTTTGCGAACAGCTGGAAATATGATAAATAGATAGATAGAGAGATAGAGAGAGTGAGAGAGAGAGAGACAAACAGACAGATATATAGATATAGATAGGTAGATAAATAGGCAGACAGGTAGGTATGTAGATAGAGAGAGACAGACAGACAAGTAGATACAGAGAGAGAGAGAGAGAGAAAGTTATAGATAGAGAGAGAGAGAGAGAGAAAAAGATAGATAGAGAGAGAGAGAGAGAAAGATAGATAGATAGATAAATGGATAGATAGATAGATAAATGGATAGATAGATAGATAGATAGATAGATAGATAGATAGATAGATAGATAGATAGATAGATAGATAGATAGATAGGTAGGTGGATAGAGTTGGTATGGTGTGATTGATATTTTCCTCGTCAAGACCGGAGCAGGATCGAATGAAAGAGAGCATAGTTAGTGGTCAGGAAACGTAAGCATCATATCGTCACTCATCCCCACCCCACCGCCACCGCCACCGCCACGATAGCAGAGAGACCACAATGCCTGCCTCTGCCTCTCACCTCCTCTCTTCCTCCCTCCGAAAGTGATTTCTCATTAAAAGCAACAGCAGATTTAATAGCGGTAATGGTGCCAACAACAACAACAACAACTACAACAACTACAGTAAAGGCAGCTGCAAAGGTGGCAACGGCAGCGGCAACAACAACAACAACAACTACAACAACTACAGTAAAGGCAGCTGCAAAGGTGGCAACGGCAGCGGCAACAACAACAACAACAACAACAACAACAATAACGATAGTAACAATGACAAACACAATATCAAAACATCAACAAATGTTGTTACCATCGATAACGATTAATAAGCTTTGAGCCAAGAAGGAAAAAAGAAAATAGAAGAGGTGGAGTGAGGGAGAGAAGAGGAAGGGGAGGAAGAGGTGCAGGAGGAAGAGGAAGAATCAGCGGAAAGACGAAATTTCACTCAGAAAGAGTTGACAAGAGGTAAAGTGAAGAAGGTCAACTCTTAAGAGGGTTTCATGAAAATGAACACAGTGTTGGATAACTTATATGTCAGACAGAAAACATTTTCCTTAAAACTATCGCAATTTCTTCCCAATTTGAAATGGTGCGAAGAAATGGTCATGAATAACGGCACTGCACAAAGTATTCATGCTTTTCAAGACTGTATTCCATTTCGAAGAAATAATTCCTTTCCGAGTGGATATATTTCTTCATTAACTTTTTGGCCGGTTAAGTCAATAGAAAAACGTAACACAATGAAAATATTCTTTGGTTTCCTTTTGCTTTTGAACTTGGTCGACATTGGACAATGTGTGACACAGTGCGTGTGTACAACAAACCCTTTCAGTTCAACTTTCAGTGACACTTCTCAAGGATTCTCTACGACGGAAATGGCTTCTACAGGAACCAGTTTTACGTTCATTTCGAGTAGTGACAACCCAACGCAACTACCGACTTCGATAAGTACAAGTACGGTATACAGCGAACCAAGCACGGACGCAACCACTACCGAAACACCATCCACTAGTACAACAGAGGCACCAACCACTAGTACAACGGAAGAACCAACCACTAGTACAACAGAAGCACCAACCACTAGTACAACAGAAGCACCAACCACTAGTACAACAGAAGCACCAACCTCTACTACAACAGAAGCACCAACCTCTACTACAACAGAAACACCAACCACTAGTACAACAGAAGAACCAACCTCTACTACAACAGAAACACCAACCACTAGTACAACAGACGAACCAACCTCTACTACCACGGAAGCACCAACCACTAGTACAACAGAAGCACCAACCTCTACTACAACAGAAACACCAACCACTAGTACAACAGAAGCACCAACCTCTACTACAACGGAAGCACCAACCACTAGTACAACAGAAGCACCAACCACTAGTACAACAGAAGCACCAACCTCTACTACAACAGAAACACTAACCACTAGTACAACAGAAGCACCAACCACTAGTACAACAGAAGCACCAACCTCTACTACAACAGAAGCACCAACCTCTACTACAACAGAAGCACCAACCTCTACTACAACAGAAACACCAACCACTAGTACAACAGAAGCACCAACCTCTACTACAACAGAAGCACCAACCACTAGTACAACAGAAGCACCAACCTCTACTACAACAGAAACACCAACCACTAGTACAACGGAAGCACCAACCACTAGTACAACAGAAGCACCAACCTCTACTACAACGGAAGCACCAACCACTAGTACAACAGAAGCACCAACCTCTACTACAACAGAAACACCAACCACTAGTACAACAGAAGCACCAACCACTAGTACAACAGAAGCACCAACCTCTACTACAACGGAAGCAGCAACCTCTACTACAACAGAAGCACCAACCTCTACTACAACAGAAACACCAACCACTAGTACAACAGAAACACCAACCACTAGTACAACGGAAGCACCAAACTCTACTACAACAGAAACACCAACCACTAGTACAACAGAAGCACCAACCTCTACTACAACAGAAACACCAACCACTAGTACAACAGAAGCACCAACCTCTACTACAACAAAAACACCAAGCACTAGTACAACGGAAGCACCAACCTCTACTACAACAGAAGCACCTACCACTACTACAACAAAAACACCAACCACTAGTACAACGGAAGCACCAACCTCTACTACAACAGAAGCACCAACCACTACTACAACAGAAGCACCAACCTCTACTACAACAGAAGCACCAACCTCTACTACAACAGAAGCACCAACCACTACTACAACGGAAGCACCAACCACTACTACAACGGAAGCAACAACCACTACTACAACGGAAGCAACAACCACTACTACAACGGAAGCAACAACCACTACTACAACGGAAGCAACAACCACTACTACAACATCAATCGATGGATTAACAACTTCAGGTAAATTGAATTCTGAATGTAGTAGTTTTGCCGTCTTTCTTATGTATTTTGTTAGAAAGTGAACTGTTTCGAGGACGACGATCTGGCAGAAACGTTAGCACGTCGGGCGATATGCTTAGCAGTATTTCGTCTGTCTTTATGTTCTGAGTTCAAATTCCGCCGAGGTCGACTTTGCCTTTCATCCTTTCGGAGTCGATAAATTAAGTACCAGTTGAACACATGCAGAAGCAGGTGGGGAGCATCGTAGCCATGTGTTGAGAGAGATTCTTTGGGGTTTGAATAAATTCACCTCCAGAAACATGGGTGTGTCGTTCATCATCTTTAAACAAACCTTATTGGGAATCTTTTGAGCTGGGTGCGGGTGCTTTATCTGAACAGAATTGTAACAGAGCCCCACCTGCAAAGTCATGTGCTGTTCATCTTAGTCACCATATCAAGCACAACACAGATAGTCACGGCGAGTATATTGGGCCTCGTATATTTGTGCCCCAGAGTCACTTTGATGGTGTGTACTGCACTCTCACTCAATAATAATAATAATAATATGCTAACCTTGTCTTAATATAAAAGATGGGCTACAACAAATATTCTGCTCAATACCACAGGTTTGCTTGTCAGTTGCGTGACCTTAGCCAGTTGAGCACGTCCCTTAGTGGCTGACGATATGTGCATCTCTGATCACGAGCAGAAGTACTGGGGGGAGCATCATAGCCATGTGTTGAGAGGAATTTTGGTGAGTTTGTATAATTCACCTTTGGTAACATGAATGTATTATTCAACATCTTTAAACAACACTTAATCAGGGACCTTTTGAGCGTGATGGGCTACTCGACTTGAAAAAATAAATAAAGAAACTAACTGGGCCCAACTTGCAAGATCATGCGCTGTTTATCTTGATATGAGATCACTATGTCGCACACGTATGGTTGTGGTGCATGTACCTGGTGTAACCTTATCAGACGGGTAGTCATGATAGGTATACTGGGCTTCGTATATCTTACCCCAATGTCACTTTGATGGCATGCATTGCACTTTCATTCCATAATAATAATGATAGTCCTTTCTACTGGAGGCACAAGGCCCCATATTTGAGAATGATATCGATTAAATCGACGTCGGAAGACGATCAAAGAAGAAAGATAAAGTCTACAATGCTAGGATTTAAAATTAGAATATAAAGGGACAAAACGAAATATTGTCAGAGTCAAGAGAGCGTCGAACAAAATGTCCTTCAGTATTCAGTTATATAATCTGACTTTCTCAGTTCAACTCCCACGGAAGCTGGATCTGAGGTTGTTAAAAATAACAAAGGGGTTGATGCAACCATTGCCGTTGGCCTTTCTCAACAACAAAGCCTTTGCAATCCCGTCTTCAAGGCGAGGCTGAACAAGCTATTCCTTCGGGGCTGTATAATCCGTTTTTCCCTATTCCTGCCCACCATTTTTTGCTGCTTAATTTTTCCACCTTTTTTTCTTTTTTTCTATTTCTTTGGTGAGATGGTTAGATGGGGGAGGGGGGTCTCGATAATTTAATCTTTTAAAATTTTAATGTTGTTTTTCTTTCTTTTCTTCTCGTCAAAATATGTTGGTAGTAAATACGAAATAAATCAAAAACTAGTTATGTTCCCAGAAACACTCTGGAAATCGATTTCCCAACTGAAATTTCGAGTCGTTACACTGATCTAAGGCACCGTTCACAATACACTTAACACATGAGTTTGTTCTGAGCCCTGGAACTCATGAGCTCGGAAATTAATCCGGTTTGCATGGTGGATAAAAGAATGAGATCACAAACCCAGTCCACTGAACGACCGATCCGAGAATCGAAACACGATGTTACGATTGTGATTACAGCAGCCAAACCACTTCGCCTTCACCTTTTTACAACACACACACACACAACATTATATTAATATTGTCCAAGTTTCTCCTTTTTGTACACAACTCCTATATAATATATTATTTATTAAAACGATGTGGTAGGTAAGTTATCGATCTTAAAACTGGTGAGTGCCGTAGAGCATGAGATCGACTTCAGGTGAATTGAGTAGCCAAACAGGTATGTTTTGGTTATACGACAGGCTGATTCCTTCATTTACATTTAACAACCATGCGAAAGCTACACACTTTATACAGTTTCATTCTACATTCTCTGTAAATCAACTGTTTGTACCCGAAGAAGACTTTTAAAACGATAATGTCAGCCATATCTGTTCCGTTAAGTAGACTGGACGTGGGTTAACCAAAAGGTTTGTGATTGGTTAGATTTAAAAGTCTGTCTGTCGTTAGGTATCATAAAAGAGTACAACTCTTCACGCACAACAGGAGTGAAGTGTGTCACTCTAAATAATTAATGAATTGAAGGCACTTGGCTTAGTGGTTGGAGTATTGTACTTGCGATCGCAATATCGTGGTTTCGATTCCCAGACCGGGCGGTGTGTAGCATTGTGTTTTTGAGCGAACAACTTCATTTCACCTTGTTCTATCGGAAGTTAGTTTTAAGGAGACTTTGTCAATAAAAGCAGTGCAAGGTGTTGTTGCATTAGTACGATAATGATCTGCAGAATTTTAAGGAGAAATGAAGACTGATAACAACTGCATAAAAATAAACACTATCAGAAATGATAGCCATTGTTAATATTACTTTCAAATTTTGGCACAAAGTCAGCAATTTCGAGGAAGGGGTAAGTTGATTACATCGACCCTAATGCTCAATTCGTACTTATTTTATCGACCCCCGAAAGTATGAGAGGTAAAGTCGACCTCGGCGGAATTTGAACTCAGTTAAGTACTTTGCCCAGCGTGTTAATGATTCTGCCAGCTCGCTTCCCTAACCATTGTTAGTAAAGGTGGTGAGCTGGCAGAAACGTTAGGACGCCGGGCGAAATATTTTGCAGTATTTCGTCTGCAAAAAATATTTTGCAGTATTTACGTTCTGA
>NC_043003.1:106004865-106079865 GCF_006345805.1 Octopus sinensis | reverse complement strand
GTGACAAAAAGAAAGAAAAAAAGACAGAAAGAAATCCTGAAGAGTTTTCGGAGTTCGGGACTATCTTTGGATTCAGTTCTATATTTAAGAGATGAGGAATTAGCCAGTAACTTTGGGGGGGGAGAGGGGAGAGGGCTAGTCGATTACATCGACTCCAATGCTCAACAGGTTCGAATTTTATCGACACCGAAAGTTACGAAACACAAAGTCGACCTTGGTGGCATTTGAACTCATAATGTAACGAGCCGGAAAAAAATCCCGTTAAGCATCTTGTCTGATACAGTAACGACTGTGCCAGCTCGCTGCCTCACATTGTTCAGTCTGTAGATATGTCACAAAACTGATCGAGCGATCACCTATCCATGGACCCCTTCACCACCATGGAAATTGTGTCCATGACTGTATGTCACGAAGAAGACAGAAAATTTGAAAGAAGTGTGCTGAATGTGTGCATTCTTGGAAAGAAAGAGGACCGAAAATGTGGGAGCTTTGTCTCCCCCCCCCCACACACCACACGACAATATTGTCCAGATACTATTTTCTTTGAGGGGGCGTTGTGTAGGAGAATTCCGAAAAGTCTATAGAGACCCTCTTCGCTTAATAGTTAGTATGCCTTTTATCTTTTACTTGATTCAGTCATTGGACTGTGGCCTTGGTGGGACACCACCTTGAAGGGTTTTAGTAAAACAAATCGAATCAGAACTGTATAATTAATTTCCATCCTGGTAATATACGACTTAACAGGGAAGGGCAGCGAAACTGCCCTTCACCTTCCCTACAGTTTAGATCTTACAACCTGTGACGTTCGGTTGTTCTCCCGGCTGAAGAAGAACCTCAGCGGAAGTCACTTTAAAGACACTTTTAGATGAAAAAGGCTGTGACAATGGTCCAGAACACTTTGAAGTACCTCCATGGTGCAATTAAGAAATGGCCGGAGCGCTACAACAAGTGCATCGAGGTCAGAAAATCCTATTTTGAAGGAGATTAGAGTTTTGTACTTGTTAGAAAGCAATAAATGCTTCACCTCAAAAAAGTATCAGAACTTCTGGAATTCACCTTTCATATATTATAGATATATATATATATATATATATAATATATATATATATATAATATATATATATAATATATATATATAATAAATGGCAAGTTGTGAGTTTGTTACTTAACTCCTCCGAGGTTATCCAACAGACCTTGATGAAACTTGAAGTGTGGGATTATGCCTCTGCGGTCACTTACGCAGTTGGAATGTTTAAAAATTGATTTTTAATCAGTATCGATTTTTCAAAAACCATAAAATTTCAGTATCATCATCATCTATATATATATATATATATATACATATAAGTTAAAATTAAATTAAAAATGTACGTGTTGGGTATATCCCTAGTAGTATGCTGACAAAGCACCTTCACTGCCTATGGCTACCTAGCGTCATCCATGGTAATTGCACAATCGTCGCTGAATCTACATTAGTAATTCCTAAGTGTACGCTGGGTATAATAGAAACAAGAGAAACTTTATATATCACAACGATCGTTTCGGCACATCTTTTGTCAATGTATTTTACCTACGACTGCTATCCACATGCTCTGGCTCATCTTAAGACCGAAGCATGACTCGTGTAACGAGAAACTATATTAGATCACCAGATGACACACACGGAAATTCATTGTACAGCTTCCCACCCGCGGGGTAATGATGCAGGAGGCATTGAAAGATCGTTGTGATAAATAAAGTTTCTAGTATAATCTATCATCCTTATCCATAGATATTCTATCTATCTATCTATCTATCTATCTATATATATATATATATATATATATATTATATATATATATATATATATATATATATATATATATATTATATATATATATATATAATATATATATAGCTACTGCACGCATTTTGTTTCTCTCCTTCTTTCTGTGTTTTTCTCTCTCTGTGTATCTTTCTGTTGAAGAGCGTAGGCTCGAAACGTTAAAGACTTGTTTTATTTATTTTCCTGAGCGCCATACTAATACAATTGTTCGTTTGTTTTCCACCTGCCTTCGTCTTTTGTTTATTTTCATAAAGCTTCCCGTTATATATATATATATATATATATATATATATATATATATATATATATATATATATATATATATATATATTCAATCTTGGGGGATTAATCGATATGCGGGTATTCTATTTCAGATAATACAAAACATAACCCAATGAGTATATCTTACAGTAATCTCATGATATCAGTTTGCACATCACGAGATAATACTTAAAGGATATAACCAAAATTTCCAGCTGGGTATATAATGTACTTCATTAATTATATCATACTTTGTAGTTGATATCTATGTTTATTAAATATGAAGGAACTACACGTATTTCAGTATTGGAAGATTACAATATATATACATATACACGACTGTATACGCATATATATACATATATAAATACATATATGCAATCGTCAGATTTACATGTATTCCAATACACCTTCAGGTTCTATTTCAAAATATTATATATCCAATTTTTTCATCCCTTTAAAATAAGCAATACGATTAAGCGTTAAAGATTAAAAATTACGAATTAAAAATTAAGAATAAAAATTATACTTTGTAATATTAAGAATTAAAATTTATAAATTATACATTATAAATATGAATTAGTATATATATATCAATCATGTAAAATCAAGTATATGTCAAATACAGAATGTGAGATATAAGATTAACCATCAGAATAAAAATGGATGGATAGATAGATAGAGAGCTAGAGAGAGCTAAAGAGACAGAGAGCTAGAGAGACAGAGATAGAGAGATAGAGATTGAAATATATATATATATATATATATATATATATATATATTTTTATTTTTTTCCATGTGTTGTTGTCTTGTACTCTGTTTTTTCCTTGTTAAAAAAAAAGGTCCGTTTCCATGTTTGTTTTTACGTTTTCGTTTCTCATTGAGCTCTACGTCTATTTGTGGTGTCCTGTACACACGTATATATATTTATATATGCATGTATATATACATGTAGATGTAGGTACGTACATATATGTATGTATGTATTTTATTTATTAACTATATATATATATATATATATATATAGAGAGAGAGAGAGAGAGAGAGAGAGAGAGAGAGCTAGATAAGTGTATATATAAGTGTATATATGCACGCATACACATGCGCGCGCAAGGGGCGGTTGAAAAGTTCATAGGCTGACCAAAATACTCTCATGGAATGTGACCAAATGAGGTTTATTTTTCAACAGCCCCCCCCCCCCCCGCTGTCCACACACTTCTTTTATCGGTGTTGCATTGGTGAATAAGCTGTAATCTGGTTGCTCAAACAAGTCATCAACAACAACAACATCTAACAGCAGACGTGACGTCATCATCATTGTGACACTGGTTTCCACTCTGCGTCTTTTCCCGTTGGGAAACAGGTAAATGTCAAATGGAGTCCAAATCGGGAAAAGAGAGACAGGGATCAACCAGTTCAAAGCCACAATCATGCACAGCAACAACTGAAAGCAAAAACGTGTGTGTTAGAGCATTGTCCTGATGAAACAAGGCCCCTTTTGTCAGTTTGCTCTTGACAGACTTTCCTAACTACCTGTTTCTTTACCACCCACAAGGGGCTAAACACAGAGAGGACAAACAAGGGTAGACAAACGGATTAAGTCGATTATATCGACCCCCAGTGCGTAACTGGTATTTATTTAATCGACCCCGAAAGGGTGAAAGGCAAAGCCGACCTCGGCGGAATTTGAACTCACAACGTTGCGACAGGTGAAATACCACTAAGCATTTCGCCCGGCGTGCTAACGATTCTGCCAGCTCGCCGACTTTCCTAACTACCTCAGCAAGTTAGCACAGTACTTTCTTTTGACAGTGTGGCCCTTTCGAAGATAACTCAATAAACAATACCTTTTAGATTCGTCCCCCCCCCCCAAAAAAAAACCTACTGAAGCCATCACCTTCTTTGCAGATGAAACGAGCATGGCCTTCTCTGGAGCAGGTGAGGTGGGAGTATTTCTTCTGCACAGACTGGTTTTTAAATCAGAAAACGTGACACCCGCCGAGTAGAAATCTTCGCATGCGAAACTCATGGTGCAGAATATTCTCAACTTTCTCATGGGATATGCTAATAGCAATAGATATTTGAATTATAGTCAGTCACCAATCATGCATTACCATGCGGTAAACACGATCATTTTTTTCCCCCCGGTGGTGACAGTTGCTGAACGTCCAGACTCTTGGTCATCTTCAAGACTTTCCCTGCCCCCCCCCCTCAGTTCAGCTGTCCACTTTCGCACAGTTGAGAACCTTGGAGTGCCATTCTCTAATGTAGTAACTACGTCGGGATGAACGTTCTTGGGAACCAAACCCTTTTTCTGTGGGTACTTGATAACAACACGATACCAAATTAAGCCCATTTTCAAGAGAAGTCGCTACTTGTTACTTTGGAAGTCTTCTCTGAACAGTAAGATGTCAGTTTAACTGGAAAGAAACGACGCAGTTATTAATAAATACAGTTGAAATTAACGTATGAAAGACTTCACGGCTCTAACCTCACTCCTTCATAGTCAGCCTACGAACCTATAGTCAGCCTACGAACCTATAGTCAGCCTACGAACCTATAGTCAGCCTACGAACCTATAGTCAGCCTACGAACCTATAGTCAGCCCACTCTCTCATAGTGTAGATAATCGCCGAAAATACTACGCCAGTACTACAAGTTTGTAATGATAATTTCTAGAACCGTAATTAAAACTCTCACGGAAATCAAGTCACATATCTTGTTTAACTGACAAACCATTTATAGAACATATTGCAGAGAGGCGGCGGAAGGGAGTGATTGTTCATTCTAGATTAGGTCTTTCCTTTTTTTCTCCCTCTAGTCAACCTCTTTCTTGTAATGTTAGAAGTTTTGATCGCTAAACTGGAGGGGAATTAAGTGATTCGATTATCATGATGGAGCGTGTTGTTTTTCTTGTTATGAATTCGTATTAACAATCACGTATCGTTTACACCTCCACACACAACCATGTATATATGTGTGTGTGTAGGTGTGTGTGCAGGTGTGCGTGCGTGCGCGTGTACTGGGTTGTTCTTTTACTGTTCCCAATCATCGGAGTGTGACCATCAATAAAAGGTATGAATTCACGCGCTCGTCCGAATACGTTTTCATTTCGATTCCTAAGGATCGGTCAGGCGCCATGTTGACGCCGGTTGGCGGAAACGGTGAGCAATTCTGTTCTCTCCTCTTTACGGGTTTCTTCCCTAATGAATAAGTGGTTATAGCTACCAGAAAGACCATACGGTGTCTTTACCAAAATATACGGAATAGGAAAATATCCGTAAAAACTAAAGATGGCTTGCTTCGGGAAAGGGAAAATATTTTCAAAATATAATTCGTAAAATATAAAGTAAGGTTCAAGAACGCGAAGAGTTTGGAATTTTAAGTTTTCAGATAAGGTTCTTCGTAGACTACATGTGAAATAGGTTGGAACAATGAATCACTGACATCCAACCTACTTGTAATTTTACGAAGAAGAACCCTCGCCCCAAAATATCAGGTCTTAAGTCATCGTACGGATATATTATTCCAGGGATGCTATTATCTAAGAAATGTCTCAGTAAATTTTGATGTAGTTATAGCCACGTAGACTTTCATGTAATATAATTAAGTAAATTAAGTATTTGATGCTCCCCCCCCATTCTCCTATTTATTTTCTCTTATTCCCTTCTGTTGAAGAGCGTAGGCTCGAAACATAAAAGACCATTTCATTTTCCCGAGTGTCAAACTAATACACTTGTTTGTCGTTCATACACCTGTCTTCGTCTTTTATCTTTCTATAAATTTCAACTAATATTTATTTATATATATAAATAAATGTATGCATGTTTATGTTTGTTGCCACTGCTTGTGTACGTCCCCATAACCTAGCGGTTCGGTAAAAGAAACCGATAAAGTAAAATTCCAGGTTTAAAGATAGGTCTGTTGGGGGTGATTTGCTAGATTGAAACTTTTCAAAGCGGCGCCTCGGTATGACCGCTTCCCAATGACTGAAGCAAGTAAAATATAAAAGGCATACATACTCTATCCGGGTGTACCAATACCGAACGGATGGAAGCTCTATGTAATTTAAACTGAAATTAAATTCTATAAGGAAATAAATTAAGATGATTTACCATTCCAGCCACCATGTCAAGGCGGCATAAATACAATGTATTTTTCACTTTTGAATCGTTCCGATTATATCCCGTTTTCTCTGTTTCACATACATATTTCCATCTATCCCAGGAAGGATGAAAATTAAGATAATGTCAGTGGGGTTTGAACTTAAAATGCAAACCGCTATAAATAATTACTTCAACGTAATTAGACTGCTTCTGTCACTCCACCGCCTCTCCCTCGTGCATAAATATTAGATGACATTAACTTCATAAATATTCTTTTCTACTCTAGGCACAAGGCCCGATATTTTGGGGGAGGGGGCCAGTCGATTAGATCGATACTAGTACGTAACTAGTACTTAATTTATCGACCCCGAAAGGATGACAGGCAAAGTTGACCTCGGCAGAAATTGGACTCAGAACATAAAGACAGACGAAATGCCGCTAAGCATTTCACCCGGCATGCTAACGTTTTTGCCAGCTCGCCGCCTTTCTAACTTCACTTCATAAATATCAACACATTCTGGTTTTAAATTTTCAGCACAAGGCCAGCAGTTCTGGAGGAGGGGAGTAAGTCGATTACATCAACCTCTGTGCTCACCTAGTACTTAGTTTATCGACTCCGCCGCCGCCGCCGCTGTCATCATCGTCATGTGTCTGCTTTTTCGTCTCTGGTATGGGTTGGATGAATATTTTTCTTCGGGTGGTGTTTTACCTACCAAAAACGCCCATTCTGTCGTTAACCATTTTAGCTGGCAGCTACATCACACAGAACATGGTGTACGTATTCTAAGGCCAGGACGCACACAGTAAATAGCAATAAATTGACTATGAATGAAAAAGGACATATACTGATCAAAAGCGAATTCTCTGAGGCTGATGCATTGGATATGTAAGAAACTTGAAAGATTGGCGCACCAAATGAGAGGAAACTGATTAAGTGTCTAAGACATTAGATGTATTATACTGTGAGGAACATGTAAGGCAAATCGTTATCGAGGCACTCCGTCGGTGATGCCGATGAGTGTTCCAGTTGATCCGATCAACGGAACAGCCTGCTCGTGAAATTAACGTGCAAGTGGTTGAGCACTCCACAGACACGTGTACCTCTTAACGTAGTTCTTGGGAAGATTCAGTGTGACATAGTGTGTGACAAGGCTGGCCTTTTGAAATACAGGTACAACAGAAACAGGAAGAAAGAGTGAGAAAGTTGTGGTGAAAGAGTACAGCGGGGTTCGCCACCACCCCCTGCCGGAGCATCGTGGAGCTTTAAGGTGTTTTCACTCAATAAACACTCACAACGCCCGGCCTGGGAATCGAAACCGTAATCCCATAACAGCGAGTCCGCTGCCCTAACCACTGGGCCATTGTGCCGCCATGTAACGCAAATAGATAACGTCAAATAATACTGTGCAGAAAGAAGTGGTTAATAGTACTAAGGAGAGGAGTAAGGAGACTAATTGTAGGCAAACGAATTTGGACTCAGAACATGAAGACTGATGGAATACCGCCAAGCATTTTGTCCAGCTTACGATTACACCAGTTCGCCGCCTTAATATTAATTGAAAAAAAGTTTTGTACAAGGCCAGCAACTTCTGGGTAGGGGTTAACTTGATTACATCGACTCCAGTGTCCTATAAGGATTTATTTTATCAACCTCGAAATGATGATAAAGTCGACGCCAGCGGAATTTGAACCCAGAATGTAGCGGTAAAGACGGACGAAATGCCGCTAAGTATTTTGTCCGGCGTGCTACCAGCTTACCGCTTTAATATTAACTAATATTTACTGTATCAATATTCATTTATATTAATCGTGAGGCGGCGAGCTGGCAGAAACGTTAGCACGCCGGGCGAAATGCTCAGCAGTATTTCGTCTGCCGTTACGTTCTGAGTTCAAATTTCGCCGAGGTCGACTTTGCCTTTCACCCTTTCAGGGTCGATTAAATAAATACCAGTTACGCACTGGGGTCGATGTAATCGACTTAATCCGTTTGTCTGTCCTTGTTTGTCTCCTCTGTGTTTAGCCCCTTGTGGGTAGTAAAGAAATAGGTATTTCATCTGGCTTTATGCTCTGAGTTCAAATTCTGTCGAGGTCGATTTTGCATTTCGGGGGTCGATAAACTAAGTACCAGTTGCGTACTGGGGTCGATCTAATCCCAAAATTTCGGGCATTGTGCCTAGAGTAGAAAAGAATTTATATAAATTGTATCAGCCTCATTTTATATACGACAATCCTATTTTAGGAGTATCTTCAGAGTTTGAGCAAACCTCTTCCTCTTGAAAGCAATAAATGATTATATTTATCACTTATTTCGCTGTTATTTCGGGGCCGAGCAGATGGCTTTGATAACAATAAAACACTAAAAGTAACTAAACAGGAGGTTAAAAAATATTATGGCTTTGTTTACTTGTTTGACAAGCTCTAGATCACACCAATTGGTTGCTAAGGACATCAACCATTAATTTTATATTATTTCCTACGTACTTCTCTTTTTATGCTACAGCTAACTTGTTCTCTTAACTGTTAAGATTTCACTGAGAAAACTTTGTTCATTTATTAAATATTTATTTTACCCCACTGCTTCGCGCTTTAAATGTTCTCTGGAAAGGTTTCAATCTCATTATTTTTTAAATGATTTCCGTAAAAATATGCTTCACGTACTTCTCGTTGTAACCAAGGTTCATTAGAATCAACAGTTTCTATTTTGAGAACATTCTAGACAGATTCTTTCACATTTTCGCCATTGTATTAGTAAATCTGTTTTATCATTTATATGTATGGCCTTGTACCAGCGAGAGAAGTTCTTTTCAGCATTATCATTTGTTCTGGGGCGACTGACAGAAGCATTACTGAACCCGAAATGGGAGAGGGATAGCAGTGCTGTTTCGGAAAGGCCTGGACCTTAAGGTAAGGTCGATCTTCCTGGACGGAAACTGGGTATCCTGGACACTAGTACCTTTAAACCAGTCGTTGTGTGTACCCCGGCTGGAATGGGAAAGTCAGATTTCCTCAGGTATATAAGTCCTAGTGGGCGACTGGAATGCTATCTTGGATGCATGTCTGGAGTGTGTTGGATTAGCTGATAAGAGAGGGGGTGTAAAGGCCTCCAAACCTACTCAATCGTTTCAACTGATCGACAAGTAGCGACAAGATTTCCTCAATGTGCCAGTGTGGCCATGGACAAACCACATCGGGTCAGTCAGTAGGCCAGTAAATAAAGGTAACATAGGTTGCTGACGAATCAACGTGGTTGGCTATGCAGATCACAAATTTGTAATGTGTACAGTCAACCTAGATAAGGAGTACGAGTTACTTCTGTTCCATTACTTCAAAGACACGAACGATCTGAGTGTCGATGTGTCGATGTTTTAATTACTCAGGGAGGATACGATAGATGGTGAGAAGAGATAGCAGTGTTTCGGTGACTTATAGGCATATATTTACATAAGCTTCATTATAATAGGATTATAAGAAGGGCAATGGCTTTTTAGAGTTGAGAAGGACTGCATTTAAGTTCAGTGGTCCTTTTTGTCTTCCACCCTTAAGTGATTGATGAAATAAATTAATAAATACCATTTGAGTAATGTGTAGCCATACTTGAGGACAAACAAGGACAGCAATCGGATTAAGTGGATTATATCGACCCCAGTGCGTAACTGGTACTTAATTTATCAACCCCGAAAGGATGAAAGGCAAAGTCGACCTCGGCGGAATTTTTTTTTTATTTATTAAGCATTTTTCCCGGCGTGCTAACGTTTTTTTCTAATCTAGGCACAAGGCCCGAAATTTGGGGAGAGAAGGCCAGTCAATTAGATCAACACTAGTATGCAACCGGTACTTAATTTATTGACCTCGAAAGGATGAAAGCAAAGTCGACCTCGACAGAATTTGAACTCAGTAAAGACAGACGAAATACCTATTTCTTTACTACCCACAATGGGCTAAACACAGAGAAGACAAACAAGGACAGACAAACGGATTAAGTCGATTATATCGACCCCAGTGCGTAACTGGTACTTATTTAATCGACCTCGAAAGGATGAAAGGCAAAGTCGACCTCGGCGGAATTTGAACTCAGAACGTAGCGACAGACGAAATACTGCTGAGCATTTCGCCCGGCGTGCTAACGTTTCTGCCAGCTCGCCGCCTTATTTGCATTAGTATAATGAAACCACCTAGGATTTGCTAGATCTAAAATAGCAACCAAATCACCCTGAAATCACATTCACTATCTCAAGTAAACATCGGACAAAGCGGTTTTGATATACAAGTTTTTTTATATTGAGCCCTGTGACTCATAAGAACGGTTACTCAGTTTCAATGGCGTATAAGTGTCCGAGATCAGAACATTTCTCAAAACGGGACGCCGATCCCGTTCAGGATTCAATGCAAACAATTTTGAGAGAACACTGACCCCAGTGCTTCACTGGTTTTTCATTTTATCGATCTCGAAAGAATGAAGGATATGGGTGATCCTGGTGGAATTTACTCCCTAATATTATTATTATATAATTCGAAATGTAAACGGTAGTAAATCATAAGACGCAGGCGTGGCTGTGTGGTAAGTAGCTTGCTTACCAACCACATGGTTCCAGGTTCAATCCCACTATGTGACACCTTGGGAAAGTGACCCTATTATAGCCTCGGGCCGACCAAAGCCTTGTCAGTGGATTTGGTAGACGGAAACTGAAAAGAAGCCCGTCATATATATATATATATATATATATATATATATTTGTTTTGTGTGTGTGTGTGTGTGTGTGTCCGCCATCGCCTGACAACCGATGTTGGTGTGCTTACGTCCCCGTAACTTAGCGGCTCGGCAAAAGAGACCAATAGAATAAGTACTAGGCTTACAAAGTCCAGAGTCGATTTCTTCGACTAAAATGCGGTGCTCCAGCATGATCGCAGTCAAATGACTGAAACAAGTAAAAGGATAAAAAAAAAGAATCTAAATAAACTAAGCAAAACTAACAAAAAGATGGAAAATAATATTCATTTTTGTATTCATCCACATTATATTTGGGAAGTTTTCTTTTTTAAAAAAAAATTCGAAAGTTTTTGATCCGATCCTCACTTTGACACCATGGACACTTCAAAATTATATTTCCAATCATATACTCTTTTACTCTTTTACTTGTTTCAGTCATTTGACTGCGGCCATGCTGGAGCACCGCCTTTAATCGAGCAACTCGACCCCGGGACTTCTTCTTTGGAAGCCCAGTACTTATTCTATTGGTCTACTTTTGCCGAACCGCTATGTGACGGGGACGCAAACACGCCAGCATCGGTTGTCAAGCAATGCTAGGGGGACAAACACACACATACATACATACACACACATATATATATATATATTATATATATATATATATATATATATACATATATACGACCGGCTTCTTTCAGTTTCCGTCTACCAAATCCACTCACAAGGCATTGGTCGGCCCGAGGCTATAGTAGAAGACACTTGCCCGAGGTGCCACGCAGTGGGACTGAACCCGGAACCATGTGGTTTGTAAACAAGCTATTTACCACCCAGCCACTCCTGCGCCTATATAAACCACTTTGAATATAATTTTAGCAAAGTTTTAAATGATTTCTTTTGTACCGTAAAACATTTACCAACTTTGTGGCGTCCTGCTTCTCTTGATGCTCTAAGGACGTGTTTATTTCAATGGTTAATCCAGCGCAGATCAGAAGTTTATTGAATAAAGGTTGATGAACCACAACAGAAGTGGTGGCAGCAGCGACAGTCATAGCCAAGGAGATATAAGTCACGAGTCATTGATGTCATTACTTGCACAGACAGTTTAAGCGAATCAAACACTAATATGGGCGGGCTGAGGAAAATCTCGGCGATAAAAACATTTAACAGAAACATCATAATCCCTGTGTTCCATATTACAATATGCAAAGATAATTAAGAGACAGTATTTGCCATTGTTCTCGAACTAATTCCATTACAAAAGACAAGCCTAATAAACATTTAAAGAGGATTAATTGTCTTCGTGGTGTTCATCGTCATGTTTGCCTATCGGATTAGAGTTGAACTTTCTAGTCACCTGCCCAAGTAATTTATTTCCGCTCAGACATACTCATAAAAACAGAAGAAAATGAAAAAAAAAAACAAAAAGGGGCAGTGATTGAGTGTGTTGTGTATGTTGTAAGAACAAATTATTGGCGTGACAGAACTTAATGCATAAGTGTGTACAGACAGACAGACAGACAGACAGTCACATACACGTATATACATCTGCGTATGTATATGTATGTGGAGGCGCAATGGCCCAGTGGTTAGGGCAGCGGACTCGCGGTCGTAGGATCGCGGTTTCGATTGTGTGTGTTTATTGAGCGAAAACACCCAAAGCTCCACGGGGCTCCGGCAGGAGGTGGTGGCGATCCCTGCTGTACTCTTTCGCCACAACTTTCTCTCACTCTTACTTCTGTTGGCCTGCTCGCTTAGCCAGCAGGGTGGCGTCATTTGAGGGCTAAAACAATGTGAAGCGCATTGTGACCAGCGATATGTAACAACATCTGATAGCCTGGTCGGTCACGGTGATCACAGTGATATGTATGTATTCAATCATGTGTGTATGTATTCATTAAGGGTAACGACTCATTTATCTTGGAAGCTCTATACAAAATGATGGAAATCTGGACACAGAAATACATCTGCGTATTCAAAGGGCAGCACAAGCATTTGGTGGTTTGGGGTCACGCGTTTGGCGCCAACGACATATAAATAACAAGCCAAAATTGGTTCTTTACAAATCGTTTGTCTTACCACTCCTGTTGCATGGACGTGTTATGAAAGACATTTCAAATTGTTAGAACGATTCCACCAAAAATATCTTCGCCGCATATTAAACATTAAATGGAGCTTTTTTATTCCAGACACAGATGTCTTTGCGTCTGCAGGCATGATTCTGAAAAATCAAATGAGATCGTCTGGCCATATTGTTCGAATGGCGGATGAACACACACCCAAACAGCTATTTTATGGCGAGCTTGCAGAAAGGAAACGCAATCGGTGCAAACTTAAAGAGGAGGTTTAAGGACGGCATAAGGACTACCACAGAGTCACTTTGAATGGATCCAAAGTCCGTAGAAACCCTTACTTCGGATCGAGCTGGATGGCGAACTAAAGTGTGGAGTGGAGTGAAAGCGTCTGAGGAGGCCAGGATAACACATGCAAGACTGAAGCCAGATTTAAAGAAGAATGTTGCGATCAAGAGGGTGAATCTGTGACCTTTTAAAAAGCCACATCAGACGCCATGATGGATCTAAGATGTGGGTACAAGAAGTGGTCAGACTCTGCATAAAGAGTAGACAACCACCATGTGTGCATGTATGTGTGTACGTAAGCACACACACACACACGCGTATACATATCTCCACGTTACTCCAGTCTAGTTCGTAACTGAGTAGCAACTTAGTGCTAGGGCAGCTCTCCTTCTCTCTCCAGCAGTCAACAGCCACGATATTTCGCCGGTTCCTGTGTAGAAGATCCGTGTGCCTATGTCTGCTCGCAACGGCATAGGCACTTAAAAGAAACAGTGAAAGCACGGTACAAGTTACCTGGCCAGACTCGTTTTCGAGTGACAGCTAACTGCGTGCGTGTATTAAAGGACAATGCCTCAGGAAAACAGTTTATAGATGTACAGTAACTGCTGATGGCATTTCTAGTTATTACATAGGATCATGTTCTACTATTTTATGTACACTATCATATATGTGTGCGTGCGTGTGTGTATTATTCTTAAACATGAATAATATTGACAGTGACTCCAAAGTTTTGGCCGCTTAAGCCATCGTATTTAGGCAGTGTTACATATCCCAGCGCCCCAATAACAAGTACAAACCTGAACATGTAATCTGGATAGAGTAACTGCAGATTTCTCAATAGTTCAGCATAGGTGTTCTCTTTTTCACTGATCTTCAGCTTTATGTTAACATCCTCTGGGCAGCTGATTTCCACAACTGTACAGTTTCTCTTCTCTATCCCTAATCATTATATCAGGTCTGTTGTGCTTACATTTTATTGAGGTCTTCACTGGTACAGTCCACCAGTATTCCTTTTATGAGTGGCTGTGGTTTTTACAATACTGTGGGTTCTTATTTCTTTGTCCTCGGGGTTATCCTTTCGAGTGTCCTAGTTATAGCATCATGTCTTATCGGTAGATAATACATTTTTGGACAACTGCTTATGGTGTGGATGATATCTGCGGTGTTAACCCTACAAAATCTGCTTCGGTTGTTACATTTTACTGCTTTCCCTGCATTTCTGTCCCTTTTGTGCATCAGGTGTTTGGTTGATATTTCCTGTTCCTGGATTGCAAACGTATACCTTTCAAAGTGGGAGGTAGTAATCCGGTTGTTGGTCCGTGATAAACTGTTCTGATGATCATCTCTGAGCTTTCTACGAACATATCCATGCATCGTTTCCTGCTCATATACGCTCATCCTTTCATCTGATATGTTGCGGTAGAGTCGTGCGACTTCTTTGGCCAAATATTTAAGCTTATCAGACAAGGAATGCTGCCCAAGAAGCTGCCTTCCAAGTCTTATGATGTTATTAGACTCATGTATGCAAACTTGGCCAAGGAATGCACTTCGACAATTGGTGGTTAAAAGATGTTGCCGAAGGGATAAGATACGACATTCAAAGGCATTTGGGATGGGTGTTAAGCCTCTGCCGCCTTGTTTTCGTTTTAGGCAGACTCGGTCTACATCACTGTTGATGTGAAAATTATGTATGCTTGTTAGTATGTATGCATGTTTTCTTTTGTTTCAGTCATTTGACTGCGGCCATACTGAAGCACCGCCTTTTGTCGGACAAATCGACCCCAGGACTTATTCCTCGTAAGCCTAGTACTTATTCTATCGGTCTCTTTTGCTGAACCGCTTAATTACGAGGACGTAGACACCACCATCGGTTGTCAAGCGATGAGGGACAGACGCACTCACATACATACACACACACGCACACACACACACACACACACACACACACATATATATATATATATATATATATATATATATATACAACGGGCTTCTTTCATTTTCCATCTACTAAATTCACTCACAAGGCTTTGGTCGGCCCGAGGCTATAGTAGAAGACACTTCTCCAAGGTGCACAGTAGGACTGAACCCATAACCATGTGGTTAGTAAGCAAGCTACTTACTACACACCCACTTCTGCGCCTCCAGTGTATGTATGTGTGTGTGTATATATACACATACATATCTTTTACTCGTTTCCGTGAATGGACTATGGCTTGAGGTAAAGCTTTGATAGGGATCTAGTCGAACAAATCAAGCGCAGTACTTCGTTTGTTTTTTTTTAATCTGGCACTTATTCTGTCTCTTTTACCGGCTACATGAACGCAAACAAAGCAACACCGGCTGTCAAGCCGTAGTAGGAAACAAGCACAAAGGCACGCACATAGATATAATTTACTTTTATTGCATCAAGATTCTGAAGTTATTGAACAACCAAACTTAAATTATTTGACCCAGAAGCATTTCTTATTGATAAAACAAGGGACATTCCACAAGTCTTCGGACTTTATTTTATTTTTGGAGAGATAGTTATGGCTCTCCTAGATCATTGCAGTTTTATTATAGCATCACTAAACATCTAATAAGCTGACCTGCCAACTTTTTGATTCCTCATTGAAGGACACGGCAGGGAGGGCACTTAGAACACTTCCTACAAAACACTACTTGTCACAGCTGACTAGTTTGCAGAATGCAGTTGAGGCGTGAAGACAAACTGGAAGCTTGGCATACAGGAGTATGGTAAGAAACTTGCTTCCCAGCTACATGGTTCCGAGTTCAGGCCCACTGCGTGGTACCTTGGGCAAGTGTTTTCTACTATAATCTCGGGCCAACCAAAGCCATGTGAGTGGATTTGGTAGACGGAAACTAAAAGAAGCCCGTCATATATATATATATATATATATATATATATTATATATATATATATATGTAGGTCCCGGGTTGAGTCGAGGTTAACCACAGTAAATAAGGTACTCAATACATAGCAGAGTAAATTAATTTATTTTATAGAAGGAGCTTCTACAGGACTAGAACTGTTTCATTCAAAAGAAATCATCAGGAAGCTCTTCCTGATGATTTCTTTTGAATGAAACAGTTCTAGTCCTGTAGAAGCTCCTTCTATAAAATAAATAAATATATATATATATATATATATATATATATATATGAGTGTGTGTGCATTTATGTTTGTCCCCACCACCATCGCTTGACAACCGATGTTGGTGTTTACGTCCCCATTACTTAGCGGTTCGGCAAAGGACCGATAGAAGTACTAGGCTTACAAAGTCCTGGGATCGATTTCTTCGACTGAAAAAAGTAAAAGCGTAAAAGAGCATACCATTAAGTTTTGCGTTAAATTGAGCCAAAATACGACAGGAACTGATGGAATTCTCCAGATTGCTTTTCGATTAACTTGTATAAGCCGAACATTTGTTTTCCATTGGCGCAAGAGGCCAGGCAAAGCAAGTCCACCGAGAGAGCTCATGAGGGTCCCATTTTTCCACAGCAAGGGCATCTACTTCCGCTGCGTTCCTTCTGGTCAGACGGTCAGCAAAGTGTAGTTTGTAGAGGTTTTGAGGGAGTTCGGAAAGAGACTTCGTTGCAAAGGGCCAGAACGTCTGCACCAGGTCCACACTTCCATCCTGGTAACCAACAAACTGACAGTGGTGGGCATCAAAACTGTCCCCTCCAGTTTAGGGCTTGAACACTGTGACTGTTGATTATTTTCCAGGCCCAAGGAGATCCTCGATGGCAGTTATTTTGAAGTCATTGATAGGGTGACGAAGGGCCATCACGAAGAGTCTGGAGCGCTACAACAACTGAATTACACTCAGAAGATTCTATTTTGAAAGAGATTAGAGTTTTACACTTCTTCGAAATTATTAAATGTCTTTTCATGAATCAGTCTCAGAACTTCTGGAATGCACCTTTATCTTGTAAATGGACTGGCACGAGTGGACTGTTATTCTGTTTCTGGTTTCAGTCATTTGACTGCGGCCATACTGGAGCACCGCCTTTTAGACGAACAAATCGACCCCAGGACTTATTCTTTGTAAGCCTAGTACTTTATTCTGTCGGTCACTTTTGCCGAACCGCTAAGTTACAGGGACGTAAACACACCAACATTGGTTGTCATGCAATATATATATATATATATATATATATATATATATATATATATATATATACGACGAGCTTCTTTCAGTTTCCGTCTACCAAATCCACTCACGAGACTAAAGTAGAAGACACTTGCCCAAGGTGCCGCCCAGCTACTTACCACGCAGCCACTCCTGTATATTTTTGCCTCAATTTTCATGAAATTTTGTGGAACTTTTAGCAGTAAGAGCTTCTAATTATTGGATATGCTATTAATTTTTTTAATTAATTTTCTCTTTTCAGAGAGTTATTCCACAACCGAGAACCTGAACTGCCTCACTTACGACTGTGCAGGTAAGTCTATGACACCGTCCAGATAATATCAAAAATATCTTACGTGATTTTAGCCATCATTTGGATTTGTTTTTCTCTATGTAGTTCTTTCTTATTTTGTGGAGGCGTAATGGCCCAGTGGTTAGGGCAGCGGACTCGCGGTCATAGGATCGCGGTTTCGATTCCCAGACCGGGTGTTGTGAGTGTTTATTGAGCGAAAACACCTAAAAGCTCCACGAGGCTCCGGCAGGGATGGTGGTGATCCCTGCTGTACTCTTTCACCACAACTTTCTCTCACTCTTACTTCCTGTTTCTGTTGTACCTGTATTTCAAGGGGCCGGCCTTGTCACTCTCTGTGTCACGCTGAATATCCCTGAGAACTACGTTAAGGGTACACGTGTCTGTGGAGTGCTCAGCCACTTACACGTTAATTTCACGAGCAGGCTGTTCCGTTGATTCGGATCAACCGGAACCCTCATCGTCGTAACCGACGGAGTGCTTCCACACTTTCTTATTTTAGGGCAATGCCAACAGTTTTAGGGAGAAATGCTTGGTCGATTTTATCATCCCAGTATTTTACTATTTATTTATCAACGCTGAAATGATGAAAGGCAAAGCTGACCTCGGTGACACTTGCGCTGAGAACCGGAAGAAATACCACTAAGCATTTTTTCTGACTCCCTAAATATTTTCTATGAAGCGAATATCATTGAAAAGGGTTTGACAGTCACAACTTTGCCCTTATCATTTCCTCTACAAAATAGGGTCTTACTACTTAGTCACCAAGAAACTAATAGTTTTTTCTTTTTTTTTCAAATTTATTGTAGGTTTAATTTGGTTTCAATTTCGCGTTTGTGGTCGTTCCGATTTACTTTTAGGAATTGTTCCCTTTTCGAAAATATCATGAATATCACACACACACACAATCTCTTTTTCTGATGTCCCCTTAGAATTACACTTCTCTCTCTCTCTCTCTCTCTCCCCCTTCTCATGCCATCTCCCCCTCTCTCTCTTGCTCACCAATCCCAGAGATCCCCAGAACCATCATGGCCATTACCCTTCTGACAAACTTTTACAAAAACAATCCAAAAGCGATCAGTTTGTGAATTGAAGAATTATCGACGAACGCGTAAGCTGCTTCTTTGTCTCCTCTGGATATGTCATGAGTTTTGTATCCCTCGACTGGTTGGTGCTGCGCTATGAGATACCAAACCATATAAGCCCTGCTTACCAAGCAAAAGAAATACATGATACTTCCGACGGAGAATGAGAGACGAACAGACTAAGAGAGTAGAGAGAAAGAAAGAATATAAGGAATAGAAAAAGGAAGAACGAAAAGCAGGAAACAAGAAAAAGTAAGCGAAGCACAAATAGAAAAAAGATAAATCCCAAATTGCTTTGTGTTTCCTGTATGTTTACCATCACAAGACAGAATGGATTTGGTCCTGAATATTGGATAATAACCAAAAGAGCTCGATCGCGAATCCAAGTGGCCTGAATGGAATTCTTTCGAAGGATCTTTGGAGATTCGTTACTCAAAGGTGGGCTTAGTTCAGAGATCAAGGAATCACTCCAGGTCGAACCGCTACTTCTCTGCGGAGAAGAGTCACAGCCTTGATACTATGGATATGTAATTAGACCGTCGCAGGAAGAATCGCAAAGTAGATTCTTCAAGCCAGCCGGCAAGAGACGTGGAGGCAGAACCAGAACAAGGTGGTTGGAGAATATCCATAATCTCAATTGGTCATGCTTCGGAATCCTATTTCTTTACTACCCACAAAGGGTTAAACATACAGGGGACAAACAAGGGCAGACAGACGGATTAAGTCGATAATATTGACCCCAGTGCGTAACTGATAATTAATTTATCGACCCCGAAAGGATGAAAGGCAAAGTCGACCTCGGCGCAATTTGAACTCAGAAAGTACCGGCAGACGAAATACCTATTTCTTTACTACCCACAAGGGGCTAAACACACAGAGGGGACAAACAAGGACAGATAAACGGATTAAGTCGATTATATCGACCCCAGTGCGTAACTGGTACTTAATTTATCGACCCCGAAAGGATGAAAGGCAAAGTCGACCTCGGCGGAATTTGAACTCAGAACGTAACTTCAGACGAAATACCGCTAAGCATTTCGCTCGGCGTGCTAATATTTCTTCCAGCTCGCCGCCTTAAAGTGATATGACAGTTGCTTCTGATAGGACCCTGTGGAGGAGGTGTGTGAGGACTCTACCCCTATGACCACTCCAGGAATAGTAGACGGAGAAAATAGATAAATGGACAGGTGTATACGGGTTCCGTAATTTACAAATCAAATATTGAATTGATCCTGGTATAGGCAAGGAGCTATTCTATAGATTATCATGTTCTGTGTTCAAAACGTCATTAACCCAAGCTGACTGATGGGGGTTCAACGACCCAGAAATTTAAACTAACCAACGCTCCTGTTAATCAAGGATACGCGGAAGTAGGTTGGGGTAAAAAGGAATTAGACTATTTGTGATGTAATTGACCAAGTTAATAGGATGACAGAGTGTCTGGTGAAGAGTAAGACATCGTATGAATCCTCAATGATGTCTGCACTGTTCCTGTAGCCAAGGCACTTAACTCTCTCTCTCTCTCTCTCTCTCAGATGGTCTTGCTATATATAGGCAAAATGGGTAGGTACAATCACTAGCATAAAGAGTAAACACCGGAGGAGGAGGAGGATGAATAAATGAAAGAAGCATCGGTTTGTCGGTTCAAACGACGAGTGTTCGAGTTGACAAAACAGCCTGCTTGTGAAATTAACTTGCAAGTGGCTGAGTACTCCTCAGACATGCGTATCCTCAACGTAGTTCTTAGGAATATTTAGCGTGATACAGAATGTGACAAGGCTGTCCCTTTTAATTACACGTCCAGTTCATTCTTACCAACCGAATAGACAGGAACAAATCAACCGTGTTGCTCAAGGACACAACGCGCCGCCGGGAATCGAACTTGCTACCTAACGATCGGGAGTCGAGTATCCTAACCACTAAGCCATACGCCTTCACTGTAGAAGGATTGTTAATTAGGGTATAATTAACGAGCGTTCCATTAAGCAAGTTACCTCTTGAGTACGAAAATATGAAAACTAAGTGGAGGGTTTGCTGCATGAGATCCTAAGAGCGAATGACCATAAATGGATGAAAACTTCTCACGAGATATTTCTAAATGTGAACCGGGAGGAATATAAAAAAACACAAAGGAAATAAAACTAGTCATTCTGGAATTCAGGGACTTTTCTTCCGTCGCCGCAGCATAAGTTCTTTCCTCCAAATACGTGTCTATCTTCTTCAAGCATACCACCATCTCCGATGACGACATATTTTGAGGAGAGGCAGCCGGTACTACTAGCGAACAGTGGTCCCGGTGCGCGCACTCGCGCATCTGCGCTAGCTTGTCGTAAGTAGTCGATCCTACAACGACTTTTTGGCCCTAACCCTAACCCTAATTGTTTAACCCTAACCCTAATCCTAACCTTAGTTTGTTTATAAAAATAATTTATTTACTTAGTTTTAAAAATTATTTACTTTGCGTTTTATTTACTTTGTTTGAAAAATATTATTTAATTTTCTTTGATATGGATTCAGCCTTGAAATACAAACATACGCGCAAGTCGTTGTAGGATCGACTACTTACGACTAGCTTGCGCGGATGCGCGCAGCGGGACCACTGTTCGCTAGTAGTACCGGGGCAGCCTTCAATGCTAGAACAACTTACACCTTCACAACTTCTTGTTCTACGTCTCTCCGTCACGAGAGGAAAAAACGTCGCACAAAAAAGCACGTGCAACTCGTACACAAACCATAAGCAAAAACAAAAACCAAAAAAAACCTAGGTTTTCCTACATAGTTCCAAAATTTCTTTTAGAATTAATATAGGTTCAAATTCCACCCCTGTCAGTTGGAGGGGTGTAGCTCAAATAAATAGCCTACAACAGCGGAATACAGTTTTTTTTATTTTCAAAAGAAAATTGTACTCTCTCTCTTTACTCTTTTACCTGTTTCAGTCATTTGACTGCGGCCATGCTGGAGCACCGCCTTTAGTCGAGCAAATCGACCCCGGGACTTATTCTTTGTAAGCCCAGTACTTATTCTATCGGTCTCTTTTGCCGAACCGCTATGTGACGGGGACAGAAACACACCAGCATCGGTTGTCAAGGAATTCTAGAGAGACAAACACAGACAAACATATACACACACACACACACACACACACACACACACACACATATATATATATACATATATACGACGGGCTTCTTTCAGTTTCCGTCTACCAAATCCACTCACAAGGCATTGGTCGGCCCGAGGCTATAGTAGAAGACACTTGCCCAAGATGCTACGCGGTGGGACTGAACCCGGAACCATGTGGTTGGTTAGCAAGCTACTTACCACACAGCCACTCCTGTTTCTCTATTTTTTTTTTTTCACATTCCAAAAAATAAATTTCTCGTAATAATAATAATAATGAAATTATTGTATACAGTGCTCAGGTGCACCACAGTAGGAACAACTGTTTAAATTCCACCCCCAAAAGGAGAAAGGGTCGAAGTTCAACAGTAGATACAAAGGCTAAATTTTTAAAAAATGCACTCCGTTGATGAATCCACAAATAAACAAATGTCAAATGGTTACAGAAATGCTCCCTATTCCCCGGATTACCGAGGAATAAAGTTTTCCAACACAACCTGCAAACAGGCAACAGTTCACAAATACATTTTCGGTACTAGCAGCGTAGACTGGACCCGGTTTGCGCACACGCGCAGACGCGCGTCCGTGCTAGCCAGACGTAGACAGTCGATCCTACGAGCTGACTGGCGCATGCACGATATATACGATATATACTTGTATCGATATATACTTGTATCGATATATACTTGTATCGATATATACTTGTATATGATATATACTTGTATATATCGTATATATACAAGTATATATCGATACAAGTATATATCGTATATATCGTGCATGCGCCAGTCAGCTCGTAGGATCGACTGCCTACGTCTGGCTAGCACGGACGCGCGTCTGCGCAAACCGGGTCCAGTCTACGCTACTAGTACCTACATTTTCAACAAGAGTTTACAATAATTAACAGTTTCAACAATAAAAGATAACAACTTACAGAGCGCAACAAAACACGACCAGAGTCTTCAACCGGAAGCAAGCTTCTTCCGACACAACCACGACTGCGCATGTTTAGGGCGGCCTCCTGGCAGAACCGGTAGCACGCCGGACGAAATGCTTAACAGTATTTCGTCTACCGCTACGTTCTGAGTTCACATTCCGCCGAGGTCGACTTTACTTTTCATCCTTTCGGGGTCGATAAATTAAGTACCAGTCACGCACTGGGGTTGATGTAATCGACTTAATCCGTTTGTCTGTCCTTGTTTGTCCCCTCTATGTTTAGCCCCTTGTGGGCAGTAAAGAAATAACCACGACTGCGCATGCTTGTTTAATGTGTCTTTTTTTCTTTCCTTTTTCATTGGGGTTTGGAGGTGGGGGTTATACAAGGGAGGTGAGAGTGCATGGGTGGTTAGAGTTTTGCACTGGCGATCGTAAGGTCATTGTTTCGATTCCTAGACTGGAACGTGCATTGTATTCTTGAGCAAAACACTTCATTTCACGTTGTTCCCGTCCACTGAACGGACCAGTATTTCATCCAGGGGTAATGTTGAGATCTCGTTCATTTATAGGTCATGGAAACTAGATAGTCAGCCCTATGAATTCTGGGACTTGAAACAGTACTTACTTATATGCGGGAAATTTCAAGCAGGTGCAGCGACAACAAAGCCACTCCTTTTGGATTTTCTTTTTGCTTATATAAGTAATGTTTTCTAGTCTAGGTACAAGGCCCGAAATTTTGGGAGAGGGGAGAGAGGGGGCGTCGATTAGATCGACGTCAGTTACGCAACTGCTACTTAATTTTTTGATCCCGAAAGGATGAAAGCAAAGTCGACCTCGGCGGAATTTGAACTCAGAACGTAACGGCAGAGTAAATACCTATTTCTTTACTACACACAAGGGGCTAAACACAGAGGAGACAAACAAGGACATACAAACGGATTAAGTCGATTATATCGGCCCCAGTGCGTAACTGGTACTTAATTTATCGACCCCGAAAGGATGAAAGGCAAAGTCGACCTCGGCGTAATTTGAACTCAGAACGTAACGGCAGACGAAATATGGCTACGCACTTCACCCAGCGTGCTAACGATTCTGCCAGCTCGCCGCCCTTTTGCTTATATAAGTAATATCATTTTCACCGTATGCAGGTAAAGTACTTTTTACTCGCGCAGCGTGCATTAATATCACTAAGTGGTTTTCCTTTGATTGCAAGCTGGGTTTATAATATAAGTAAATAAAATTGATTTTGTTTATTTTGGTGATATTAGCATAATATTAGCATCACTTTTAGATAATCCATAGAGATCTTTAATAAATTATCTAATGTCTAAGTATATAACAAAAGTCTAGCTATCAATGAATAGACCTCAACATATCAATACTAATGTATTCATTATTGTAATTATTGATCACCAATGAATCCAAAGACAGTATTTATGTTAATTACCTTATAGAACATGAATCAATGGATTTATGAAGAAAAAAAAAAAAACCTCATTAACTTGATGTTACAAATAGGGTTTCATTGAATTAGTCTCTTTGTATAATTATTTTCAGAAGCCTTCGTTTATTTTTGACTCACCCGGTTAGAAGTAATATTGTAATCTATCTGTCTATGTATCTATATTTATCTATCTTTGGTTGCGCACTTTCAGCGGACAAATTACCAATTCGCTGTATTTCTGCTTCTAAGTCGATGCAGAACAAAAATCTCAAGGAGCTGCGTTTATGAAGTAGAAAAGGTCTCTTCCTGCTCTTAGACACACCAACGCACACGCACTCATGCACATATACACGCATATACACACACATATGCATAGTTCATGAATACATTCATGCACACACACACACACACACACACATATATATATATATATAGAAATTCGGGGTGAGTACTTGATAATTATAAGCACCTGTGTATACCGTTTGGTGGTGCAGGTGGTGGAGTAAATTGATCAAAATAAAAACATGATGCCAAGGATTCAGCGGTACATATGTTTCGGGCCTTTATTAGACAGATTTATAACAATGCATAATGTATGTCTGTGGCCTTCTTCAGCCGCGCACAACAGCTTCCACAAGGACATGTGTTACATCAAAAATTCTTGGTTGGGGATGCAAATCCTCTCATTCGCGTACTACATAATGCGGCAACAGCATAGAATTGAAGCGTCCATCTCTTTCTTCTCTCAATGTAGAATGAGGAAATTTGGATGTTGAAGTAATGTAAATAAATAAATACATATATAGACGTGAAGATGGAGGGGCGAGAATTCAGGACGAGGGATAAAAATGTATGTATAAAAAGTGTAAGTATAGAAAATATAAAATGTAGAGTATAAAGATATAAAGGGATATAAGGAGATGTAAAGGGGGTATAAAGAATATAAAGAAATATAAAGAAATATAAATGAATGTAAAGGCATAAGGTTATAAAGTAAAGATAGAAACAGAAATAAAAGTAAAAAGTAAAAAAATAAAAATAGGAATAAACATGATAAAAATGTAAAAAAATATAAAGATAAGGGATGTATAGAGGTTACGGACCAAACATGGTGGTCAGGAGATTGATAAAGTTTAGTTGTAGAAGTTATATATATATATATATATTATATATATATATATATTATATATATATATATATATATTATATATATATATATAGTAAGAATACATACATGCTTATACAAACTCTTTCTCACACACACACATTTTTGCAAAACCTTCTTGATACAGTCGCAATATTTCTTAAATTAAAAGTTATTCATTATATAATAAAAGACTCAAAAAACAAAATGACACGAAGGATCTTTTCGGTTTGAACGGCAGTTTTTAACATAATTTCTAGGTAACTAAAACATTTTAAACTTCGTATACTGGTAGAATGTGTTTATAAAACATCTTTTTCTCTTGGCTTTATTGAGAAAATTCTATAGTTTGTAAGATATTTGTTGTTTTTTCTTCAATTTCTGCAATTTCAACCAATCACTGACGTCCATTGAGGTAAAAAAAACATTCTGTGCCGTATGAATATGTCCCTCGTTTAAGAAACAGATTGGGTTTATTTACATTTGTGAAGAAAAAAAAAGATACCCTTCCCCCCACCCCTAACCCTAACACTAACCCTAACCCTAACAAACCCTAACCCTAAAACAGATTGAAATGCAATAGATCGATACTAGGGTCATAATTATGGGTGACAATTTCATATGACTCCGCTAGAAAAAGCTGCCGTTCAAACTGAAAAGATCCGACACGAAATCTCTGAAAAGAAGTTTTTGTATTGTGTCTAAATATTCGCTGTTTGGATTTTCAAAGACGCCGTTTATCTTCTAATATATGTGTTTGAAATACCAAACAACGAAAGCAGCAAGCGTCCAGAAATTTGAAGACAGATCTCGCACATTTTATTGTTTAAGCCAATATGTTGGTGTGCAAATGATGCTCTGTCATTTTGTCCGAAGAGAATAGCAAAGAATTTGATACCGTGCCTGTAACTCAACATTTGCTCTGTATTTCTTCGTATAGTGGTTTTTTGGCGCGATATTTCTAAAACAAATTGCACCATTTTGAATTATTAGATGAGGTAGGTCTTACCTTTCTAAACCGTGCACTGTTAGTGGAATAACCCGAACCTATATTTTTGTTAATGTGCATATATTTGTTACTGAAACACAGCTAGGTCTGAAACACAGCAACTAAAAATCTTTCCTATGAGCAACAACAAAATTACATTTGAAGCTTCAGGAAGGGAAACCCATGCGATAGCGTTGTCTGGTAGCGGAGATATTAGACATTAGACACTTATGTAACGCTACAGTTAAATAAGCAATATATCAATAGAGCTCCGCTCGAAACGTTAAACCCTCCTTCTTTCCTTCTTTCCCGAGCGTCCAATAATACTATATTTGTTCCACGTCCTCGCGTTGTGTTTTTTTTTGTGCTTTCTTGTTTGGATTAACAATATATATATATATATATATATATATATAAATCAATAAATGGTGGGGTTGTGTTGACCGCGCGTGGAGAAATGATAGGCAAGGAAAAATTATAAAAAGGCAGAATGCTAAGTTGAAGGTAAATATTAATGAAAATGGGTGTATGGAAAATTAAAAGAAAATTTTTTTTTAATATACATATATTAATTCCAACCGGTTTTCGTCGCAATGCGACTTTTCAAGAATTGTAAGGTGAAAAGAAAATTTTTTTTTATAATTGAGGATGGGGAAAAAAGAAAATTACAATGTTTTTGGCAAAAAAATAATAAACATATACAAAAATTAAAAAATAGGTACACCGATAGATTGTAAAGTCTTTGTGTATCTCGAGTTCAATGATAGTCCTTGGAAAAATTACCTTGGCGGATTAAGATCCATGTGATTAAATCCATGTGGTGTTTAATTTAGGATGTTTGTTAAATGAATGTCAAAGCTAATCCAAACATGAAAACACAACAACGCGAGGACGTGGAACAAGTATAGTATTATTATTGGACGCTCAGGAAAGAAGGAGGGTTTAACGCTTCGAGCGGAGCTCTTCGTCAGAAACATAGCAAAAGGAAAGATCCAAAGAAGGGAAAACTGAGGAAAACAAATCGCCAACGGTACACACGCGGTCACATTATAAATATATATATATATTCATTATTGAATTGATAAAAGGTGGTTTTTATTTAATTTATATATATATATACGAGGGGCGTTCAATAAGTAATGCCCCTGACCCACTTCCCATAGCAGTAGAGCAACGACACTTGGCACAGTTATTAGTCTTTTCCTACATAGGAACTACCCAGAGTTATGCATTTCTCCCATCGTTTGATACAACTCTGGAGACCGTTTTTGTAGAAGACCCCAGCTTGGTCCTCCAACCACGACGTGACTTCAGAAATCAAGGCTGCATCATCTGGGAAACGCTTTCCTTTCAAAATCAACTTCATGGCTGGGAAGAGGTGAAAATCAGAGGGTGCAAGGGGAGGAGTTCATAGCTGCACGCCTGTGCTTCTGATCTGGCGACACGCGAGTTGTGGACCGGAGCGTTGTCCTGCAGGAGGAGGATGCCTTTGCTGATCTTGCCCCGCCTCTTGATTTTGATAGCTTCTCTTAATTTCCTCAAAAGTGAAGCATAATAGGCTCCTGTAATTGTGGTACCCTTTGCCAGGAAATCTGTCATCACTACTCCGTCCTGGTCCCAGAAGACTGTGAGCATAACCTTGTCAGCGGAGGGCTGCACCCTTGCCTTCTTTGGAGGAGGTGAGTCACGGTGCTTTCACTGCATTGACTGGGCTTTGGTCTATGGATCATAGTGATGGACCCAGGTTTTATCCTGTGTGATCAGTCTTTTGAAATATTTTGACTCATCTTCTTGGCACATCTCCAAATTCATCCTCGAGCACTCAACGCGTTCTTGCTTGGAAAGGTGTGAACAACCTGGAAATCCATCTGGCAGACACCTTTTGCATATGCAAATGGTCATGAATGATAGTTTCCACAGACCCGGTACTAATCTTGACCTTATGGGCTATTTGGCGAATAGTTATGCATTGACCTTCCAAAATGGCAGCCTCAACTTGACGGACAGACGTCTCATCAACGGCAGAAGGGGGCGACCAGATCTGGGAGCTGTTTCCACAGAGTTCCGACTATGTTTGAATTCACAATGCCAGCGTTTTACAAGGTCATATGATGGGGCATCATCACCATAAGTTACTTTCATTTCATCAAAAGTCTCCCGTGGTGTGCGTCCTTTCAAATACAAAAACCAGATCACTGCTCGACACTCAACAGGCTCCATTTCACACTTGACTCAGTTCAAACACCTGTAAATCAGAAACCACAATTAGTTCAGAGCTGTAATTCGCCACTTAATCTATAGAGGTATAAATAAGTGCACATGCAAAATTTCAGCTAGATCAAACAACTGCAAGTGGGTCAGGGGCATTACTTATTGAACGCCCCCGTGTATATATATATATAATATAATATTATATATATAATATATATATATATATATATATTATATTTTTGTGAAATTTGATTTAGTATTTCTAAATTGAATTTTTCCCTGTAAGTTTGGAATAATATTCCCTCCTATTTTTTATTATTATTATTATTATTATTATTATTATTATTATTATTATTATTATTATTATTATATATGCTTTATTTTTATATTTTGAGTCCTTCATCTGTTTTTTTTTTTCGCTCTTCTTCGACAGTAGTTAACAACAATGAAGCAAAACAATTATTCTCTGAATAACATTAATTACTAATTTCTGTTTCAGGGACATGTAATGGTACTGCAACTATCAGCGATTGTGGTTACTGCGTGGGCGGTGTGACTAATAGAACACAAAAATATGGTTTTGATTGCAACGATGTTTGCAATGGTACAGCATATAAAGACAATTGCGGATACTGTGTCAATGGGGAAAAGAAAAATGGAAGCGACTTTCAAGATTGCGCAGGAACTTGCCACGCACCAGGTATTTCTGTCTATCTAGCTAGCTACCTACCGACATACCTACATACCTACCAAACTACAGATCTATCTATCTATCTATCTGTTTGTCAGTCTGTCTGTCTATGTATCTATATTTATCTATCTATATGTATTTATCTGGAGGCGCAATGGCCCAGTGGTTAAGGCAGCGGGCTCGTGGTCGTAGGATCGCGGTTTCGATTCCCAGACCGGGCATTGTGAGTGTTTATTGATCTAATATACCTAAAGCTCCACGAGGCTCCGGCAGGGGTGGTGGCGAACCCTGCTGTAGTCTTTCACCACAACTTTCTCTCTTTCTTCCTGTTTCTGTTGTACCTGTATTTCAAAGGGCCAGCCTTGTCACACTCACGCTGAATCTCCCCGAGAACCACGTGAAGGGTACACGTGTCTGTGGAGTGCTCAGCCACTTGCACGTTAATAAATGAGCTGCGGCGTCACTGGTGCCAAGCTGTATCGGCCTTTACCTTTCCCTTGGGTAACATCGGTGGCGTGGAGAGGGGAGGCTGGTATGCATGGGCGACTGCTGGTCTTCCATAAACAACCTTGCCAAGACTTGTGACTCGGAGGGTAACTTTCTAGGTGCAATCCCACGGTCATTTATGACCGAAGAGGGTCACAAAAAAATATCTATTTATCTATCAGTCTATGAACGTGCGTATGTATGTATTTGTCAGGTTGTTTGTGAGCGCTACTGCTAACATATAATCCAGTTCAAGCTGCTGCTTGGTCGGGTCGGCGGCGACTAAACTTGCGACCCCACTAAGCTTGGTTAGTAAAGGAGGGTGGTTGGGAACCCTGCAAGATGAAAAACAAAACTGTCACAGGACGGATGAACTCTTTAAAGTCAACCCCCATCCAATACTGTGTACACAATCTTGGTCTTGCTATTTCTCACGGATCACGGTTGGTCCTGCAGCAATAACGCCGGGCGAAATGCTTGGCAGTATTTCGTCTGCCGCTACGTTCTGAGTTCAAATTCTGCCGAGGTCGGCTTTGCCTTTCTTCCTTTCGGGGTCGATTAAATAAGTACCAGTTACGCACTGGAGTCGATATAATCGACTTAATCCGTTTGTCTGTCCTTGGTTCTCCCCTCCGTGTCTAGCCCTTTGTGGGTAGTAAAGAAATAGGTATTTCGTCTGCCGTTACGTTCTGAGTTCAAATTCCGCTGAGGTCGGCTTTGCCTTTCATCCTTTTGGAGTCGATTAAATAAGTACCAGTTACGCACTGGAGTCGATATAATCAACTTAATCCGTTTGTCTGTCCTTGTTTGTCCGCTCTATGTTTAGCCCCCTGTGGGCAATAAAGAAATATATTATCGATATACTGATGAATTTGGTGCAGAAAATGCAGCGGCTGCGCAGAGGGTGGTTGACATGTTTTCAACAGTGGTTAGGCACAACAGGTTCAGTCGGCAGAGCAGCATGAGAATCAAAACGTAGGCATGGTGTCCTACATCACCAGGAGTGAGTGACCCCTAGTACTTGTTAGGGCATCGCTATACGAGTAGAAAAACACTGACGTGAAACCTGCGGTTCCAAGGCAGTCAATGTTGAGTAGGTCTTTTGGGGGTATCTGCCATCGTTTTTCAGGGAGTGAAATTGGTTGTGAGCAAAGCCTCTCACTTAAAAAGCATCATACACATGCATCGCTTGACGTTCCAGCATCGTCTTCCTATATTTGAGAACGAATAAACGAATAAACGGCGGCAATCGCACACACCCACATGCACACACACACATGCACACACACACATGCACACACACACACACACACATATATGCATGTATATATATTCATACACCCCCCCCACTCACACACACATGTATGTTTATATGTAAGCATGTAGGAGCACTCCGTCGGTTACGACGACGAGGGTCCCAGCTGCTCGTGAAATTTACGTGCAAGTGGCTGAGCACTCCACAGACACGTGTACCCCTTAACGTAGTTCTCAGGGAGATTCAGCGTGACACAAAGTGTGACAAGGCCGGCCCTTTGAAATACAGGTACAACTCATGTTTGCCAGCTGAATGGACTGGAGCAACGTGAAATAAAGTGTCTTGCTCAAGGACACAACGCGTCACCCGGAATCGAACTCACGACCTTACAATCGTGAGCCGAATGCCCTAACCACTAAGCCACGCGCCTTCACGTATGCATGTACGTACGTGCATATGTACGTACATCCGCATGTATCCATGTAGTAATCTATCAATGTGTGTGTGTCTTGCTGTTGTATCTCTAATGATAACATACGGGCTACTTCTTTTCCACTTCCGTTATCATTACTATTGGTCTATTAGTTAGACATTTAACCAATCGAATGTTAGCTTAATCGTTTAGTAATCAGATTAGTTTGTCTAAGTCCTTTCGTCGCCATCTGTTATCTCGCTACTAAGCAAAATTATCAATTCTGTCTCTTAAATTAACAGGAAAGAGGAAGCGTCTCTGAGGAAGGCGATGGAGAGACGAAGGGGGGTGGAGAGAAAGAAAAGAAGGAAAAGTCTTTGTCTCTTACCTTCTTTTCCCCTCTTTATCTCCTTCCTCTCCGTTTGTCTCCCTTCTTTTTTCTCACAATACCCCTGTCTTATACTTTCCATTCCATATGTTCAGCCTATGTAACTGGTCTTCCAATTCCTTCAACGAAATCATCTTTAAGAGGCGATGAGAATTTTGACTTCGTTCAGGAGAATAACAGAAATGGGGGATTCTTTTTTGTCACACATTCATATCGCTGCTTAATCATTATAACAATTAAATCTCTCTATATAAAGCTGAAGTTGTCTGTATATGTGGCAGGTTTGGTAGCCTTCAACTAACACTATCTCCTCCGAGACCCTGCGGCGCAAATTGACCAAAATTGAGAGTATGATAGAAGAAGGCTTGCTCCTCATTTCGTAGAAGAAAAAAATTCAAATCGAACCATGTTAACACCAAAAATTATTTACATCAAAAAGGTGCTTTTTTTCTATGAAAATCCCTATTTTTACGATTTTTTGACTGCTGCGTCACCATTTTTCGGTGTATTTCAACAAGAAGAATGTTCACTAGAAGAGAATAACAAGCTACATAATGCAAAATTTTTACTTTTCAAAAATTCCACTTCTAAAGGGTCGAAAAGAAAACAAGCCCGATCAACGCTGGGCTATACTGCTAGTTTCCTACTATATATATATATTCTATATCTATATTTTTTCAACCTATTACAGGTCAAACAGCGTACAAAGCCTACCAGAACAACTATACATGTAACCAATGCGTGCAATGGAATGAAACTTTACCTGATGGGTTCAAAGACGCTTGTGGCGTATGTAATGGAAATAATGCTACATGTACCGACTGCGCTGGCGTAATTAACGGGTAAGTCAAATAATCTTATTAGGTATTTAAGTGACTATGTATATATAGAGAAAATTAGGAAAGTACAACAGATATGTGTGTGTGTGTGTATTTGTGTGTGTATATATTATGAAGTTCATAAGACAATCAATTATTCCTTTGTCATCTCCCTTCCTTATTACCACTCTATACTCGGCAAACATTTCGTTCTGAAATACACATACATTGAATTCGACACCGGTTTATTAGCCTCGCAATGCCTCAGCGATATATATATATATATATATATATATATATATATATATACTCTTTACTCTTTACTCTTTTACATGTTTCAGCAGTCATTTGACTGCGGCCATGCTGGAGCACCGCCTTTAGTCGAGCAACTCGACCCCGGGACTTATTCTTTGTAAGACCAGTACTTATTCTATCGGTCTCTTTTGCCGAACCGCTAAGTGACGGGGACGTAAACACACCATCATCGGTTGTCAAGCAATGCTAGGAATACAAACACAGACACACAAACACATACATACATATACATATATATACATATATATGACAGGCTTCTTTCAGTTTCCGTCTACCAAATCCACTCACAAGGTATTGGTCGGCCCGGGGCCATAGCAGAAGACACTTGCCCAAGATGCCATGCAGTGGGACTGAACCCGGAAGCATGTGGTTGGTTAGCAATCTACTTACCACACAGCCACTCCTGCGCCTATATATATATATATATATATATATATATATATATATATATATATATATATATATATATATATATATATATATATAATATATATATATATATTATATATATAATATATATAATATATATATATATAGAATATATTATATATATATAGATTAATATATATTTCTGTATGTATGTATATGTATGTATTCAGTTAGAGGTTATGTTAGCCTCTTGACGGGATGATTCATCCAAGGAAATACTGGTTCAATAACTAATATTTTGTTGGGGAATTGATTTCCTTAAAATAATAGGTTTGCATATAAACTGTAGTTTCTATAAATGCAAAGGAAAAAAGAAGAAAATGGAGATTTTGAAGTTAATAAGTGTTTATTATCTGTAACAAATCGATCATTATCCCTTACAGCTGTTTCGATTATACACAGTGAAGTTAATTAAGTATTATATTCATATTTTTGAGCATAATCTCTTCAGAGACAAAAAGTACCACTAGATGTTATGTATGTTCGTTTGTAAGTTCATTGTAGTACACTAAATGATACTATTTATGGTTTGTATCTATACAGGTGTTTGCAGATTGGTTGGAGGTAGGATTGATTAGGTAAACAGAATAATAAATGAATGAATAAATAGAGATTATAGAGTAAATTACAATAAAAATAAAGTACAATGTAAATAAAGTACAATATAAATAAAATAAGGAAGTAAAGTACCTTTGTAAGTTGTGTATAAAGTTGAGAAAATGTGTATGTATATAACATAATTGCACACATATAGACCTACACGTGTTCATACATTCATCTGTACGTCCATACATGTATATGTATGCATACAAACACACATTCACATTTATTTACATACATTTACGCATAGGCACAAATCATCACGTACACAGACATCATCATACATACGTATGTGTGCGTGTGTATATGTATATGTATATATGTATGTATGCACATATGCATTAATCCGTATGCATGTCGACATATACATATACATATACACACGCACACATACATGAATGCACGCGTATATACATACATACATATAAATATATATATGTACACATAATTACATTTACACTTTTATTATTCATCACCCCTAAGAAGAAATCGATATGGATCCATATTGATCGGTTAAATTCGATTTGCTGGTGCAATTTTGAATAATGAATAATGCCGTATAGCGCTTCTTGAGAAGTGCAATTAGCATAACGGTTTCTAAAAGCTGTCACGTCCGAACACATAATCAATATATCCTTGGCCTGCAGAGTAGCCTGCGGTATACGCATCCACATCCCTTGGAGGTTTACTGCTTCGGAGGTTCCGCTAGCTGTGAAACATATGTAGCCCGGATATTATCTACTCCATTCTTTAACTCTGTGTGTGTGTGTGTGTGTGTGTGTGTGTGTGTGTGTGTGTGTGTGTGTGTGTGTGTGTGTGTGTGTGTGTGTGTGTGTTTGTGTGTGTGTGAATAGAGAGAAATGCTACTCGTGCAAAGCAGCATGCTAGTAAACGAATCAGACTCGAAAGATTGGAATTGAATGGAAGCTACAGTAATCCCACGCCATATCGCGGTTCGCCTATCGCGGTTTATTATTTAAGCTTACGTCGATTCCTCCGTGGTGTTGTTTTGCATTTATAATAAAATAAATATATACAAATTATAGAAATGATTTCAAAAATATGCAGTACTGTTTCTACTTCGTGGATTTTCACCTATCACGGGGTGGGGGTTGGAACACCTGCGATAGCCGAGAGATTCTGTATCTAAGTGTCATAGGTGTATGTTGTTGTAGCTGCATACTATTGTTAGTTTTTATCGCTTATCAACCATATCAATTTTCATGATTCTATGTGTTCATTAATTAGGGCAATTAATTTTGATTTCTGAATGACTCGCTGAAACAAAAGAAAAACTACCTTCGTGAAAAGGACACGAGCCTATGAGAGAATGTTCTAGCATGCATTTCTAGTTTTTATCAAGTTGGAACGAAGCACATCGATGCATTTGTTCCACAGATTCCCGAACCTCCGTTAATGTTTTCATGCTTACATCGTCTTATCATATATAACTGCTAAATGTGAAATATATTTTTCATTAAAAGAACGTCGCTTAAAGACCAGTGTGGAGTGTGTAACGGAAACGGCTCAGGCTGTTTTAGTATCATCGAAGTGATACCGAAGATAATTCCGGAATATGTGGAAAAGGTGAGTGAAAACGCACCGGGTGAAAGCATATAAAACACACACACACACACACACATGCACACACACACACACACACACACACACACACATGCACATATACATATGTATGTATATGTGTGTGTGTATATATATATATATATATACAATAATATGTTACATTACTCGATAGTCACAGATAAAACTCTGAGTTTCAGATGCCGAAGTGGGAATGCCCACTTCGGCATCTGAAACTAAGAGTTTTATCTTGACTACCGAGTAATGTAACATATTATTGTATAGATAAATTTCCTATATTTACATAATATTGAGGTCTCTTTCTTTCTTTGGTTATCTTACCGTTTTACCAATATATATATTATATATATATATAATAAATGCCAAAACGAATTTGTGTGTCAGACTTTGACCTCCTCTCTCACTATTCAGTGGAGGCACATGGCCTAGTGGTTAGAGCAGCGGATTCGCGGTCGAGGGATCGTGGGTTCGAATCTCAGACCGGGTGATGTGTATGTTTATGAGCGAAAACACCTAAGCTCCACATGGCTCCGGCAGAAGGTAATGGCGAACTTCTGCTGACTCTTTCGCCACAACTTTCTCTCACTCTTTCCTTCTGCATCTTGCAGCTCACCTGCGACGGACCGGTGCCCCGTCCAGGTGGTGAACCTATACGCCAAGGAAACTGGGAAACCGGCCCTTATGAGCCAGGCATGGCTCGAGAAGGAACAAACTTAAAACTCACTATTCAATGACACTTCTACTATTCCTTTTGCTGGGGCGAGAGTACTAGTAGGCATAAAAACGGTGAAGGTGGTCGTAGATTGACAGTTGGGCTGGTAATGAGGTGATAGTAATAGTATGAGCTGTAGTTGTGATAGAGGCGGAGGTGACGGTGATGATGGTGGTGGTGGTTGTAGCTGAGGTGGTCAAGCATGACGGTAATAGTAAGGGACATGAAAGACAATGGTGATGGTGGTAGAGGAGAAGGCATTGAAGTTAAAGGTGTTGGTGGTGGCGTCAAAATTCTGAATGGTGTGTGTATGGTAGTTGTTGTGGCGATGATGATGGTACTGGTGATGGTGAGAGGTAAAACAACCAACAGAAAGAGCGAGAGAGAGAGAGAGAGGTTAGACAGAAAGAGTGTACTGACCCCCGAATGGGAAGACAAAAAATGATGTTTATTATGGAGCTTTGCAATAAGTTCCAAGTCGACAAATTATATCATTGTTTCAAGGAAAATTGTTCATTGCTTGAAAAATATTGGTGAAGTTTAATAAAATTTAATATGTATTCAATGCATGAAGAGGTCATTGGGGCTCAAGGCCCAATAGAAGAGCCCTCCACAGGAGGTAGCTTAAAAGCCGGCCGATATATATATATATATATATATATATATATATATATATATATATAGATAGATAGATATTATATATAATATGGGTGTGTGTGATGTGTATAGAAGAATATATTAATAAAAAGAATTCCAACCTTGTCTGATTTTCACGTTTTATTTACAATCTTATAATGATATATTATAAGATAATATATTATAATTGAATAAAATAAAATGAAATAGTAGAATGTAAATATTCATTCTGATTGAACTAGTACTTATGCATTGAATTCTGCAATCTTCGGGTTCATGTAGTAGTGTTGACAGTATGCTTCACAATTTTTGACTGTAGCAAGATGATTGATTCGGGTGCTATAAATACAGCTGGGAGAGGCTCCAGAGTGCTAGGTTTTGCAAACTGTATTCTGACCAGTGTGTAGTATCACTCAATTACTTAAGCTGATTGGTGGTTGAGCTGATTGGTTTAGGCATCAGGCTTTGTTGGACATGTCAAGAGTCCTGTCTTGACCCTGGCCGAAGCAGCATGTTGAGTTATTTTAGAAATGTTGTAAATATCCTTTGTCAGAGATTTTTATATTTTTATATTTCAATTGTCATCATCATCATTGTCAGCACCTAATTATTGTTGCTAGTGGTGATGTGGTGGCAATAGAATTTTGACCCTACATAAGATCATTTTCCTGCTATCTTCATCTTGATCACCTTTAGTATTGGTTGTTGTTAGTGGTCATGGTCGTAGCAGTGGAAGTAAAGTAATACTCTAAGTATTATTATTATTGCTTATTTAGCTTGGGTTCGAATTTATCAATAAAATTCTTTCTCTGATTTTCTCTCGATTTCACTTGGGCTGTGTAATTTGTAGAATGGAAATATTAATATTATATATATATATATATATATATATCCACCCTTAGCATCCACCCTTAGGGGTAGCCATATTGAAATGGCAAATATACGTCACTATATATATTATATATATAAATACACACCCACACACACACATACATACATACACACACACACACCATTATATTATATATATATATATATATATACACACACCACACACACATACATACATACACACACATACATACATACATATACATATAATATTATATATATAATATATATATATATATATTATATATATATATATATGTATATGTATGTATGTATAGTGTGTGTATATGTATGTAGTGTGTGTGTGTTGTTGTATATATATATATATATGTGTGTGTGGTGTGTTGTGTGTATGTATGTATGTGTGTGGTGTGTGTGTGTAGTTATATATATATATATAATAGTGACGTATATTTGCCATTTCAATATGGCTACCCTTAAGGGTGGATGCTACTGTAGTTTTTAGCCCCAGGAGGACACACTCCTCCAGCTGGCCATAGACACACTTTCTGTGTCCTGTCAGTATTTGCAAAGGGAAGTCATCCTTCCCGTCTTCAACTTTTGATACACACGGACTCGAGTTTCGAGGTATTGACCTCTCGTCAGCGTGTGACAATCATAGTTGTCGCCGAGAATTAGATTTCCCTCACAAATACTTATACTTTTTCCAGCGTCCACGGTCGCTGATATTGAAAAAGTGAAATCAAACAATGATAAATATCAAAGTGAGTTATATACAGTAGCGGTAACACATCGTGACGTATATTTGCCATTTCAATATGGCTACCCCTAAGGGTGGTGGATGCTACTGTAGTTTTTAGCCCCAGGAGGACACACTCCTCCAGCTGGCCATAGACAGGACACAGATAGTATATATACATATATATATATATATATATATAATATATATATATATGTATATATATCGGTCGGCTTTTAAGCTAGCTCCTGTGGAGGGCTCTTCATTGGGCCTAGTCTTCGTCTTTTGTGAATTCTCTCTCTTTCTCTCTCTATCTCTCTCGATACACACACACACACACACACAACAACATATATATATGTATGTGTGTGTGTGTGTGTGTGTGTGTGTGTATTTATATATATATATGTGTGTGTGTGTGTGTGTATCGAGAGAGATAGAGATAGAGAGAGAATTCACAAAAGACGAAGACAGGTGGTGTAGACAACAAACAGAGTGTTAGTTTAACGCTCGGGAAGTGAAGGATATATATATATATATATATATATATATATATATAGTTGGAATTTACAAAAAAAACAACAAAAAACAAAAGACGAAGATGGGTGTGTAAACAACAAACAGATGTATTAGTTTGATTCTGGGGAACTGAGAAATCATTTATGCTTCGAGCCTCTGCTCTTCAACAGAAAGGAACACAGAAATAAACAGAAAGAGAAAATAGAAACGGTTTAGTAGCTAGCGATATTCTTCTACTTGTTTCAATCATTTGACTGCGGCCGTGCTGGAGCACTGCCTGTAGTCGAACAAATCGACCCCAGGACTTATTCTTTGTAAGCCTAGTACTTATTCTATCGGTCTCTTTTGCTGAACCGCTAAATTACAGGAACGTAAACGCACCAGCATCGGTTGTCAAACGATGTTAGAGGGGACAAACACACACACACGTACACAACACGCATATATATATACGACGGGCTTCTTTCAGTTTCCGTCTACCAAATCCACTCACAAGGCTTTGGTCGGCCCGAGGCTATAGTAGAAGACGGATCTATTCCATCTCAATCACAGATTTTTTAATTAATTTTTTTAACTAAACAGTTTGAAACTTTGAATACTGGTGGAATTTCTCACGTAGAACACGCTTTACTCTGAACGTTTTTGACCAAATTTCGTATTTTAGAAGTTATTTCGTTTTAAAGTTATCGTATTTGGATAATTGCAACCAATCAACGACGTGTATTCTGCTGAAAAAAGCTACTGCTGCTTGTGATAGTAATCAAAGAGGAACAACATCCAGGTCATCTGTACTAATTGTCACCGCGAGTCCGCAGCTAGCTTTTTTTTTGTTGTTGACGTATATGTAGTCTCAAAATGCCTTATTTTACAGTATGAGATGTATTGTTATTGTAATGATTTTATCTTACTATAATCAACATCAGACATATTTCGTCAATATAAAAGTCTTTATTAGATTAAAAAAAAGTTACATTATCAAAACATGAAGGTAAAACAAAACAAATAGCGGCTTAAACACCGGAAAACACGGTAATTGTAGTGGCAGTGACAAGTTTGCTTGCTAGGTTGCTAGTTGATAGTGTAGACGGGAGGAAAGAGCAAGGAATGCATGGTGCTGACTAGAAAAGAAGAAAGGATAAAGGTGGCATCGTCTTCGTTCGACATACGAATAGAACAGAATGGTGACATTTAGTGGGGATGACCCGGAAGTTGTTCCTCTTCGATTGCTATCACAAACAGCAGTAGCTTTCTTCAACTGAATACACGTCGTTGATTGGTTGAAATTACCCAAATACGACAAATTTAACACGAAATAACATCTGAAATACGAAAATTGGTCAAAAACGTTCAGAGTAAAGCGTGTTCTACGTAAGAAATTCTACCAGTATTCGAAGTTTCAAACTGTTTAGTTAAAAAAAAATTAATTAAAAAATCTGTGATTGAGATGGAATAGATCCTAAAAGACACTTGTCCAAGGTGAGATTAGAGAAACTTTGTGTAGATCTTTCCTAATTCGTTCTAAAGCGGACCTACTAACGCCCTTGGTGACTAGCAAAGCGTCATCTCTGTATAGACCTTTCTTGATGCTACGGAAGTGTATTCGGAGCGGATGGAGTAGGTTGAGTCCAACGAGGTCGGTGACCTAGGCAGAGTCGGATGATCTCATAGTAATGTCAAAGAATTTGCTTTAGTTATTGTTATTATTATAGTGATTAGCCCGGCACCAAAGTTTGTCTTCAAAAGAAATGAGGGTTTTACGAGCATTAAGAATTATGTTAATTTCTAGTGGGGTTAAGTTAGTTAGGTTCCAAGCTAGAAGAGGGGCTTCATTTGTAGGCTTGGGAGAAATAGATGAATAGTAATAATTATTTATATCGAATTGTAGGAATGAAGAAGAATTTTTGTTGTTCATGTGTGTGCGAGTGCTCGCGCACGTATGTGTGTGTGTGCGTGCGGCATGTATTATGGAGTTGCTTGCATAGCAAATGTTTTGGCCTTGGATGATGTATTGAAACTAGAGCAATTGCAGCGTGGAAGACATTGTTAGCCATTCAGAAACACACAAAGGCCATTAACTTCACTTAAACATTTATTTGTGAAAATGGTTCAAAATTTTCGTCGCTCGAAACTGCAACCTGTTCACTTTATTGTCAGGGAACAGGTCACAGTTCTATATTGACTATAATTTTGACTCCATATTAGAAATAAATGTTTAAGTGAAGTGCACGGTCGCTCAGGAACAAACGCAACGCACCGTCCGATCTGGGAATTGAAACCACGATATTGTGATCGTGAGTGCAACACCCACCAAGGGGGCCACGCACTACCACCGTTCTTGATGTGGTATGCTGCCATTCAACCTTAAGTAACAGAGTGTGTTGTAAAGACGTTAGAAATCAGTGATCACCAACGGCTATGTGAGTGTAGTGTTGGAGTGAATTGGTGGGTAAGCCCTTGCCAACTTATGAGATTGTCTTAGTTTGATGGTGACCGAAAATGCATTTGAAGGATACAGCAGAAACAGCAAAATTATTGCCTTGGGGGATTCACTTCCGCTTCGAAAAGAGAAAATAAGTTGTTGTCGCTGAAGTGTTTCTGTCTCTGAAGAACAATAGACTTTGGTGCGCTTGATTTGGTTTTACTATCTTGTGAACGTGAGATCACCAGAAGTACAATGACTTGTATGAGGCCAAGCAGATGAAGGGAATTTAAAGGTTGTAACTGCATGTTGTTGAAGAGTAAAGAGGCTGAGGTAGAAGTTTGTTTCCGGGATAGAGACAATCTCTGTCAGTGTCTGTTGAGGGAGACAAGATTATCATTCATCAATTGAAGGATATTTTCTAGTCTCCGTTCACTTTACAAGAGTCCGGGGATTTGTTATGTAGTGTCTGAGCTGCAAGTGAATAATAGTTGTGAGCCGAAGATTAAGAAGAAAATCGAAGAGTGATATCATCTGAAGACGAGGTAGCATTGCTAAGTATGACAGCCCAGTAGTTTGCTAATGTAGAGAAGAAAGAGCAAGGCTCATATCGGACTTGATGTAGAGAGTTCCATCTCTGCAGATTGTGATCTGACTAGAAACTTCCGACTTAAGAATCGTGAGTCAGATGGAGTCCATAATTGGGTATTTTAACCTGGAGATTTCCGTGTCGGAAACGCCGACAAAATTTGACGGTGTCAAGTACATTGACATTGTCTTTGCTAACTTTCTGAAAGGACACTGATCACATAGGAACAAGTTCCCAATAGATCTGACCCCCAGGGAAGCTGTAAGGGTGAAGAAGTATTCAAGAGTTGGAAAAAGACATTATTAACAACTTTTTAAGGCGAGAGCAATGGTAAGGCAGTTGGCGGGTCAGAAAGCTTACTCTTGTTTAGGATGGAACATACCGTAGAATGCTTCCAAAAATACGAAAAGACTGGTGTAAAGAGGAATAGTTTGAAAATTAAAAAGTTTAACGAGAAAAAAGACAAACCCTAAAGTAACGTTCACAGATATTGGTAGGATCATCGTAAGGCAGTTTTGTCAGAGAGCTTGCTAGTTTATCCTACACTTTGGCCTCGCATGTCATCAACAAGACAGAGAAAGAAAGGTATAGGGCATAGAATCAGAAAAGGAACGAAAGAAAATAAAAATAAAATCGAAGGCACCCACAAAAACGTCTCTAGTCAATGGTTAAAATTTACTTTTTCTATAAACCGTGAAATAAAAGGCAACGGTTCAATACAAAATCAGAGAGGATTATTAATCAATAATAATTCGAATAAATGTGAATATAATAATGTAAATACTGTCGTTGAAAGGGTGGAATGATCTTCACTAACATGGGGTAGTTGATGAGGCTGAGGGAACTTGTTCTTAGAGTCTTACAACTCCAAATACATGTGTTCAGTGTTAGCTTCTTTCCTTTGTTCACCTACATATCCACACACACAGACACTGTTATAATAAAAACCATAATTCTTGTTAATTGTATATATATATATATATATATATATATATATATATATATTCTTTTCTACTCTGGGCACAAGGCCCGAAATTTTTGGGGAGGGGGCCAGTCGGTTAAATCGACCCCAGTACGCAACTGGTACTTAATTTATCAACCCTGAAAAGATGAATGGTAAAGTCGACCTCGGCAGAATTTGAGCTCAGAGCGTAAAAGACAGGCGAAATACCACTAAGCATTTCGCCCGGCGCGCTAACGTTTTTGCCAGCTCGCCTAATATATATATTTTTATTACTTACTGGGGACTAAACATAGAGGGGACAAACAAGACAGACAAACGGATTAAGTCGATTACATCGAGTCCAGTGCGTTACTGGTATTTATTTAATCGACCGCGAAAGAATGAAAGGCAAAGTCGACCTCAGCGGAATTTGAACTCAGAACGTAACGGCAGAGTAAATACCTATTTCTTTACTACCCACAAGGGGCTAAACACAGAGAGGACAAACAAGGACAGATAAACGGATTAAGTCGATTACATCGACCCCAGTGCGTAACTGGTATTTAATTCATCGACCCCGAAAGGATGAAAGGCAAAGTCGACCTCGGCGGAATTTGAACTCAGAACGTAACGGCAGACGAAATACGGCTACGCATTTCGCCCGGCGTGTTAACGTTTCTGCCAGCTCGCCGCCCTATCTATCTATCTATCTATCTATCTATCTATCTATCTATCTATCTATCTATCTCCCCCCTCTCTCTCTCTCTCTCTCACTCTCTCTCTCTCTCTCTCTCTCTCTCTATATATATATATATATATATATATATATATATATGTATGTATGCATGTATGTATATATGTATGTATGCATGTTTGTATATATGTTTGTATGCATGTATGTATGTATGTATGTATGTATGTATGTATGTATGTATGCACGTATGTATGTATGCATGCATGTATATATGTACGTACGTATGTACGTATGTATGTATGTATGTATGTATGTATGTATGTATGTATGTATGTATGTATGAGAAGCTGAAAGCTAAGAGTATGCGGATGTATATAAAATGTTTATTAAGACAACATCTCCAATGCTGGTTATTAACATATGTACGTTTATGATTGTTTTTGTTTTCAAGACACTGTATATTAATGTGGCCGGACCTAAAGACGATCTAGTGGTTCTAGACATAAATGGAAATATTCCGTATACCCTTGTAAATTCAAGCCATATTAGTGCGGTTGTAAACCTAACCAAAGGTAAGAATTTGTCACTTTATATTCTTCTATCGTAGCAGAAACTTTAAATGTCTTCTGCTATCTGCTTACGAAAACTTTTACATTTTGTGTTCTGTTATACTGATGTCAACTTTCACTTTCGCTTCCATCCATCTGAGATAGAAAAATCAAGAAGACGATGAAGTCATAGGACTTATGTTCACCTCAGCAGAACAGAACGGGAAGGTTCATTTGGGTTCCACATGCAACAACATCAACAACAACAACAACAATATCAGCATGTACGGCAAAAACACGTAAATGAACTTATCAGTTGCATTGTTCTCTGAAAGTGGAATAAGGTTAATAAAATTAGCACAAAGACAATATTTGCTACAGACGAAAGCGTTGATGCGTCTGTTGTCGAAACGAGAACGAAAGTAAAACTTTTGGTGTGAAACATGTCAATTGTACATTGAAAAGATGTTTTACGCAAGGACGTGTTTGGTATTGGGTAGCAGACATGTTTGGTATTCAAAGTTTATTAAGTCCTCTTCATCTCTCTCATCCACATCTAATTCCTCATATTTCTCTCCAGCCTCTTTCTTCGCTGTATTCTTAAAATGTTTATACCCCTTATAAATTAAAATCCAAGTATGATAGGAAAAGTTAAGAAGCTTTCCACATACGAGCATTTTGAAAACTTTTCTCACAAGATCATCATTCTCTTCAATAAATCTAAATGGTATTACAACTAAGGCAGAAAAAAAAAAACTTAAAATAAAAATCTCTTCAAAATTATCTGTGAAATATTTCATTGACATAAATAACGAAGGACATTATATTTTTGCTAGGTACTTATAACATCTATTTGAATAACTCACAAGGTTTAAAAGCTAATTTTTCCGGCTTCAATGTTTACAAAAAATCAGGTAAGTCAAATTTAAGTTAAATTTCAAAAAAAAAAAACGTAGTATTGTTTTCATTGACGCACGTTTCGTTCCGGACCATTTTGCAACATATAAAATTTTGTATAAATTCCCAGTGGTCAACGATTTATATACTGTAGCGGTGATTCGAAATGTAACCGCTGGATACTCGATCAGACACCACGTGTTAACCATGCTCGATCTATAAATCGACCAATCAATGCGAGGTTGTGGTTTTCTCGAATGTTCTGGAATTTGACTTCTTGTCCCCTATAAAAATCGCTTCTTTGCGCTCAATTGATCGCAGAGTGTTGAAGGTGGCTTACTGACCTGTGCCTCCTACTCTTGCCAAGGAGACAGTTCTGCATATTTGCACAGGCAGCTCCAGGTTCTCAGACAGATTCACTGTAAAACATTCATATAATGCTTCATAACTAACGTCCACGGACGCGGCACGGTTTTTATGTCTTCCAGTTGGCAATCATTTATATTCTTCATTGCAAATAGCACAACACCAAATATGTTTGTGTCTGGCAATAAACATTTCACTTAAATGTTCATGGATTTGCTTCAGTTATTATTCGCGCAGCCAAAGAAATATATTTTTATTGACCAGTTCAACCAAGCCATCCAGGATCACAACGGTTTTACGTAGTGGCTGTGTGGTAAGTAGCTTGCTAACCAACCACATGGTTGCGGGTTCAGTCCCACTGCGTGGCATCTTGGGCAAGTGTCTTCTGCTATAGCCCTGGGCCGACCAATGCCTTGTGAGTGGATTTGGTAGACGGAAACTGAAAGAAGCCTGTCGTATATATGTATATATATATATATATATGTGTGTGTGTGTTTGTGTGTCTGTGTTTGTCCCCCTAGCATTGCTTGACAACCGATGCTGGTGTGTTTATGTCCCCGTCACTTAGCGGATCGGCAAAAGAGACCGATAGAATAAGTACTGGACTTACAAAGAATAAATCCCGGGGTCGATTTGCTCGACTAAAGGCGATGCTCCAGCATGGCCGCAGTCAAATGACTGAAACAAGTACAAGAGTAAAAGAGTAAAAAGAGTAATAGCATCAAGTCGTGAAATTATTCTACTGGTTGTCAGATAAATTAGTTCGTTTTTTCTTTCTTTCTCTCTCTCTCTCTCTCTCTCTCTTCTCTCTCTCTCCTCTCTCTCTCTCTCTTTCTTTCTTTCTCTCTCTCTCTCCCTCTCTCTCCCTCTCTCTCTCACTCTCTCTCACACTCTCTCTCACTCTCTCTTCCTTTCTTTTAATATTTTCCAATGTTATTTAGACGCCGCACGGAATTTTGTCAGTGAACAGGTCGCGGTCTCAAAGCGCCGAAAATATTTTGACAAATTAAATTTATATGTTGAAGTGAATCTAACAGTTTTTGTGTGTTCTTAAATGGCTTATAAACACCTTCCACGCTGTAATTGTTTTCGTTCCAGCACACGATCTCAGATCAGGTCACTTGCTATGCAAGTACATCTCCGTAATGTTATTTATATTAACTCAAAAAATATTTTTATCGTATTTTTTTTTTAGATTTTTTGTAGCTCTATTCTTCCGCTACACTTTTTGTTTATTGTTTTAACTTTTACCTCATTCCAGACGTATGAGAATGGAGTGTGAAGTAGAACGTAGGGAAACGAACGAATTTACTTGACAACTAAATACGATTACATGCTAGGAGCCTAGCGAGGTTGTGAGCAAGGAGAAAGTCCACCGAGGGCAATGTTTTTATGTGGGAACACTTTTGGATCTGCTGTGTAAGGCTGCGTCAAACACAATCTGTTATCACAGAAAGTTTTCGCTGCCGTGAATAAAACTTTGATACAATTAGTCATTGAAAAGGGAACAAAAAAAAACATTGGAAGGATCAATCCGTTTATGTCCAATGCAGCAAAATCAATTTTCCAAGTAGAACTAGAATATATTCGGTCATTCTGAAGGCCAGTGTCTGCTATCGGAGACAGAAATACTAGTGTTTTGCTATATATAATAATTGAGGTGATTGTTGAAGCAACTACGTTTTGTAGTAACACAGGAAACCAGCGATGAAATTTCTATCTTAATTACGAAGTTGGTGGTTACCGTTGCAGTCAAGCAAACAGTCTTCAAAAAATATCGTTTTGCCTTAGTTGCAGTATAACATGTTTAGTAACATGTAGACATATTACGCAAAAATTAATCAACCATGCACAACAAAATGCTTTGTTGCCTTAGTAACCAGGCTTTAACTAAAATTAGCAACTTCCTTCTTTTTTTCCGAAACAAACGATACATACTTATTGCCTCTGTAACAGGTTATAGAATGCCTACCTATTTTACACGAGAGACTCAATGATAATAATAGCTTATAAATGTTGTTGTCGTGCTGTTGAAGGTTCTTTTTTAATTTTCCTCATTTAGTCGTCAGACCATGTCCATTTCTACGCTTACGTGAACATGCCACTCGCGCAACCTATTGTTTTGCCCCAAATCGACTCTGATCGACCAGATCTTATTTCTTTATTGCCCACAAGGGGCTAAACATAGAGGGGACAAACAAGGACAGACAAACGGATTAAGTCGATTATATCGACCCCAGTACGTAATTGGTACTTAATTTATCGACCCCGAAAGGATGAAAGGCAAAGTCGACCTCGGCGGAATTTGAACTCAGAACGTAGCGGCAGACGAAATACCTATTTCTTTACTACCCACAAGGGGCTAAATACAGAGAGGACAAAGAAGGACAGACAAACGGATTAAGTCGATTATATCGACCCCAGTACGTAATTGGTACTTAATTTATCGACCCCGAAAGGATAAAAGGCAAAGTCGACCTCGGCGGAATTTGAACTCAGAACGTAGCGGCAGACGAAATATCTATTTCTTTACTACCCACAAGGGGCTAAATACAGGGAGGACAAAGAAGGACAGACAAACGGATTAAGTCGATTATATCGACCCCAGTACGTAACTGGTACTTAATTTATCGACCCCGAAAGGATGAAAGGCAAAGTCGACCTCGGCGGAATTTGGACTCAGAACGTAGCGGCAGACGAAATACCTATTTCTTTACTACCCACAAGGGGCTAAACACAGAGAGAACAAAGAAGGACAGACAAACGGATTAAGTCGATTATATCGACCCCAGTGCGTAACTGGTACTTAATTTATCGACCCTGAAAGGATGAAAGGCAAAGTCGACCTCAGCGGAATTTGAACTCAGAACGTAGCGGCAGAGTAAATACCTATTTCTTTACTACCCACAAGGGGCTAAACACAGAGAGGACAAAGAAGGACAGACAAACGGATTAAGTCGATTATATCGACCCCAGTGCGTAACTGGTACTTAATTTATCGACCCCGAAAGGATGAAAGTCAAAGTCGACCTCGGCGGAATTTGAACTCAGAACGTAGCGGCAGACGAAATATCGCTAAGCAATTCGCCCGGCGTGCTAACGTTTCTGCCAGCTCGCCGCCTGATCGACCAGATCAGTGATCAGAAGTGTTGAAGTCATAACTATCTCGCCTTTTTCTTTTGCAGTCATAGTATAAATCTAGAAATACATTATCCAGTGAGGTTTTCCATCTGTCTAAGATCGTGAAGTGTGATGTGAAGGACATTTGGCTGCCATTTCCAGCTAGCTAAAAAAATAAACTAGTTAAGCTAGCAAATAAACATTACCATACGAGCAAAATTAATTCCACCACTATCTTTGCAGATCCTTTGATAATTAGCATGCAGGGATTTTATTGTTGTCTGTAAATTCGGAGATCGGACAATGGCGATGAATGCGACGGAAAAAAGCGAACTTCCCGACTTTAGTTTTTGCTTTTATATCATATTGCAATTTCTAAACAATAGCGTCGTTAGAGATATTCAACAGGCCAATTATCAGTGGATCCCTGCATTGAAAGAGTAAGAGTAATGAGGGAGAGTGCTATTGGATGAGAGCAATTACCTCGAGGGATTTCATTCACATAGCACTGAGCTTTCCATCTTGCTCGCATACTAACAACCCCAAAATGACTGACATCAAAACAGAATATGTTAAAATGAAAACGATAGGTTTTCAGAGAAATCTTTTCCATGCTTAACAAAATATGCTAAAGACATAGGTTATTCAATAAACCTGTGCTCAGCCTCAACGACCGTCTCCCTGCGGTCATAGAAACCAATGCCATGCCAGGATCAGAAGATTTTTGTTCGTGTTGTCCTCACATGCAGGATGACGCTCGAATGTGATCAACAGTTTTCTTTCTCTTTCAACAACACTGCAGACGTAATAGTCCAGGGATTACATTAAGAGAACCCATGGGTCGCATTCTATGAGTCACTTGATCGTGAAAATTCTCGATCAGTTACTCCTGGGTGGTGAAGGCCATCTGGGAGAGCGAAATCTTGCTGAAAAATGTATGGCCTTCTCTTGGTCAGTCCTCAACCTAAGGGTATCCACAGCATCCAATTCCTTACCGTTCGTAGTGGTATTGACCTTGAAATCCTGCAGGAATCATAATATGGTTGTCGATGCCCAGGACTATGAAAGAAGTCAAAATAATTTCGTGTGCATCGCCGTGGGTGGCGCTTATGAATTTCTGTAGAGCGTGTCGGACAAAATGCTTAGTGGTATTTCTTCCGGTTATTTACGCTTTAAGCTCAGAATCCGCCGAGGTTGACTTTGCTTTTCATCCTTTCGAGATCCGCGAAATAAGTACCAGTTGTGGACTGGGGTCGATGTAATCAACTTATCCCTCTCCCCTAAAATTGTTGGCCTTGTGTCAAAATTTGAGACCTTTATGATATGATGCAAAGCAAAATGGAACAAATTTAGAATTCAAAACATAGCGGGGACAAAATTACATTCTGTCAAACACTTCATGATAGTACTGTTTCCTTCAACAAGCGTCCTTCAAATTCTAAATAACGGTTTCAAATTTTGTTGGAAGGCTAATATTTTTAGAAAAAGGGCAAGTTGATGTTATCGAAACCAGAACTCAACTGGTATTTATTTTATCGATCCTTCAACGTTGGCAGGCAAAGTATATCTTTACGAAGTTTGAACTCAGAACGCAAGAGCCAAACGAACTACCGTTAAACACTGCTTTCGACGCTCTAACTGTTCTGTCAGCTCGCAGCCTTCTTTAAACTCTGATACGAACGAATGTTTCATTTTCCCTATTTCTTAAATGTCTTCATTTGGAGGGGATGATGGAGCCCCTGTCTTTTGGAGGGGATGATGGAGCCCCTGTCTTTTTGCTGACTCTCCGTTACAGTTGAAACTGACTTAGTTTCATTCTTTAATCTTACACCTCGCTTGTGGAGGCACAATGGCCCAGTGGTTAGGGCAGCGGACTCGCGGTCATAGGATCGCGGTTTCGATTCCCAGACCGGGCATTGTGAGTGTTTATTGAGCGAAAACACCTAAAGCTCCACGAGGCTCCGGCAGGGGATGGTGGTGATCCCTGCTGTACTATTTCACCACAACTTTCTCTTACTTCCTGTTTCTGTTGTACCTGTATTTCAAGGGGCCGGCCTTGTCACTCTCTGTGTCACGCTGAATATCCCCGAGAACTACGTTAAGGGTACACGTTAATTTCACGAGCAGGCTGTTCCGTTGATTCGGATCAACCGGAACCCTCATCGTCGTAACCGATGGAGTGCTTCCATCCCATCCATTAACTTTCCTTAAAATCCTGTCTATTATTTTATTTCTTTGCAGAAATCGTAAGTTCGGTCAGTCCTTTGAATCTTACTCTCGACACAAAACAGCCCAGCGATCTTTCTTTATCTGTCAGTGTCAGCGTAGCAGACCAAGTGCAATGCCTCTTTTATGGTTTGTATCAAGTATTTCTCCACCGTTATTTTGTGTGTGTGTGCGTGTGTGTGCGTGCGCGCGTGCGTGTGTGTGTGTGTGTGTGTGTGTGTGTGTTTGTTTGTGTGTGTGTTTGTGTGTGTGTGTGTGTTTGTGTGTGTTTGTTTGTTTGTGTGTGAGTGTGTGTGTGTGTGTGTGTGTGTGTGTGTGTGTGTTTATGTATTAATTTGGGCAAGAAAAGGATTAACAGTGACTCCGAAGCCTCGGTTTACCATTCGTCATCAGACTGATGCTGCTATCAGCTTTTTCCTTGTAAAATTTAATGTACAACCAACTAAAAACTATCTCATGATTCTCCAGTTCAATGTTTTATTGTGTTTATATAAAACTCCATTTAAATACAAGCATTAATATGTGTGTGTATTTGTGAGTGTGTGCGTGTGCGCACGTGCATGTGTAGTTACATGCAGCAATATTTAGCATGTTCGTGTACGTTAGGACATGGAAAGGCAATACGCTGCGCAAGTGGTCTCGAGAGAAGACGTTACCCTTATAAGTAACTGCTGATCCATGAATGACGTCACCGACTGAATGATGCAAACTTTGAGGAACAATAAAACATCTGGGGTTAAATAAGTCAATTTCTTTATTCACCATAAGGTTGAGAAAAAGAGGGGACAATACGGGGACAGACAAAACAAACATTGGGGTCAGGGTATCGAATGAGACGAAACGTATGAATAAACAAACAATTAAAATATATACAATTAAATGAGAATGCGTGACTAACAAAAAAATGAAGCGGAGGACACGGTTGACCCCACAAACCACATACTCACACTGAGGACTTTGCTTTCTCCTTTTTTATATTCTCGTTTAAACAGGTTCTTTCGCTCGCAACATGCTTGCTATAGACTTCCATCTTTTACAAAACACACACACTTTGCTACAGGCAATTCTTCTCCAGCCTTATTTTCCGTTTCATGTGGAAAATGGAAAAGTCGATTAGCTCGAGACTAGAGATGAACATGTCTGTTGCAATTCCTTTCACTCTCGTCTTCCATACTACGTCTTTCACAACAGCAACTACCGAGAGAAAACAGGCTCGCTCCTCCCTAATCAGGGAGGTCGGCGGAACGATCTTAATTACAGAGTCGCTCGACAGTTGTACTCTTCTCGAATGCGACAGCAGGTGTTCGACATAAGCCCAGAGCTCAGTCACCTTGGGGCATTGCATAATCGCGTGCAGGGCAGTTTCACTGTCCTGCTCGCATCTTGCAAAGGCACACACCCATGTCTAAAGAGCTTATCTCGAACCAGTAAAGCTCCTCTGTAATATTGCCAGGTCAGGGACTTTTGGTAATTATCCATAGGTCCCGGACCGAATGTTCTTTGGAACAGGTTGGCCAGTTGATCTTCGTCGAAGCCTAAGGTTTCTCCCAGGACATCGTCACACTTGAACTCTACTAACCCTCTATAGAAGAACGAGGTAGTACCCCCGCCACCGGCGTTGCCCGACTGAGAGAGAAGCACGAGTGCCTGATGGCACTCTGCATGCCACACGCCCAACCTCGGTCTACACTTGATCCATGGGTTCAGTTTGGTAACGATGTGAACTGTGGAAATAACAGCTTGACGAACGGAGACCACACCTGCTCACCATCCAGGTAAAACCAGAGGTGTCTAAACCTGAGCGCATGTCTGCGCATTTTTGGCCATGGCATCCCTAGCCCACCCTTCAGCGGCTTTTGGCAGCAGATAGAGCGCCTTACAAGAGGTCTTCTGCTCCTCCACAAAAAGCGAAAGAGCATGCGTTCCAGCTTATTGGCGTCGAATCAGCGTCGTTAAACAAGCAGCGCCGAATGGACTGAGCAAAAACATCTCAAACCCACAGGTCATTGAAGAGATATGCTAGACAATTGTCAGAGACCATCTGCTTCGTGGTAAAGTATTAAAAAATAATGTAACATGGAGTAGCAACAAATTTATAACAACTCAAGAAGATGATCACAACTGAAATCCAGGAGCATCTACCAGTCAATAGGGGGCGCTTTGAATTGACTTTGACGTGTTTACAGTTTTTGTTTAAAGCGAGACATTTCCTCCATAGCAAACTGCAGTGAAATAAATTTTAACTGGTTTAATATTTGCTTCTCTCTCCACCTAATTATCTGTATTATATTTTTCCTGTTATTTTTCAGATTCAAACAATGTCGTCGTTCATGTTGCCAACAAAACGAATGACCTCTGCCCACTCCCTAAACTTACATCAAGTCAAAAATTTCAAGTTGGTTTATCTTTCAACGGTATTGATGTCTTTGGTGGTCCGTACGAAGTCACAGTTATTGCCAAAGAACCGTCAGTTCAATCTTCAAACTTTGGTTCTACTGGTAAGATTATTCCTAAATTTATGAAATGCTCATTTAATTACCTTTATGTCAAAAACAATACTTTTATTTGTTTACTAGCAGTATCGCCCGGCGTTGCTCGGGTTTGTAAGGGAAATAACTATATAAGCATTTTAGAGAGTTATAGCCAAAAAATAGCAAAAAATGCATTAAAAATGGAAAAAAAAATGATGGTAATTTTTTTTTTAATCGTTGACTTATCGTAGACATTTTTAGAGAGTTACTTCCCTTATATAATAGCGAAAAAATGCATCAAAATGGAAAAAATGATGGTAAATTATTTTTAAAATCGTAGACTCATCGTAGACGCGCGCTAATACCCAGAAGGGCTCGATATGAATCACAACTATAAGATACCCGCTTTTGGTTACACTGCACCGCAAAATGTGGGAGTAGTTAGGAATCTAAATCGTAGGAGACAGACACACAACCTGATTTTTATATATAAAGATTTCTACTGAATATACAATATCAAGTATATTTAAATGTTGCAGTAACACAGGGCCACCAAACCCAACATACAGAGTCTGTATCCAGTCCTCAGAATTAATAAGGTTTTCTTTCTTCTTTTTTTTTCTCAAAATACTGAACCATGCAGGCGAAAGCATGGCTGTGTGGCTAAGAAACTTACTTCCCAACCACGCGGTTTCCTGTTCAGTCCCACTGCGAGACACCTTGGGAAAGAGTTTTATGCTATAGCTCCGGGCAGATCAATGCCTTGTGAGTTCGTTAGAGAGAAACTGTGTGGAAGCCCATCGAATGCGTGTATGTATGTGTGTGCTCCCCCGCCACTGGACAGCCGGCCTTGGTTTATTTAAAGAGACCCATAGACTAAGTACCACCGATTTCTTCAACTGAACCCTTCAATGCGATGCCCCATCTTGGCCGCAGTTCAATAACTGAAATAGGTATAAGTAAAAAATAAAGAATCAACAATGCATTTAATATTATAGAATTTATTTAAAAAAACCCAAAGATATCAAATATGCTACCAGTTCTACGATATTTACCATTTTGAATCACTGAGAAATTCCTCAGGTTTATAATATGCAAGATACTTTTGTAGCCCCGAATACGGGGAGACGAAATAGAAATGTTAGAGAAATATGAACGGACATCAAATTGTTCAATAAAAAGAACTTTGAAGATATGACAGTTGTATCTTCGCACATAGTAAGTCAAAAGCATATCCTGCCATGTAGACTAGCCACAAATCGCACTCTCTGATCCCTGCAACAATATCAACAACAACAACAATAATTCTTTGTAGAATAGGTACAGCTGTGTGTACAATAGCGATGGCTTTTAACACAAGCACATGATATTAGAGGGCAACAGTTGCTTATGTCTGTACCAGGATTTGAACTCGTGGAGTCCCATATACCATCACAGGAACAGTGAAAAGTAATCCTTGTCGATGGATGCATGGCCTGGTGGTGTGCTCCTTCAGCCAGTTAAAGGCATGTGGAAGCTTGTGTCCGATCTGTAAATCAGAAAATAAAGAGGGACCACAGGCGGAGTTGATGCTTAGCTTTGTGGTCCCGAATACGGGAAGACGAAATAGAAGTGTTAGAGAAATAAGAATGGACATCAAATTGTTTTTGTTTTCTATTTAAATGTAAAAGTTTATCCTGATATAATTGATTTCTCGTTTGTTAGGAGCTGTTATTGAGGTAAAGTTCGACCGACCGATTGACACTGCTGCACTCGTGACATGTGACAAAATTTTTACAAACACAACTCAACTTGGTAACGAAGCTGCTTGTAACTGGTACTCTGATTCGACATTGACCATAACGGTAGGCAAAGGAAATGATCTCATAGAGGCAGGTAAGATTTCGAAAGACCAATGCTTCTATATTATACCATATAATTACTGATAATTTTCTGATTGTCACGGCATGTGTTCGTATGTTATGCTTCATTGAAATAGAAAAGTAAGGATGTTTTGCAATACAAACAAAAGAAAAAAAGTAATAGCAACAGGAGCAGCAGAAAGTGTTTTCCGGGGCGAAAATCGAAAGTGTTTTCCTTAAAGAAAACAATGAAAGGATTTTATTGGGCAAGAAGTGAATGTTTTGTTTCTTTTAATAAAAGGGATAAATGAATCTAATAGCTTTTAATAATTATTCAAATGCATCGTTGGAAAGGCACAAAACCGCATCAATCCGATTAAATATCAGTCTAATTGTGTATAAAAATCGAATATTGCCTTTATTTCTTCTTTTTGCATAATCCCACTTCGGTACAACAACATTCGTTTGTCATACTGGATCCTTTATAGTAACTAATCAGTACTCTGCAACCGGTACTCTATGGATTTTACTCTACAGCCAGTACTCTTTAACCAGTGGTCTACAGACAGTAGTCTACAATCGGTATTCTACAGTCCAATCGGTACTGTATAGACAGTACTCTACTATCGGTACTCTACAGTCGGTACCCTACAACCAGTACTATACAATCAGTACTCGACAGCCAGTACTCGGCAGTCGGTACTCAACAGTCGGTACTCAACAGTCGGTACTCTACAACCAATATTTTGCAGGCCTCTAATTGTCAATACTTACTCGTTCTTTCCTAATTTCATTTTCTGGAGAAAAAAAAACTCTTTCACTTTTTCAACGAAGGAAAATACTTTCACTTCCAGTGTTGACAAGATAAACACTTTTTCATCCATGGCGCGGGAACCAATGAGAAACGGGAACCGATTCCGGTTACTTTGACCATGAATACCACAAACAAAAATAATTGTTTTAGTTTATAGCAATCCGGGCTCAACTGACGAGAAACAGATTCAAGCAGGAATTGAACCCGGTTTTCAGGTTAGGGTCACAGGAAATTTACTTTTCCTCCACTGTGTTCGTTATAAAAAAATGTTTATCCTTTGTTACTATTACATCGCTGATAGTTGACACCTTGACTTTGTTCGAACCACATCTCTAGCAATAACAATTAATTCCCATTTAACAGTAGTTTAATGTCCAAAGCCCACTTCTGTGATCAACTTTGCTCTGGTACCAGGCACCAAGGGCGCCCATTGTTCCGTTATGAGGACACTTTAAAGACCTACTTGAAATCTGAAGACATGGGAATCGAAAGCACTAAATAGAACCCGATGGAGAAGCCTTTGCTACCATACCTTTGAGGCGGCCTAAAAAAGAAAAGAGACCAGGGTAGAACTGTGTCCAATCTAACCCTCCTAGATGATGGCGACCACCACTGCAGGGTCCACAGATCGTGGACAGGTCTGTATTCCCACATGAAACGACATGACAAAAACATTGAACTGAGAACACCGTGCAGCTGTGTCCCACTGAATCTTCATTCGTCGAAGTGATGACAACAGTCCAATAGAATCTGTTGAAACAAAAACAATAAAGAAAAACGAAATGTCAGAATAGTGAGAGAGACCGAAGGTGATGTCAATGGCCCCCAAACTAACATATTCACAAAATACTATTTTGCAGTGTTATGTTGATATGGAAAATACAAGCCAAATAGTTACTGGTGACTGGCGAAGCCAATGATTTTGGTAGAGGCACAAGTATTGTAATTTCTTGTTTTGAAATCTTCAGTAATATTCTTTTTTTTTTTTTTCAGGTTCTTTTTTGACTTTTGAGAACGATGCAGTGAAAGCCAAAGGCCAGAGTTATGCCTATCCTAACGAAATGACTATCACAGTAGGCTATCCTGATCAACCAGTTTCTGTGGAATCGGTAATCGAAGGTCCCTCAAAAATACCCAGCTGCGGTGTCGTGCAGTATACGGGTACGAAGAGTCGAGGAAGCGGCGGTAGAAAGTTAGAATACGAATGGACCGGTAACATGGCAATAGTCGGTGAGTCTATCATACTTGACCTCTTTATCTATCATAGTTGACCTTTCACCTCTGTTATTTTATGTCTTCTAAAATATTAAAACCTAAATCTTATACATTCTCACGTCAGCCTCCTTCTTGTATTGTTTTATACGATTCTTTATATTTTCTTCCTTACATGACTTGCAAGGACATTATTTCTCAGCTCTTGCGCTTTCACTTCCTCTTCATAATTTTTGCGATAATAAAACTTATGAAGTATATAGTTATCTCTCCGCCACTCTCCCTCCCCCTCTCTCTCTCTCTCCCGCTCTCTCTCCCTCTCCCACCCTCTCTTTCTCCCTCCCTCCCTCTCTCCCCCTTTTCCCCCTTTTCCCCCTTTTCCCCCTTCTCTCTCTCTTTCTCTCTCTCTCTCTGTATACACACATATTATCTGTATCTATCTGTCTTTCTATCTTGCGACGACGTTCTCGGGCATAATCTGGGCGTCGACGAGGAACACCTGACCCGCCTGTTCAAGACAACTTTCGGGCCAGGACCTATGGACAATCACCAAAGATCCCTGGCCCGGCAGTGCTATCGAGAACCATTACATGTTCGGGATAAGCTCTACAGGCACGGTTCGAGAACACCGGACCGACTTGCCCGCGATGCGGTCAGAGCGACGAAACTGTTCTGCACGCACTCGTGCAGTGTCCATCCATTTCGGACCTGTGGGCTTATGCCGAACCGCTGCAGTCACGTGTGGGACGAGTCCGCCTGTCGGCCGAGTCTATCGTGGAGATTGCTCCGCCACCTTCCCTCAACCGGGAAGGCAAGGCAGTCTTCATGGTACTTGTGGCCATGGTGAAAGAATGTGTGTGGTGGACTCGAGCGAAAGGTTTAGAGAAAACACCTACCTCTCTGGCCAATCGCTCATCAACTTTTTCAAGTACCACTTGAAAAGAAAGGTGAGAAGGGAGAGGCAGGTTTTGTCTCGTGAAAGTTTCAAAAAAGGTGGGTGAATGCAACAAAGATGGTGCGTGCGAGTGACGAAACCACTTTGAGCATGATCCTGTAAATCGTAAAAGAGAGAGAGAGAGAGAGAGAGAGAGCACTTTGCTCTCATGTGTTTATTTCTTTCCTGCCTGAGGTTACCATGGTCTTTTCCGTAGGCTTTTCTTTCCACGGATAAACCTAATCTTGTTTCTTACTTTTTAAAAAATTTCCTTCTGTGATACACGATCCCTTTTGATCGCCTTTTTGTTTCCTCGATCCCCTTTGATCGGAATTTTACATTTGTTCCCGTTTTTCCTTTTTCTTTTCCATTTTCGAAAAGAAAAGCTCTACATTTGTATTTATTCCCTCTGTGTTCAGCCCTGTGTGGCCAACAAAGAAAATTATCTAATTTTAATCTTTCACTCAAGCATTCGTACTTTCATACTTTTTTTGCCTTTAATGATACTACGACACTTTATAGTTACGTCCATACATATACATACACTACGCATGCGTATACATGTTATGGTGCATATTTTATTAACGTGTAGGGTTCTGTAGAAGAAATATAGAAGTTGTATACATAGGAAATTCTATATGCAGCTTTCACTATTGTACATGTATATACATCTGTATATCTATAAACAGGAATGATAACTATGCAGTGTGCATGGTGTATATATAGTGTACAATGGCCATGTAATTTCAGCCTGCACGTGTGGCATACATAAAGTGAACACATAGAAAGGTCGCTTTATAATTCCTTATCGCAACGAAGCCCAGTGCCACCACCATCACCACCACTTCAACTAGCGGTGGTACCATCGCCGTTGGGGCTGTTGCCCCGAAGTAATTATTGACTTCATACTTGAAGTAAAGGATATATATATAAAATGAGGGATAGTAATAACCCTTTCTGTTATAGGCACAAGGCCTGAAATCTTAAAGGAAGGGGTTACTGGATTTCATCAACCCCAGTATTTGACTGGTACTTGTTTTATCAAACCTTAAAGGATGAAAGGCAAAATCGATCTTGGTGGAATTTGAACTCAGAAAGTAAAGACGAACGAAATACCTATTTCTTTATTATTCCACAAGGGGTCAAACATAGAGGGGACAAACAAGGAAAGACAAATGGATTAAGTCGATTACATCGACCCCAGTGCGTAACTTGTACTTATTTAATCGACCCCGAAAGGATGAAAGGCAAAGTCGACCTCGGCGAAATTTGAACTCAGAACGTAATGCCAGACGAAATACTGCTAAGTATTTCGACCGGCGTGCTAACGTTTTTGCCAGCTCGCCGCCTTCCGAACGAAATACCACGAAGCATTTTAACCGGCGTTCTAACGATTCTGCCAGCTCGCCGCCTCAAACGGAGGTAATAATAGTGATATATAAAAAAAATTGGTACAAAACCAGAATTTTAGTACAGTCGCTTAGTTGTCTGCATCGACCTCAGAGGTCAACTGGTATTCATTTTATCGTCCCCGAAAGGATGAAAAGCAAAGTCGATCTCGGTGGAATTTGAACCCAGAAGATAAAAAAAAACGGAAAAAATATCGTTTAGTATTTTGTCAAACTCGTTAGTGATTCTACCAGCTCACCGATGTTCAGTGTTCCTTAATGAAACGGTTATTAATTATGTATCTTCATATTAAATACCTAAGGTGAGGGTTTTTTATGGAGCCCATGCCCCTCCACCACATATATTATTATTAGTAAGACTGATTACTCATCTATTATGTAAGACCCCACCGTGTACAGTGTGAACTGCACCATGACATCAGATTATGGATGTTTTTTAATCATTTAAGGGGTTACTTTTAGCGGGGGACATAGCGTTAGCGCAACGAAGGTGATGCGATACGAACTGTGTCTTTTTCAATCTAGGTTCTATAAACTATTAACCAGGCCAGCAGCATCTTTCTGAAACACAACAGAATCCAGAACCCAGCAGAGCCCGGCATAAACAACGTCGACAGAGAAGATCAAAGCGGCGAGCTGGCAGAATCGTTAAAACGCCGGGGAAAATATTTACCGGTGTTTCGTCCGTCTTTACGTTCTGAGTTCAAATTCCGCCCAAGTTGACTTTGCCTGTCATCCCTTTCGGGGTCGATAAAGTAAGTACCAGTTGAGCACTGGATCGATGTAATCGACTAAACTTCTATCCCCAAATTATTGACCCTGCGCAAAATTGCGAAACCAATAAATAGGAAGATGCTGGGTATTTAACATCATCAATATCAAATTTCTAAGTAAAAAGGCTTGGGAAGTGAAACAGCTGCCATCCGGGAGTGAAACTGCGTGGTCTACATTGTGACACATTGTGTTCAATACCGTAAGTACTTCAGGTTAAACACGATCTCAAGTGAAGTCACTCACTAAAACTTGCTCCAATTTTTATTCTAATGTGACAGCACTGAGAAGTTTGGCCATTAGATAAACAAGGCAAAACCAGATGATGAGGTGTCAGGAGATGTGCTTAGCCAAGACACTTGACTTAATTTAGTGACTTTTAAAATGATGTATTATTAAGAAGCTTTTATTCGTGGTGGTTATATATTGTAAGGTGATACATGCTTGAATTTCTGCAGATAACACACAGGACTCGATAACGCTCAACTCAAGTGATTTACAGATCGGAACTACATACACTGTAACACTGAAAGTGATGAATTTCCTGAACACGTATGACATTTCTTCTTTGACGGTAATTAGAGATGCCAATGCAATTCCAATCGTCTATCTTTCATCCGATGTCGACACAGAGAAGATCCAAGTTGCAGACACGTAAATATATAATACATATAAATTACAACATATAAATAATAACAAACCTCAATATTTCGTTATAGTTAGAAATTTTTTATCGAATTTTCTCTCTAAAACTGACTATTTCAGTGTCGTTCAAACGAAATGTCTAAAATCGCCATGAAATTGTTAAATTTTCTTGTCTAAAGCCTTGACAGCAAGACTGTGAATTTGCTCTGGAAGCCTCACGGGCCATGAAGCTCACATCCTTTGCTGACGTTTTGTTATATTTATCGTTAGTTCTAGACTTCATTCTATATTAAGCGCAATGAACAGATGACATATTTGTTACACTTCCTATCACTCTTAAGTCACAAAACCTATTAACACATTGAAAACGATTGTAGTTCAAACTGTTAAATTTCCTCTTAATTGTTCCTACTAATGAGGTCAGTAATGTGGTCCAGATCTCTTTAGCTCTATCCCGCTGGAGACATTTCAATTATTCTACAACTGAGCAGCTACTGACAGGTTTCCCGAGTTGTCAGTGTTACGTAGCTGGGGTTCATTGTCTCCGTTCTATATTGGGTGAGCCATCTCGTTATTTCCTTCCTCCTGATGTTGCTGCAATTACGTCTGTCCCATCGAATCTCTTATAACGTGCCAGCCATCTCCTCTCGGAGGACTTTCTTCATTGTTCAGTTCTGTAGCTTTTTGCTAGGGATCTCATATTGGGGCCACAATTACGCTTGCTAGCCTCATCCACGCTTTACCTATTTTCGGTATATTTGTTTAGGAGAGTTTTGTGGGTTGGTTAGCACTACCCTATATTTATGAAGTAGACTAATGTCGTAACTTTGAATATTCTAACTTACTGTTTACGATTTATTGATCCTTTTGGAAATTTAGCTTAATATTTGACTAGTCGAAACGTGTTATATATATATATATATATATATATATATATATATATATATATATATATATATACTAGCAGTATCGCCCGGCGTTGCTCGGGTTTGTTTCGACCCTTTAGAATTGGAATTTTTGAAAAGTAAAAATTTTGCATTATGTAGCTTGTTATTTATTCTCTTTAAGTGAACATTTTTCTGGTTGAAATACACCGAAAAATGGCGACACAACAGTCAAAAGATCGTAAAAAATAGGGATTTTCATTAAAAAAAGGACATTTTTTATGTAAATAATTTTTGGTGTTAACAAGGTCCGATTTGAAGAGCAAGCCTTCTTCTATCATACTCTCAATTTTGGTTAACTTGCGCCTCAGGGTCTTAAAGGAGATAGTGTTAGTTGAAGGCTACCAAACCTGTCACACACAGACAACTTCAGCTTTATATATATATATATATATATATATATAAGGCAAGATTGGAGAACAAATTTCAAGGTCAAGTCTCTTTATCATATTAAATCACTTCGCATCATACGCATATTTATATACCGTATCAATTCAAGTACAAATATACAAATCAGGAAAGCGTATAATACATAAATGTACTTTCATTAATATGTTTGGTGTAAGCATTCACATTTTACGAATCGACGACGAGGTTAGGAGGCAGGAATCCCAGGAGGGGGGATGCTCGAAGAATTAAGATGAATCTTTAGAGAGTACATATTCTTACGATCGTTTCGAAAAATTGTGGTTTGCAAACGGCGAGTTTTCCTCCCATAGCAATTGACCGCATTTTTCTCATAAGAGGTACATTAAAGATTTAAAAGATTTTCAAAGTTTAAAATATATAATTTCGAAGCACAAAGACGTTTTAAGATAATATTAAATTTTTTTTTAATATTTACTAAATTTCTAAATATCTATGAATTTTCCTAAAATTACGGAAGTTGAAACGAAGACGCTCACGCGAGAGGGGCGAGACGAATGGTGCCTAAGCTAATCGTTTAAATAAACTATAAGATTATGGATGATGGATGTGGGAGGTCAACTTAAGATCAACTCAAAATTTTAACTGTAAAAATTTTTTTGATTAAATAAATAAATTTTTTAAAATATGTTTTTAAAGAATATTGTACAATATAAAAATTTAATTGACAATTCACAAAATCGCTTGATTGAAGCCATTTACGTGGAAGGTTAATGGTCTCAAACTCGGAACATAGCTTATAGTCTCATTGCTCCTGAATAGTGCTAATTAGCTGCGCTGTATTAAAGAATATCCTTTTTTATATACCTCTCATAGTTATATATATATATATTTATATATATCTAATGAGGATAAAATTTCCTTCGAAAAAAAATTTTTTTCGAAGAAAATTTTATCAATGGCCAGCATATTAAAAAATACCTTTAAAGGTTAAATTTATAAACAATTCATAAATGAGGGCAAAGGAAAAAATTTCTAATGCCAAATATGCCGAAAAATTGGACATATTGTCCATTAACCATATAATTTTTTCACAATACGCACGCTTAGAAAATTTTTCCTTTGCCTTCATTTATGAATATATTTATATATATATATTTGTGGTATATTCTATTAAGAACATAGTAGAGTACAGTATAAAGCTCGTCCACACCTTCAGATTTCACCCTCTGCTATCCAGTTGAAGTATTATACGTACTTCCAGGTTTGCATTTGGGCATTTGTCGTGTAAGAATAGATAAGTGAAAAACAATTGGGGTCAACAAGAAGGGGTACAGTTGGACATTTGTTTTCAATCACTACAATTGTTTCCATGCAATGTAGTTCTCCAGTTGTGCAGATACTTAAATATGCAACTGTTTCCCTGTATTATGAGATCCAGTTGTGTTCCGTCGGGCGATATGTAAATATTGTTTCCGTAAGTTTAAAATCCTTAAACAGTCTGTCATCGCCTGGATTTAGTAGTAGTCACTGAGCTTATCAGGGTTTTCTGTTGCTGAAGATCGCAAGCTAAATTTCCTTTCCAAATTTGCGTTAATAAACTTTTCTAAGAGTAATTTGGGAGTAGTTGACAAGTATTTTGGAAGCTGTCAACCTAAAATTAGAAGCATCAGGAGTCGAGAACAATAAACCAGCATCACTCCATCCAGTGGTTACACTGCATTAAAAATAGGGGTCCTACAGGTTCATTGAATTATATTGCAGACATTTACGCGATGTCAAATTCCCTCCCCCTCCTCCTCCTAAAATCTGGCCATTTTAGTGGAGTGCACCACAATCACTGATCAGGGTACAGAGGTCATAATGAACGTTACTTTTCCATTTGGTCAAAAAGAAAAGTTCCATGGAATGTTAGGAGAGAGCTGAAATGGTAGATCGTTTTGGATTGATTAACATCCATACTATCTGAAATCGCATCAGCTCCAATCAAGATGTTATCACGAATATAGCCAGAAATTTTCTAAATCTAAACATTATTTCTCACCCACACACAAGTATTCAACCTTTTTAATAGCGTTAATCAGCGACGGCGCCCATCAAAAAATACAAACATATACAACACCTTCCATATTACAATATCGTTTGATCACAAGCACATACTTCGAATGTTTGCCAATGTAAAACTGTGATTAACGATGGAGAGAATTCACTGATTCTTTGCCAATACATGTAAACTAGTACAATTTATCTCTGTAGATAAATTGCACAGAGAATATTGCTTAGCAATTACACACAATATGAATGGTTACACTAATGATAGATTCTGGAAGAATTTAATGAAAAAATCTTCAAGACTTTGGGCTTAAAAATAATCATTATCAATAATGTAATGATAGTCGTTTTCTTCGACATCACTTTAGACTTACAGAGAGACAAACACCATTCTCACAGAAATTTGAATGGGAATACCATTTACATCCATAAAAAGTGCCAAACATCTACTGCTTATATTCAGGAACCTTGTGGTATTGTAACAGGAATGGATAGGAGACTCTGTGCTGGGACAGAGATGAATTTACTATAGCAAACCCTATTATAAATATATGTCAGCTAGAAGCGACATCAGTGAAGACTTTTTTTATGCGGATAAGATCCTAGCCACTACACAGCAGAGTAGAAATAAGAAGAGGAAAATGACTAGGAATTTCCCAACTCTAGTAAGATATTCACATTCACGTACAAACATCAGAAGCTCTTCAACTCATTTAATGTTAAGGTTCGTTATTCTTGTCTAGATAACATAACATCGCAAATCAGTAACTACGACCACAAACTCACATACACCACTCCACCAGCCAAACTGTAACTGTCAAAATACATGTATATATTTTATATTTTCTAATACAGTCAATGACTACTTATTTACTAGGTAAGGCTATTTTTTTTTTAAATGTGCGTTGAGATCGCCTTATTAATAATTCATTGAGTTGATTAATTAAACTGGTTCGGTATTTTTGAATTTCAATAGCTTCCTTTAAACATAAATCACAAGTTTGACCTCGACCTTCGTAATGAAAAGTAGTTCAGAGGATACAATGAGATCGTGTAATCATCATTCTCGTCTTTTAGTTTTCAAAATAACTTTGCAAGAGATAAGCAATGCAATTTTCTTTTATATATAAAAGTATCTAAGTGGTTATTCCATCTTGTCTTAAGTTTACTAGCTGTCGGACCAATAATATAATAATATATTTATTAGGTGTGTTGAGTGAACAAATATATACATGTGTGTGTGTGTGTGTTCATATGCTCTGTTTGGCTTGTATGAATATATATTTTCTGAACTCTTTCTCTTTCATTCTCTCTTTTACTCTCTCTCTCTCTCTCTCTCTCTCTCTCTCTCTCTCTTCATCTCTTTCTATTGCGTATCAACTTTGCTTGAGGTAACTGAAACTATAAATTAAACTAATACATAGACTAATACAAGGTTGTAACCAATCGAGCAACATTTCACTAATTAGTCAAGTGTAGTTATTAATATCAAACTATTTTAAATATTTTATCGCAACAGGTTTTACATTCGCTCGATTATCCAGTTTCCGCAGTGTATGTCCTTAGCGCTAGAATACGATTGGTCAGCAGTTTCAACTGAAGGGCCGTACGACGTTGACAAGATCTGGGCTAATTCAAAGGACTATAAAGTATCAAAGAATACGCTGAAAGTTAAGTACAGCTTTAAAAATCTACAGATATAGTAAAACAAAAAATGGAATAAATATTCTTTTCTACTCTAGGAACCGAAATTTTGGGGGAAGGGGGCCAGTAGATTTGATCGACCCCCACTACGCAACTAGTAATTAATTTATCGATTCCCGAAAGGATGAATGGCAAAGTCGGCCTCGGCGAAATTTGAACTCAGAACGTAAAGACAGATGAAACACCGCTGAGCATTTCACCCGGCGTGCTAACGTTTCTGCCAGCTCTCCGCCTTAATAATAATAATAATAATAATAATAATAATAATATAATAATAATAATATAATAATAATAATAATAATAATAATAAAATAATAATAATAATAGCAATAATAATAATAGTAATAGTAATAATGATAATAATAATAATAATAATAATAATAATAATAATAATGATAATGATAATAATAATAATAATAATAATAATGATAATAATAATAATAATAATAATAATAATAATAATAATAACAGTAATAGTAATAATGATAATAATAATAATAATAGTAATGATGATGATGATAATAATAATAATAATAATAATAATAATAATGATAATAATAATAATAAAATAATAATAATGATAATAATAATAATAATAATAATAATAATGATGATAATAATAATAGTAATAGTACTAATAATAATAATAATGATAATAATAATGATAATAATAATAATAATAATAATGATATAATAATAATAATGATAATAATAATGATAATAGTAATAGTAATAATAATATAATAATAATAATAATAATAATAATAATAATAATAATAATAATAATAAATATTTTCTTTATTGCCTACAGGAGGCTAAACATAGAGGGGACAAACAAGGACAGACAAAGGGTTTAAATCGATTACATTGACTCCAGTGCGTAACTGGTTCTTATTTAATCGACCCCGAGAGGATGAAAGGCAAAGTTGGCCTCGGCGGAATTTGAACTCAGAATGTATAAACAGACGAAATAGCGCTAAACATTTCGCCCGGTGTGCTAATGTTTCTACCAGCTCGCTGCCTTAAAATGTAATAAATATTGGGACAAGAATAGTTGTGTGGTTAATAATTTGCTTTGCAGCCCTGTGGCCCCTGTTTAACTTTCATTTGGACCACTTTCCACAAGTATTTTCTACTGTTGCCCCGAATTATTTTTTTAGGGTTATTCCTACAGAAATTATAGTCAGCAGCGATTTTGTGCTACAACATTTCGTATACGAGACGTCAGATGTAAACAAACAATAAGGTCGAAGACAAAAATTGGCAACGAGTGTATATGTCATATGTCAGGGGTGTTTTACCCCTTCATCAGCACCCATCTAACCTAGTTCTATATTTAAACACTACACCATATGCCCACGGGCATATGGCGTAGTGGTTAAGAGCGCGGGCTACTAACCCCAAGATTCCGAGTTCGATTCCAAGCAGTGACCTTAACAATAATAATAATAATAATAATAATAACCGAAAATTATATGAGAATGATCCCTGGCTTACCATCCCTGCAAGAAGTGCAAAAGATTGTCTTAACTGGTACATCACACGTATTGAGAAGAGCATTGTCGATGTGAGAACTGTTGCTGCTCATGTATTTTAATTTAACTTTAAAAAATAAAAAAAAATGAACGAACTACTGAGTTTGGTTTAATGGCCTACCAATGTATACTATGAGTGTCTTTGCCCTAGGAGTCGGGAAGACACTCGGCAAGAAATGGAAGCAAATTTGAAAGAAGAAAAAAAAGTAATAATAATAATAATAATAATAATAATAATAATAATAATAATAATAATAATAATAATGACATCAAAGAATACCTTAGGAATGAGAACCCAGGTTCGAAATTTCCCCAAGACACCTGAAGAAGGCTGGAGAGTATATCAGCCGAAATGTTGTGTTAACAACAAACAAGATGAGGACAAATATCTGTCAAATGTAAATAATGTAAATAATGTCCATCTAACCTACACATTGCTTATACAGCCACCGCATACAGAGGTGTTATGCTATTGGATGTACCAATTTACATGTTAGACGCATTCCTGGAGCTGATATGTAAATTTTAATAACTTGTAGACACGTGGTATTTCGTTATGCAACCATAATATGCTATAAAGTATATTAAATGTTTTTATACGCCAACACCACATCCTACTGCGTTAGCAGTGCTCTTTACACTATCTTAAGTTTACTACATCGTTTCGAATAATGTAAAGAGCACTGCTAACACAGTAGGACGTGGTGTTGACTTATAAAATCATTTAATATATGTTATAGTATATGATGGTTGCATACCGAAATATCACGTGCCTTCAAGTCATTAAACTTATGAGTAGAATTTTGCTGTAAGAAAATGCCTGACGTGTGTGTGTCTATGTCTAATTTTTAATGTTTACTAGCAGTATCGCCCGGCGTTGCTCGGGTTTGTTTCGACCCTTTAGAATTGGAATTTTTGAAAAGTAAAAATTTTGCATTATGTAGCTTGTTATTCTCTTTAAGTGAACATTTTTCTGGTTGAAATACAACGAAAAATGGCGACACAACAGTCAAAAGATCGTAAAAAATAGGGATTTTCATAGAAAAAAAGCACCTTTTTGATGTAAATAATTTTTGGTGTTAACATGGTCCGATTTGAATTTTATCTTCTACGGAAGGAAGCGCAAGCCTTCTATCATACTTTCAATTTTGGTTAACTTGCGCCGTAGGGTCTCGGAGGAGATGGTGTTAGTTGAAGGCTACCAAACTTGCCATATACAGACAACTTCAGCTTTATATATATAGAGAAATTAACGTAAAACCGCTTTGTGCCTTTTCATGTTAAAGCGTAACTTAAGGATTCGGAAAGTATCGATCAATGAAGATACTGAAAAATAAGTTATGTGACTCAATTTGATCGACCAAAAACCCTTCAAACGGTGTCTGATGTTCAGTAATTGAAATCAGTAAAAGAATAAAAGAACAGAAAAATGGGGACATTTACAATGCTACTGAATTAGGAGAAAATATATTCTTTCGTAACTGTCAGCTTTTAACAATTTCTAATTAAAGCTGTACGTTTAAAACATAAGATTGTTCTATTTCTGCACTTGTATTGTTTTTTTAATGATTTTTTTTCAACGATACATGTTAAAATTCTGTAAAGAACTCTGATAATATTGGCCAATTATTCTATCTTGTAGGTGGTTCCGAGATAACATTCACCCTGAATGTAACAGTTAAATCTAACAGCTCGATCTATTCAACTAACAGTATTAAGTTGAAAGTAAAAAATGCACTTTTACAAGTCATTATTCGAGGTAGGTTTCATTTATACTGAATATAACAAAGACACTCTATACAGCATTTCGATATCAATTAGATATTAAGTCCAGAGACGATATGACTTGCGGCAAGAATGATCCAGTGAGAGCAAAGACATGGTATGAGAAAACCCTAGAAGGAGTGAGCGAGAATGAAGATTCCAGAATTTTCTGGGATGCAATGATTCAGTGCGATCACCTGACCAGGCATCGGAAACCAGACGTTGTGGAGGTGAATAGAAAAGAAATATCTTGCAAGATAATCGGCGTAGCATGTCCCGGTGACAACAGGATCAAAGAGACAGAAGTAAAACGGAACGACTTCGACGATTTGAAGTGGGAAATGCGAAGGTTGTGGTCAATGAGGAGAGTAGATGGGATACCAATAGAAATTAGTGCACTTGGAAGTATCAGCACCCAGTTATCAACATGGCTGAAAAAGATTGGTGCCAGTGTGAAGGCAGAAAACCTACAAAAATCAGCATTGCTTGGAACTGCAAGAGTTTCTCACATGGTTCTTGGAGCATGACAAGTAAACAAGTGTCACCTTAGTCTGCTGGCTGTGGGCAGCTGGCACTTTCCATCATACCCAGCAAAATAAGCTGAGAGTGTTCATACAGTAGTAATAATAATAATAATAATAATAATAATAATAATAATAATAATAATAATAATAATTCGAGAGAGGTCATGGGTGAACCCGACAGTAGTGGGTATAGATATTTAAGGATTTTGGAGCTGGATGGCATTCTACGCAGAGAAATGAAAGTCAAGGCCAGCAAGGTGTATCAAAAAAGGGTGAAGAGGGTGTTGAAACCCAACCTGAATGCCAAAAATTTGATAACCACAATGAATACCTGGGCAGTTGCAGTGGTCAGATATAGTGCGTCTATCCTCAAATGGACTATGGAGGAAATATCACAACACTGGTTAGAAGGACGAGAAAGTTGACGCTGCATAAGGCGCTACACTTTGACGCAAACGTAAACATACTGTATATGAAAAGAAAGTATTTGATAAATAGTGATGAAGACTTGCTGCAATATGCCACGAAAGATATGGGTGTAAATGTAGATGAAATGATGGGCAAGGAAGAGTTTAACCAAACAGCTGAGGAGAAGTGAAGAAAAGACCTTCTTGAAATGAGAATGCATGGACAGTTTGAAAGGAATACACAAGACGTTAAGGATAATACAGCATCGTGGGCATGGCTTGGGCGAGGTGATTTGAAGCGTACCACCGAAAGCCTGATCATTGCAGCACAAGTCCAGGATCTCGCTACCAATTCGGTGAAGTATAACATCTATAAAACTTCTGACATCCAGAAATGCAGAATCTGTGGAAAGAGTGTGGAAAATGTGACCCACTTGGTAAGTGGATGTGAGAGCCTTGCACAAAAAAATACAAGCGCCGCAACAATAAAGTGTGTGTGTGTATCTTTATTGGCTCTTAAGCCGTAAATACCAATATGAAGTAACCGAGAACTTGTATGAGCATGTACCAAGTAAAGTTATGCAGGAAGATGGAAAAGTAACGATACTCTGGGACTATGATTTTCAGACGGATCGTGTAATCAAACACCGTCGGTTGGATATTGCCATATTGAATAAGAGAGACAAATACTGTCAGATCATTGATGTAGCCATACCAAATGACATAAATGTTGTGAGTAAAGAGGTCTAAAAACTCACCAAGTACACTGAATTGAAAGGGGAAATGGCAAGACTGTATGGAATGCGAGAGGGTAATGTAAAAGTGATATCAGTGGTGATCGGAGCGCTGGGCTCAATCCCATTGAAACTCCAAGACTTCTTTAGGCAACTGGAAATCCCATGCAAGATTGATGTCTTGCAAAAAGCAGCCTTATTGGGTACAGCGAACATCTTCAGGAAAGTATTATCTGTCTGAGTTTCTTGTAACTTGACAGATAACTAAAAACTCCGGTGCATTTTTACTTACACTGTGTTACAAAGGAATAATAATAATTTCTAGCAAGGTACAAAGCCACTGAACAATTTTTCTCGTCTTTCACTTGAATTCTATTCGCATTTAAGATGCTTTATGAGAACATTAAACAGGCCCAATACTTGAATGATACCTCATTTTGAGTGGTCTTTTATTTCGTTGAGTCCAGAAGGATTTAAGGCAAAATCCACCTTGGTAGGATTCGTACTCAAAACGTAAAGGCCCGTAAATAAATTCCACCAGATATTTTGTTTCATGATCTAACAACTCTGCTAATCCAACTCTCCATGCATCAAACCATTCAATTCGACAATGTTGACACTCTACCATTTCATTATCTCAATAATTAATCTTCCAGATAAATATTGCATTTTTCCTATGTAATTCTTCATTTTATCATTTAAGTAAATTAGAAGCAGTTTAATATATTAAAATCGAAATCAACTGCAAATATCAAAATGCGGGTCAAATATATTTTTGGTTGCTTAATTGGTTGTTTCTCTGAGATTAGTCAAACTGATGTACACACCTCTGTTGAAAGGTCAATAATGTTCCAAAATCGATTAAGGCTGCTCATTATTTTTTAAATCTACGGAAAACTAGTTAAATTTGCCCTTTTTAGATATCTGTTGTAAAGTTTACATATACATAGTTGATTGGTTGGTTTTGATAGGACCCTATGGGTCGGTTGCCTGAGAACTCTACCTACACGGCCATCCAAAGAATAGCGGGCGGAAGAAGATGAATGAAGGGGTGAATGTGTGTGTCGCTTTGGCATACATGAATCGATCTGTCAAAAGACGAAATACCCTACATCCATACACGCGGAGCTTTACAAATTTATCATTTTACGTAGCTAAAAGATGCAGCTAACTGTTCTATCTATTAAACGATGTCGTGACCAGAGTGTAATGCTGTGGTACAGAATATCAAATGTCGGCTCTCGGTTATAAATCGGTTTCTCTATTGACCGGAAAGTTGTGATTCTCCCGTAAAATGTTGCTCAGAATAATCCGAAGACAATGTTCAAATGATGACACAAACTTCTTTCCTCCAGGTGGCTCAGAGAGAAGTGTCGGCGTGAGTGAGGCAATTGAGCTGAACGGAAGCCCCTCATACGATCCAGATGGTGTAACTGGTGTACCGGAAGAATATGTATGGGGTTGTACTTGGGTAAGCATTTCATGCGTCTCTCCTTTTACGTTGCTTTCTTTCACGTGGAACTTTTGCGATAAACAATTGCTGATTGCATCTGTAACATACATAGTCATACACACACATACACACACGCAAACACACACACACACATGTATATGTATATAGATATGGATATGTGTGTGGGGGGAGGGTGCAAACTTTAGGTTAGTTAAATATATTTGTAATATATTTTAAATTCTAAAAGCAAATTCACTATAGTTACCATAGAGAAAAATTATCTCTTATGGTAAAAAGATGTAAAAATACCATATCTGTCCTGTGCTGCCCCCTATCGGATTCCTAGAGGCATCTCTCGCTCTTTAGCTGGCCGTTATTAATATATATATATATATAAAGGGAGAGTTTACAAAAAAAAAAAGACGAAGACAGGTGGTGTACAGAACAAACAGATGTATTAGTATAACGCTCAGGAATAGAAAAAGTCTTTTACGTTTCGAGCCTAAGCTCTTCTACAGAAAGGGACACAGAAAAAAACAAGGAGAGAAACAAATGTGTGTAGTGGCTAACGATCTATACATGTGTGTATATGTATGCGCATTAATGGTACGTGAGTCTACAAATACATAGAAGGAAGGAGCACTCCGTCAATTACAACGACGAGGGCCCCAGCTGATGCGATCAACGGAACAGCTTCCTCGTGAAATTTATGTGCAAGTGGCTGAGCAATCCACAGACACATGTATTCTTAACGGAGATTCAGCGTGATACAGAGTGTGACAAGGCTGATTCTTTGAAATACAGGTACTACTCATTTTGAAATACAGGTACTACTCATTTTGAGCAACGTGAAATAAAGTGACTTGCTCAAGGACACAAAACATTGCCGGTAATTGAACTCACGTGAGCCGAATGCCCTAGCCACTAAGCCACGTGTCTTCACTACAAATACATTTGTAAATAAAATGAATAGGTAAAACAAAATATTCACGATGGAAAAAAAGTTCGTGCTTCAACAAGCAAATTCTGTGGAGGACCCATTAGAGTTCGGTCGTGTCAGAGACTTAGGGGTATTTGTTGACCACAATCTCAACTGGACTGCCTACAACAATATCACTGCGGCTGGCGGTGTAAGTTTTTTTTAATCCTAATAACTTTTCGGTTCGGTAGCTCAGATGTCATTGTCCTAATATTCTCTACAATTGTACATCTGAAGCATTTTTATTCTCTAAATTCTCTTTATACCAAACAAGATTTTATGAAACGTGAAAGACTCTACTAGAAACCCCACAACAATAAAATACATGACAAGCCTTGATTACGAGGGTTGTTTCCCATATACACTATACATAAGCTTTTCCAAAGCCCCCAAGAATTCTGTATCATATGTACAGTAAGGAAAATATGTTACCAGAGTTTTTCAAGTGACCGCTCAAGACTAGAAGCTAGAATCCTCTGCTCTCTGCCAAAATCGTACTCACAGCACAAAAATCATGAATATAGCTTTCAAATTATCCCAATCCACTCGATGTAAAATAGAACAGATTGAGCCCCTATTATCATAAAATTGAAAAGCTGTTTCATTTTCACTATCTTGTGGTATTCAGGATAATTTCTTACGCTAGTTAGTTAGTTAGTTAGTTAATTTGGCTCAAAAGCAAATAGCAAGGCCATGTAGGGGGACATGGAGTTAAGTACAGGGTGGTGTTCATGTAAAGAGTTCAGGCCACTTGAGGTCCAGGGAGGCTTTGAACAAAGCGGTCGTCGGCATCTTTACCATCTCGTCTGGCAGCTTGTTCCACGGATCCGCAACCCGGACGGAGAAAGCTCCTCTCCTTCGATTGAGATGAAATCGTCGCAGGTAGAGCTTTTCGGAATGACCCCGCAGCCGACGCTCTGGAGCAGGAGTGAAGAACAGCTCTTTCGAGAGGTTACACTTTCCGCTTATGATGGAAAAGTAATGAGATCACTACGGCGGCGGCGTTTTTCAAGAGAATAAAGGTCGAGCGTCCTCAGCCTTTCTTCGTAGGACAAATTTTTGAGACCAAAAACCATGCGGGTAGCCAGCTTCTGGACTCTTTCGAGATGCTGTATGTCTTTGAGGAGATAAGGAGAAGAGGCTTGAATCCCATACTCCAATATGGGTCTCACCAGCATGACATAGAGTGGTAGGAATATGGCTGCTGTGAGCATTCCGAATGACCGTCGAATCAAGAACAGAATTCCGCGTGCTTTGTTGGCAGCATGGCGAAAGGCGAAAAGGAGGAATCCACCAAGATACCTAGGTCCTTTACCTGATCGGTCCTCTCCAAACACATATTTCCAACAGACGACGTGTTTACCCTAGATATATAACATAGATTATTAAACTGCTATGCTTTTTAAAAATTCAAATCTTTAATTTTTCAGAAAAGCCTTGAAATGAGCCAGCCTAACCCATGCTATATCAAAGGAAAATTATTCCCGGATTTACCAAATATTACGAGTCCTGACTTGAAACTTGATGCAGATAGTCTCATATTATCTTACACCT
>NC_043003.1:105989865-105999865 GCF_006345805.1 Octopus sinensis | reverse complement strand
AGTCCTTGGGCTGAACATGCAAGAAATAGCAACCGAATTTCATTTAAATCACACCCTATCATATAAAGGAAATCACACATTGGACTATGTTTCCCGACATGTCTCTTAAGTGTCATTTACAGTCACTTTAACTATTCTGTTTTATCTTCGGTAAATACGGCAACAGGTATACTTTGCTGATGAGATTGTAATAACATCGAAACATATTTCCTTAAAGATGAGATGGTCATGATTGGGATGATTTTGATCATATGTCTTGTTGATAAGGGCTGACATCAACTCAAACAGCAACCACATTTGTAACAACAACAAAAACAGCTACATGTAACATCTCATAACAAATGAGGATCAAAAAATAATTTGAAACGCATTAATAATAATGGAATAACGGGGCCTGCTAGAAATAGCAGCCAAATAATGTCCTTCATATCACAACTGAGATTAGTTCCCTCTGGAATGCCTATGACCATAGGCCAGCTCGATCATGACTGGCCTACGGTTAAATAACAACACATGTAAGAAATTTAAATATTTTTGTCTTTATTTTGCAGATTATGGTTATTTCGACATAAATAATCCTGACAATCAGGATGAGAAAAGTCCCAAAACTGAAGTGAATCCGAATTATTTCTTCAGTTACATTATTATCAAACCAAGTGAGTTGTTTTCTGTTTCTTCCTCCTATTCCTTTTCCTCCTCCTCCTCCTCATCATCATCATCATCATCATCTTCCCTACTCCATATCTTTCCTCCTCTTCTTCTCATCTCCCTCTCTCTCCTCCATTATTCACAAAGCAGCCCCTCTGATCCAGTCAGCAATCTCCCTTTTAATATCTCGAAATTAATGCAGACAGCCATTAAAAAAGACGACACGAAACAGTTTAAATTTCCCCCGCCCCTCTCTCTTTCTTTCTCTTCTTTCCTTAATGACCATTCCCACAGTTTCTATACAGCCAGATCCAATAGTAGTCCAAATACCTGCGTCACCCACTAGTGGACTTTTGGCTGAAAGGAATTTAGTGAAAGCAACGTTGTCGAACCAACATTCGCGAAGCTTCCAACCCTACCTAACATGTGAATCCTCTTCTAACCCTACCTAACATGTGAATCCTCTTCCAACCCTACCTAACATGTGAAACCTCTTCCAACCCTACCTAACATGTGAATCCTCTTCCAACCCTACATAACATGTGAATCCTCTTCTAACCCTACCTAACATGTGAATCCTCTTCTAAGCCTACCTAACATGTGAATCCTATTCCAACCCTACCTAACATGTGAATCCTCTTCCAACCCTACCTAACATGTGAATCCTCTTCCAACCCTACCTAACATGTGAATCCTCTTCCAACCCTACCTAACATGTGAATCCTCTTCCAACCCTACCTAACATGTGAATCCTCTTCCAACCCTACCTAACATGTGAAACCTCTTCCAACCCTACCTAACATGTGAATCCTCTTCCAAACTACCTAACATGTGAATCCTCTTCTAACCCTACCTAACATGTGAATCCTCTTCTAACCCTACCTAACATGTGAATCCTCTTCCAACCCTACCTAACATGTGAATCCTCTTCCAACACTACCTAACATGTGAATCCTCTTCCAACCCTACCTAACATGTGAAACCTCTTCCAACCCTACCTAACATGTGAATCCTCTTCCAAACTACCTAACATGTGAATCCTCTTCTAACCCTACCTAACATGTGAATCCTCTTCCAACCCTACCTCACATGTGAATCCTCTTCCAACCCTACCTAACATGTGAATCCTCTTCCAACCCTACCTAACATGTAAATCCTCTTCCAACCCTACCTAACATGTGAATCCTCTTCCAACCCTACCTAACATGTGAATCCTCTTCCAACCCTACCTAACATGTAAATCCTCTTCCAACCCTACCTAACATGTGAATCCTCTTCCAACCTACCTAACATGTGAAACCTCTTCCAACCCTACCTAACATGTGAAACCTCTTCCAACCCTACCTAACATGTGAATCCTCTTCCAACCCTACCTAACATGTGAATCCACTTCCAACCCTACCTAACATGTGAATCCTCTTCCAACCCTACCTAACATGTGAAACCTCTTCCAACCCTACCTAACATGTGAAACCTCTTCCAACCTACCTAACATGTGAATCCTCTTCTAACCCTACCTAACATGTGAATCCTCTTCCAACCCTACCTAACATGTGAAACCTCTTCCAACCCTACCTAACATGTGAAACCTCTTCCAACACTACCTAACATGTGAATCCTCTTCCAACCCTACCTAACATGTGAATCCACTTCCAACCCTACCTAACATGTGAATCCTCTTCCAACCCTACCTAACATGTGAATCCTCTTCCAACCCTACCTAACATGTGAAACCTCTTCCAACCCTACCTAACATGTGAATCCTCTTCCAACACTACCTAACATGTGAATCCTCTTCCAACCCTACCTAACATGTGAATCCACTTCCAACCCTACCTCACATGTGAATCCTCTTCCAACCCTACCTAACATGTGAATCCTCTTCTAACCCTACCTAACATGTGAATCCACTTCCAACCCTACCTAACATGTGAATCCTCTTCCAACCCTACCTAACATGTGAAACCTCTTCCAACCCTACCTAACATGTGAAACCTCTTCCAACACTACCTAACATGTGAATCCTCTTCCAACCCTACCTAACATGTGAAACCTCTTCCAACACTACCTAACATGTGAATCCTCTTCCAACCCTACCTAACATGTGAATCCTCTTCCAACCCTACCTAACATGTGAAACCTCTTCCAACACTACCTAACATGTGAATCCTCTTCCAACCCTACCTAACATGTGAATCCACTTCCAACCCTACCTAACATGTGAATCGTCTTCCAAACTACCTAACATGTGAATCCTCTTCTAACCCTACCTAACATGTGAAACCTCTTCCAACCCTACCTAACATGTGAATCCTCTTCCAACCCTACCTAACATGTGAATCCTCTTCCAACCCTACCTAACATGTGAATCCTCTTCCAACCCTACCTAACATGTGAAACCTCTTCCAACCCTACCTAACATGTGAATCCTCTTCCAAACTACCTAACATGTGAATCCTCTTCTAACCCTACCTAACATGTGAATCCTCTTCTAACCCTACCTAACATGTGAATCCTCTTCCAACCCTACCTAACATGTGAATCCTCTTCCAACACTACCTAACATGTGAATCCTCTTCCAAACCTACCTAACATGTGAAACCTCTTCCAACCCTACCTAACATGTGAATCCTCTTCCAAACTACCTAACATGTGAATCCTCTTCTAACCCTACCTAACATGTGAATCCTCTTCCAACCCTACCTCACATGTGAATCCTCTTCCAACCCTACCTAACATGTGAATCCTCTTCCAACCCTACCTAACATGTAAATCCTCTTCCAACCCTACCTAACATGTGAATCCTCTTCCACCCTACCTAACATGTGAATCCTCTTCCAACCCTACCTAACATGTAATCCTCTTCCAACCCTACCTAACATGTGAATCCTCTTCCAACCTACCTAACATGTGAAACCTCTTCCAACCCTACCTAACATGTGAAACCTCTTCCAACCCTACCTAACATGTGAATCCTCTTCCAACCCTACCTAACATGTGAATCCACTTCCAACCCTACCTAACTTGTGAATCCTCTTCCAACCCTACCTAACATGTGAAACCTCTTCCAACCCTACCTAACATGTGAAACCTCTTCCAACCTACCTAACATGTGAATCCTCTTCTAACCCTACCTAACATGTGAATCCTCTTCCAACCCTACCTAACATGTGAAACCTCTTCCAACCCTACCTAACATGTGAAACCTCTTCCAACACTACCTAACATGTGAATCCTCTTCCAACCCTACCTAACATGTGAATCCACTTCCAACCCTACCTAACATGTGAATCCTCTTCCAACCCTACCTAACATGTGAATCCTCTTCCAACCCTACCTAACATGTGAAACCTCTTCCAACCCTACCTAACATGTGAAACCTCTTCCAACTCTACCTAACATGTGAATCCTCTTCCAACCCTACCTACATGTGAATCCACTTCCAACCCTACCTCACATGTGAATCTCTTCCAACCCTACCTAACATGTGAATCCTTTCTAACCCTACCTAACATGTGAATCCACTTCCAACCTACCTAACATGTGAATCCTCTTCCAACCTACCTAACATGTGAAACCTCTTCCAACCCTACCTAACATGTGAAACCTCTTCCAACACTACCTAACATGTGAATCCTCTTCCAACCCTACCTAACATGTGAACCTCTTCCAACACTACCTAACATGTGAATCCTCTTCCAACCCTACCTAAATGTGAATCCTCTTCCAACCCTACCTAACATGTGAAACCTCTTCCAACACTACCTAACATGTGAATCCTCTTCCAAACCTACCTAACATGTGAATCCACTTCCAACCCTACCTAACATGTGAATCGTCTTCCAAACTACCTAACATGTGAATCCTCTTCTAACCCTACCTAACATGTGAAACCTCTTCCAACCCTACCTAACATGTCAATCCTCTTCCAACCCTACCTAACATGTGAATCCTCTTCTAACCCTACCTAACATGTGAATCCTCTTCCAATCTACCTAACATGTGAATCCTCTTCCAACCCTACCTAACATGTGAATCCTCTTCCAACCCTACCTAACATGTGAATCCTCTTCCAACCTACCTAACATGTGAATCCTCTTCTAACCCTCCCTAACATGTGAATCCTCTTCCAAACTACCTAACATGTGAATCCTCTTCTAACCCTACCTAACATGTGAAACCTCTTCCAACCCTACCTAACATGTGAATCCTCTTCCAACCCTACCTAACATGTGAATCCACTTCTAACCCTACCTAACATGTGAATCCTCTACCAACCTACCTAACATGTGAATCCTCTTCTAACCCTACCTAACATGTGAAACCTCTTCCAACCCTACCTAACATGTGAAACCTCTTCCAACCCTACCTAACATGTGAATCCTCTTCTTGCCCTACCTAACATGTGAATCCTCTTCCAACCTACCTAACATGTGAATCCTCTTCTAACCCTACCTAACATGTGAATCCTCTTCCAACCCTACCTAACATGTGAATCCTCTTTTGGCACTTCCTGCCAATGGTTTCTCTTCATTTAGTATCAAAAGCTTCCACTCAGATCGGACGGTTACTGCGTGTGTCGAGTGAGCTCTTTCTTTCCCTCAATCCATCAACTCTCGCAAGCCCCAAGGGTTCGACCTTTCATCCCCAGTTTCTTCTTTCCGAACAACAATAACTTGCTGCCATATCCAACAACGCCTACTCTAACACAGGTGACACTTACCCTTTGTTCCTTCCTAACATTATTCAGCCATACATTATCCACTTGCAGCCTAGACACCAGGGCCGGCCCTACTGTTGCTGGCACCCCGGGCAAGCTGAATTTCGGCATGTACAAGCTGACGGTCGTGGATATTTCCTTGTCTTTGTTACGCCCTCCTAGGCGCCCACCTAGCAGAAGGCGCCCGAGAGACTGCCCGAGTTGTCGGTTCCTTGAGCCGGCGAGCTGGCAGAAACGTTAGCACGCCGGGCGATATGCGTAGCCGTATTTCGTCTGCCGTTACGTTTTGAGTTCAAATTCCGCCGAGGTCGACTTTGCCTTTCATCCTTTCGGGGTCGATTAAATAAGTACCAGTTACGCACTGGGGTCGACATAATCGACTTAATCCGTTTGTCTGTCCTTGTTCGTCCCCTCTCTGTTTAGCCCCTTGTGGGTAATAAAGAAACAGATAAAGTAAGCGTTAAGCTAAATTATGTGATTATCAAAAAACCGTAGTGATGAGTGAAGTGTCGTTATCGTAATAGTTTATTAATTCTTGTTTGAGGGACAACCTAGAATTTTAATTAGTTAAGTAATTGAATAGAGTGTTATGGAGAGTGAGGACGATCTACGGTTATACGGGAATAACTTTGAGAATATTTCGTTATTACTAAACCTCATTAGCTAAATATAGTCTATCCTGAATTGCCAGATCTAAGAATGATGAAAGACGATAAAAGTTTTAGTACATGTACACTGAATGGCATGGTAACTTACAAGAAGGACATGGGGAGCATACGTAGGGACGCTTGCTGCATGAATAACACATACTAAAGTTGGCGTTGATATATTTCAAGAAATTTTAGAGACACTAAATGATCTCCAGTTCTTGCCTTGCATTCCGTGGATAAAACAAAAAAAAATATTGTGTCCCAACAAACCGCTAATTAATGTGGTATATTTGTTAGCATGCGCATGCGCACAGTCACACACAATAACAATGACTATTCCTCTTGCAGATGTGTTGCAGGCTGGCATGAAGTACAAAATATCCGTCATTGCAAGTAGTAGCGCATCTGGAATGGGTGCGATCGAATTTAAGATGCCAGCCGGTGTAACGTCTTGTTTACTGCAAGTACCAGATACGTACGAATATCTTGAAACGGTGAGTAGAACAAATCTAATTTCAGAACAGATGAAATTATAAAACCCTCCTTTTACATTCCAAGTTCAAATCTCGCCAGGCCAATTTTTTTTCAATTTTCATGCTATAAGTCTACATAAACTATATACCAGCTACGTTCTAAGGCCCGTATAATCAGCTGTTCCTTCTCACAAAATTTATGGTCTCGTGTCCATATTAAAAATCAATAATATTGTTACTGGGGTGGGCTTAATATGTTTCTCTGTTTAAGATTATCATCTGGCTCGCCTATTTCTTCAGTGAAGTCTTCCGCTTTTGTAAGCAGTTGGATCATTCTCTGTAATGCGAATAACTTGATATCTTGATAAACTGCTCAACACAACTCCTTTCCTTGCGAAGGTAGAAGTTGTTAACCAGCGAACGTCCTACTGCCAGGTAGGAACCCAATGCTGAGAGTAATGCCCCAACCAGCCCACAAAGAAGCCTCTACACTTGCGGTTACCATCTTGGAGTCTGATGAATCCTGGTGTCCACAAAAGGAGAACTCGGGGTTCATGAGCTGCGCTGAAAATTTTAAACGTTTGCAGTGCAAAATATGTGTCCATAAATTAGCTTTACAATTAAAAACATCAGAACACTTTCTCATGGGCTGCATTCGTTACACGTAACCTGGTGTGTTATCCTTTCTAAAAGTAATTTATGAACATCTTATATAATTACTCAGTAACATAATTATTCATTTGTTTCAATTAAGAGATGAAACTAGGAAAAACAAGTTTAGAAAATTACTATTTTTAAATCGCACAACGAGAGATATTCAGCAACAGTTCTTTTGAGTAAAGATTGTTTGCCAACGTAAGATGGCAGTCCTGGTTTAGGGCGAATGTTGCTGTAATTTAGCCCCTCCGAAGTACTGTTGTTGAATATCTCTCGTTGTGAGATTTAAAAATACTAGTTTTCTAATTTATAGATCAGTGACTAGTTGTCACTTTGAAAACTATATATTTCGAACGGGAATTTGGAAGCGTCACCTCTAGCTGAACAATTATCCTGTGCTGATGAAGGGAAATGACCCGGAAATTGCGATACACAGATATTGTTTTGAGCTGAGTGGGGGTGCTAGATTCCCTTGTGCGAAAATATAAGGACACAGACTGTGTCGTATAGGCAGCTGGAGACGATGTCCCCTGTGGCTAAATTACAGCAACATTCGTCATAAACCAGGACTGCCATGTTATGTTAGGAAACAATCTTTACTCCAAAAACAAGTTTGTTGTTAATTGTCAAAATCGGGTTACTGAGTTGACAGACTTTCAAAATCCTGAGGTCTGTTGGAAAGTTAATTTAAATAAGAGGGATTCTTAGTAGTGAAAAGGGTGGAAATCAATGTTCTGCACAGCCGCTCCACTTGCTAAGCCAGAAATAAATAGCTACCAAATATCCTCCAGATGATATCCTGCAGCATTATATAAGGACAGAACACATTCAACAACGTAATCAAAAGGCCTTGTGATATTTCATTATAACTCTTTATGCCTGTACTTTAGATCAAATGTCACCAAAATCGTATCAAAGGCATCCCAGCCTTGACTATTTCATCTTTCTAGGCACATGTAAGACTAAATTATCTGTGTTCTTCCCTTACTTATGACAGTAGGAAATAGTAGGGATGAAATTGTTGGGTGGCCGCGGAGAAGCTTGAAGATCTCGTATTTTACACTGAGTGAAATGAAAGATGTTACGTTCATATTTTTCCAAATGGAATTGAAAACCAGAGTAAAAAGGATTAGATACAATGGGAGATTGAAATCGTGTTGCTGTATTCCCTTGATATGAACTTCTATAATGATCTACAGCACTTGGAGTCTGAGGAATCCTGGGGTCCACAAAAGGAGAACTCGGGGTCCAAGGGCTGCGTTGAAAATTATAAACGTCTGCAGTGCGAAATATGTGTCCATAAATTAGCTTTACAATTAAAAACATCAGAATGCTTCCTCGTGGGGCTGCATTGGTTACACATAACCTGGTGAGTTATCCTTTCTAAAAGTAATTTATGAACATCTTATATAATTACTCAGTAACATAATTATTCATTTGTTTCAATTAAGAGTCACATTACGTTTTGTTGTGTGACGAAAGCAACCCAGAAGAGACCACTCCTCTCTAAGTGCAAGCAGGAGAAATAAGTAAAATGATTCAACCAGGTACGGAGACTGCAGTCCATATTCAGCCTATTGTGAGTTTACTGCCACAGTACCAAGCCTACTCCTTGCATTGATTTCTGCTGGCGTTCACCGACGTCACCTACATTCACTTCAATGATTTATAAATAATGAATGTTTAACATCGTTGTAAATGTTTTGCTGAAAAAAGCAAAAGCAATACGTTGAACCTGTCTAGTTCAAAGTTGATTAATTTTTAAAGAAAACCACCGAGTGCAACTCACCTGCTATTCATCTCAATTTGGGGCAAACTGATATATCACTAGCACCCTTATTATTTAATGGTTTGGACTGAAGGAAAACGATGTTGCCAGGCATTAGTAAACCTTTCAAGTCCAGGTGAGATCGAGCAGTCAGTTTCTTTTGAACAGTTGCTCGAATATAAGCGACGACATTTCAGAGGGTTAAGGATCTGAGAAGGGATTTCAAGAAGCGTTTAGTACAAAGACTGTGTTGGGGACACAATATGAGTAGCGGGAGGAGACACGAATAAAGAATTTCCAAATGGAGATGGCAGAATTCACTGGTGGCAGGGGAAAAAGACAAAGATCGAAGACAGATCTGTTGACCAGAAGTTAGTAGGTATTGGTGCCGGGAATTCCATGCCAGTCAGTTAGGTTTCCTTTATTACGCTGGCAAAGATATCTGTGGTTGAAGCGTGGTTGGAATCCCAGCATCCTCATGCCAGATGTGCCAACACTACCCCATTGCGTGTCTCAGTGGGGCTTTGTAAAGGTTAACAGTTGTTGGAAGACGTATTATCTGCTCCTACAGATAAAGACCAACTGGGGATGTACGATCAGCAGGAGAAAGGGTTTATAACAGAGAGAATTTATAACAAACCTTGCAGTTTTAGTTGTTTGTTGGTCATGTCATCCCAATTATTACATTTTCATAACATAGCAAAGACCTTACAAGCCGAAAACCGTCGGACCCACCAGTTGGATAATACATGAGTCATATACTGTTACAAAACAGTTACACGCGGTGTCGATAGATAATCCTAATCTGCATAGCTATGCATGGGTGTCACTTCGGGAAAAGGCAGTAGGTGCAGGCCTACAAAGAAATTTGCTTCCTAACCACATGGTTCCGTGTTCAATCTCACTACTTGGCAAAGGTCACCTTGGGAAAAGATCTACTATCGCCTCGATCCGACCAAAGCTATATGAGTGGATTTGGTGGACGGAAAGAAACCCGTCGTATATAGTTGTGTGTGTGTGTGTGTGTGTGTTGTGTGTGTGTGTGTGTGTGTTTTGGTGTGTTTGTGTTGTGTCGCGCGCACGC
>NC_043003.1:105984278-105989765 GCF_006345805.1 Octopus sinensis | reverse complement strand
ATGTTGAGGCCCAAATATTCTCTAATTTCACTGGTCCCACTCCTGAACTATATGGCCGTTATATTGACGACATTATCGGTGCCAACTCACTCTCCCGCGAACATCTAGATTCTTCCTCTCTTTCGTCCAATCTTTCCATCCAGCCCTCCACTTCACTTCCACTATCTCCAACACCTCTGTCTCTTCCTCGACATTTCGGTTAGCATTCTTCACTCCACTCTTACCACCTCCATTCACTGCAAACACACAGACTCACACTCATACCTCAACTTCTCTTCCTCCCACCCAGAACACACCAAGTTCCATCCCCTATTCCAATCCTCCGTCTACGTAGGCTCTGTAGTGACGACCATGACTTTGAGACTCAGTCTCAACGTATGGCTCACCACTTCACCCTACGTGGAACCCCCTCACCACTATCCACACCGCCCTTGCCAGAGCACGGTCCGTGGACCGTGTATCTGCTCTCTCTCCCCGAACCCGCCCTGTAGTCTCCCGCCTCCCTTTTCCCCTCACTTACCACCCCACGACCCTACGTCTCCAACGCACCATTCTTCGAGCTTTCCGTCATCTCCAGTCCGACCCGTCCACTTCACACCTCTTCCCTAACCGACCCCTCCCCTCTTTCAAACGAGCCCACAACCTTCGAGACCTTTTGGTCCATAGCTCCTTCCCTGACCCTACCTCCCAACCCGGCTCGTTCCCCTGCTCCCGCCCACGTTGCCGCACTTGCCCTTACCTCTCCAACACCACCCGCCTCACTAGCACCTACCATCGACCCTATCCCATCATCCACTCCTTCACCTGCACTTCCAGCAATATTATCTATTGCATCTCTTGCTCTCTCTGCAATTCTTGTACATCGACAAACGGACGCCGCTTGGCTGACCGGTTCGCGGAACACCTTCGTGACATCCACCTTGCGAACGACACACCGGTCTCACGCCATTTCCGCTCCACCGGTCACTCCTTGCAACACCTATCTGTGTTCGGTTGTCCTTACACAGAGGCCATCCGGATTCCCGTTTGCGCCGTGAACAAATTAATCTTCTCTCTTCGCTCTTATACGCCATTGGTCTCAACTCTCCCCCCTCATCTAACCCCCTCTCTCCCCCCTCCTCACCTATCCTTTCTCCCCCCGACCCCTACTTCTTCAGTCCTTCATCTTTCACCCCCACTCCCCTTCCCTTCTTCCCTCTTTCTCCCTCCCTCTTCCCCTTCCCTCTGCTCCCTCTCTCCCCTTCCTTCTCCCCCATCCTCTCCTCTTCCCCTTCTCCTCCCCCTCTTCTTCCCCTCCCCTTCTCCCCTTCTCCCCCTCTTCTCCTCACTACACCACATGACTTTACACATCACATCACATATGATGTGCCATACTAATACACACACCAACTAATACATACTAATACGTACTAATACATACTAGTACATACTAATACTTACACCAACCCTATACATACACACGTCCAGACCCCGCATACGCACTTATACTCTCTCACACACACACACACACCTATACATACCAATACGTACTAATACATACTAATACATACTAATACATACACCAACCCCATACATACGCACGTCCAGACCAATCTTACGCACTAATACTCTCTCATACACACACACAACACACACCCTTATACATACTAATAATACACCAACCCTATACATACACACATCCAGACCCCTCCCACGCACTTTTAGCTGGTCCCTCAACCCTTTTATCAACCCTATTATCTCCCCTTATTTCGCTCTCGCGTCTCATGTTGATCTTTGACCTCTGGCCGAAATCAGATCGCCATGTTGATTCGTTAGCTACTGCACGCATTTTTTTTCTCTCCTTCTTCTGTGTTTTTCTCTCTCTGTGTATCTTTCTGTTGAAAGCGTAGGCTCGAAACGTTAAAGACTTGTTTTATTTATATTTCCTGAGCGCCATACTAATACAATTGTTCGTTTGTTTTCCACCTGCCTTCGTCTTTTGTTTATTTTCATAAAGCTTCCCGTTATATGTATATATATATATATATATATATATATATATATATACTTATATCCCACGCACACACACATACCTACTATATATCAATACTCACGCATATATATATATATATATATTAGACTCACGCAACACACATACCTACATATATATCAATACTCACGCATATATATATATATATATATATTACACACACATCTATATACCGGTATACACACATACAACACATATGTTGTGTGTGGGGATGGGGTGACCTGAAAATTTAACTTATGACAAAGAAATGATTATGCATCAATAATGAACAGAAGGCTTTGCTTGTATTATTTCATTTTAGGATTCTTTCATTACTACGTTAGAACAGAAATCCTGTTCTTAAACTGATTTCCCTAGTTATACTTATTTTCTGTGTACAGTTTCATATTTCTTTCTTTTTGTCTTAGTTTCTTCTGTGCTACGTAGAGTTACCAGTGAGAAAGATTAGAGTAGATGGGTATACCCGATTATAAGAGAATAACTGACTTTGTTGATAAGAAATTGTCGACAATTTAAAGTAAAGAGAAGAAATAGCTAAAGTGTTAAAGATGACCTTGGTAGGAATACCGCTTGCTGTTTCGAGCAATCATTCAATAATTGTCATAAAGACCTTTTATCAAAATTCTTATTCTCTTAAGAGGTCATTTTCTCAGATCAAGACGACGTTATTTCATGATATTCACACCCATATTTAGCTCCAAGGTATAGTCGTGGAATTCCGGACAGGGTCATTTTTTTAAAAACCTAACTGGATAATCCGCTGTTATTTCTTTATCTCTGGCATCAGTGTTATCAATACATCTACATGATGTGATATTTCTTGATACTAAAGCAAGATTAGCAGTGTTCAATTTCAAAGCATTTATATTTTGGGGAGTCAAGGTTCTCTTCGAATATATAGACTCATTCGATTCTTCTCTTGAGACGTCTATTAAGTCCCAAAATTTCCCTCTGATAATATACATGTGTTCAATAAATATCTTTATTAGACCTTCTGTCAGTTCATATACATGTATCTGTACACCGCTTTCTCGGTCAATTTGCCATATGTTAAAATATTCTTGCCTTTCGATCTTTTATCATCTGTCAAATCAGAAATTATACAAGGGACAAAGCTGAGATAATTTAATACAATTTTCAGTGATAGCAGGATTAGAAGCGCTTACTATTATAGGAACAGCCAGGCGAAAACCTCCTAACAGAAGAAATTTATCACTGATGTGTCTATTGCGACTTACGATTTGTTTTAAGATAGCATTGAAGATATAGTAACCAAGATAGATTACACTAACACTGTTGAAATATTCTTCTTTTGAGTGACACGAAAGATGTAAATGCACAACGACATGATAGTATGCCCGTGCTGTCAATAATAACAAATGTGTTTGTCTTACTATAAATGCATTGGAGATAATATGATAGACATATAGAGATATATGTTTAGTTTTTAAATACAGATATTTAACATTTAGATATAGAATTTTCATTGAACATTCTTGAAAACCATAATATTTTCAGATTAATATTTACTTTAATACTACTCAAACTGATAACTGAACTAATTGCAGAGTAAAGATTGCAGAGAAAGCTTATTCTCCGGTATTAGGCACATTCACTCTGAACCCGACAATGGATTTGTTCAGTGGGTCCCAAGCAAAGAGCCCTCCATTGAAAGCCTAATTTGCATCGCATTATTATTATTATTATTATATTATTATTATTATTATTATTATTATTATTATTATTATTATCATTATTATTATTAGTAGTATTATTAGTATTATTATTATTATTATTATTATTATTATTATCATTATTATTATTATTAGTATTATTATTATTATTATTATTATTATTATCATTATTATTATTATTAGTATTATTATTATTATTATTATTATTATTATTATTATTATTATTATTATCATTATTATTATTATTAATGCAGTGAGCCTGGTAGAATCGTTAGCACCCCGGATAAAATGCTTAACGACATTTCATCCGTCTTTACGTTCTGAATTAAAATTCCACCAAGGTCGACTTTGCTGTTCATCCTTTCGGAGTCGATAAAATAAGGACCAGTTGATTACTGCGGTTGATTTAATAAACTTACCCCCTCCCCTAAAATTGCTGGCCTTGCGCCAAAATTTGAAACCACCATTATTATTGTTGTTGTTGTTATAAATACATAGATAGATACACACATATCTACATACATACATACATACATACATACATACATACATACATACATACATACATACATACATAACATACATACATACAACTATTGTTATTATTGTTATCAATTTATTCTTGTTTTGTTTGAATATTTGACCACCATTGTTATAATTATCAAAATTAATGTTTGTTTTTTAAGTTAAAAAATAAATAGTTAATCAAATTCTTACCTCGTTGAGTCTTTCAAATCTCCACAATTTTTCCGTATTTCTATCACACTATATAATAAGCCGTACCAAATTTTGGCCGTCAATTTAACCTTGGCATAACTCTGTTGAACCTAGGTTGTTCTCACATTGTGATAACGAAAACAGAAATAACCAATAAAATACAAGCAAAGAATAATATTACTGTTGAAATAAAAGCATATACAAGGTGTTCAAAAAGTCTCTCCGCAGCAAGTGATTTCTTGCAAAGTAAATATTTATAAGATGGTATAAAACTACAAAAGAATATATTAGACTTTACAAGACTTTAAAACATTTTATAAGAGGTGTTGAAAGTGTCGTCCTTCCATTTCAATACATAATAAAATACATATTGGAGAATCTGACTCCAGGAGAGTCTGACTCCAGGAGAGTCTGACTCCTGGAGAGTCTGACTCCAGGAGAGTCTGACTCCTGGAGAGTCAGGATGAAAAAAATTCACTGCGGAGAGACTTTTTGAACACCCTGTATTTTTAAGGATAAGCGTTGAAACGTTAATTCTATAACTGCTTCTAATGTATATTTGATCTGGTTTGGTTTGGTTTTATTAGAAATTGTAATTATCAACAAGGCGTGGCTGTGTGGTAAGAAGTTTGCTTCGCAACCACATGGTTCCGGGTTCAGTTCCACTGAATGACACCTTGGGCAAGCCTTCTACAATAGATTCGGGCCGACCAAAGCCTTGTGAGTAGAATAGTAGACAGGAATTGAAAGAAACCTGTCGTATCTATACATACATACATATGTATATATACATATATATATATATATATATATATACATAAAATACAAAATGGGACAAGAATACAAAACATCCGGACAACTAGATGATACAAAAAGGGGCAGCAAAACATCCAGATAGACGATACAAAGAAAACAAGGACGGGTCATTCGAAGTAGTTTTCTATCTTCAGTCAAGAACCAGATATCCTCGCAAATTCGGCTGATTATTCTTGAGATTGCTCCAATATATATATACACAAAAAAATATATGCATACATATATATATAT
>NC_043003.1:105944278-105981778 GCF_006345805.1 Octopus sinensis | reverse complement strand
TGTGTGTGTGTGTGAGTGTGTGTGTGTGTGCATGCGTGTGTGTGGTGTGTGCATGCGTGTGTGTGTGCGTGTGTGTGCGTGTGTGTGTGTGTGTGAGTGTGTGTGTGAGTGTGTTTGTGTGTGTGTGCATGCGTGTGTGTGTGTGTGCATGCGTGTGTGTGTGTGTGCGTGTGTGTGTGTGTGAGTGTGCATGCGTGTGTGTGAGTGTGCATGTGTGTGTGTGTGTGCGTGTGTGTGTGCGTGTGTGTGTGTGTGTGAGTGTGTGTGAGTGTGTGTGTGTGTGAGTGTGTGTGAGTGTGTGCGAGTGTGTGTGTGTGTGTGTGTATGTGTGTGTGTGTGTATGCGTGTGTGTGATGACGCGTGGCTTAGTGGTTGCAGTATTTTGCTCACGATAGTAAAGTCGTGCTTTCGATTCCCGGTAGCGCGTTGTGTCCTTCAGCCTGACACTTTATTTCACGTTGCTCCAGTCCACTCAGCTGGCGAAAAATTAATTGTACCTGCAGTTGAAAAGGGCAAGCCTTGTCGCATACTGTGTCACGCTGAATCTCCCCTGAGTACTACATCAAAGGTGCGCGTGTCTGTGGAGTTCTCAACCATTTGCATGCTAATTCCATGAGCTTGCTGTTCCGTTGATCGGATCAGCTGGAACCGGTTGGCAATTATATGTTACGATTCCATACTGCTACTGTTTATATCTCGCTCAGAGATTTAATCCATTAAGTCCTACTGTCCTATAAATAGGACACTAAATGAGAACATCAAATAAGCTATATCACATTGTCTCGGTGTCCTATTTATAGGACACCGAGTATTTCCATTTCTACTTTTTAATAATAATTTTTTTTCATTTTAACCTATTTTCGATCATCTGTAAAAATTTTAAAGTAATATTCAGAAATTTAAGTACTTTGAGACTTAATGGGTTAATATAGCTTATTTCTCCTTTATCAAGATCAGCGACAGTTTGTCGCTGGAAAAAGCATATAGTATTTTGCGAGTGGAATGAGTTTTTATCAGTAGCTTGTAATTAACACATGTTGAAGACGAGTAACTACCCAGAAACTTGAGTCTGTGTGTATCACATAAGGCTAGAGATGGGAGCGATGACCTGCCCTTGCAAATATTAATGAGACACAGAATTTGTGTCGTTAGCCAGCTGGAGGAGATGTCTTCTGGGGCTATAAACATCAGTAGCACTGTCCTGTATAGGACACCACACTTGGTTGGCAATTATATGTTACTACTACTACTACTACTACTACTACTACTACTACTAATAATAATAATAATAATAATAATAATAATAATAATAATAATAATGATAATAATAATGATAATAATAATAATAATAATAATATAATAATAATGATAATAATAATAATAATAATAATAATAATAATAATAATAATAATGATAATAATAATAATAATAATATAATAATAATGATAATAATAATAATAATAATAATAATAATGATGATAATAATAATAATAATAATAATAATGATAATAATAATAATAATAATAATAATAATAATAATAATAATAATAATAATGATAATAATAATAATAATAATAATAATAATAATAATAATAATAATAATAATAATAATAAATGCCCTGATGCAGTACCAGGCAGTGGCTCTCATGGCTTCTGATCTTAACTGATTGGAAGTGTTATCATGTACATTGTTTTGTCTTGGTATAAAAGATGGGCTTCAGCAAATATTCTGCTCAATACCACAGATTTGTTTGTCAGTTGTTTGCCCTTAACCAGTTGAACATGTCCCTTAGTGGCTGATGATATGTGCATCTCTGATCACGAGCAGAAGTAGTGGGGGAGCATCATAGCCAAGTGTTGAGAGGGATTCTTTGGGGTTTGAATAATTCACCTCTGAAAACATGGGTGTTTCGTTCAACATTCTTAAACAACCCTTATTCAGGGACCATTTGAGCAGGATGGGTTACTCAACCAGAAGAAAATTCTAACTGGGCCTCACCTGCAAGGTCATGTGCTGTTTATCTTGATATAAGATCACCATGTCGCGCACATATGGTTGTGATGCATGTGCCAAATGTGCCCTTATCAGACGGGTAGTCATTATGGGTATATTGGGCTTCGTATATTTTACCCCAGTGTCACTTTGACGGCATGCACTGCTCTCTCACTCAATAATAATAATAATAATAATAATAATAATAATAATAATAATAATAATAATAATAATAATAATAATAATAATAATAATAATGATAATAAAAGGTGATAGAAAATAAGAAAGCAACCATACTGTGGGATATGCCACAACACACAGACAGAGAAATTAAGGCCAATAGACTGGATATAGTTGTCAGAGATCATTAAGAAAAAAATGCTTTCTAATCAAAGTATCAATACCAACATTCTCTAAAGGGAATGGAGGAACTTTCAAAATACACAGACCTGGAAATAAAGGTAACACGAATGTGGAATCTAAAAACAGAAACAATTCCTATCATAATAGGCGCATTAGGTATGATAAAAAATATTCGGACAAATACATAACAAAAACACCAGGTCGTCAGGTATTAAATTTGCAGAAAAGAAAAAAAGTTTGCTAATGTTTTATAAATACAAGGAATAATTATATTCATCAAAGTATGCACCCATATTGTCAATACACTTTTGCCATTTCAGCGGTAGCTTGTCCACCCCGAAACTGTAAAAGCCTGGCAATCTAGAGTCAATTAAATATTGGAATCCCTGTTTTAAGTCATCGTCGGATTTAATTTTTTTCCTATCAAAAAGTTATCCAAATTCTGGAAGAAGTGGTAGTCAGTGGGGGCAAAATCAGGTGAGTATGGTGGATGATGGAGAACTTCCAACTCCAACTCCTGTAGTTTTGCCAATGTCATTTTTGCGATATTTGGTCCGACGTTGTCTTGCAATAAAACAGAAGTGGATATGTTGACTAATCTAGGCTGGTTTTTTTTTTTGTAAGTTTCTACATCAATTGGTCCAGTTGACTGCAGTATACTTTGGCCGTGATTGATGAGCCAAGTTTAATGAAATCATAATGGATCACACCTTCGCCAGACCACCCAACACACACCATCAGCTTATTTTGATGAATTTTGCTTTTTGGACTGTGTTTTGGTGGCTCGTCTTTGTCCAACCATTGTGCTGAATGTTTACGGTTGTTGTATTGGATCCATTTCTCATCACATGTTACAATTCGATTCAAAAATGATTCATTTTTGCGACGAGAAAGTAGCATAATACAGGCTTCCAAACGTTGCTGTTTCCGATTTTCATTGAGTTCATGTGGAACCCACTTATCCATCTTTTTCACTTTACCGATTTGAACTAGGTGAGTCAATATTGTTTGCTTGTTAACACCAAACAACAACGATAATTCACGGGCATTTTGAGATGGATCTGACTCGACGGTAGCTTTCAGTTCGTTATCCACCTTTGTTTCTGGTCAATCACGTTGCTCATTTGTGAGATCAAAGTTACCAGAACGAAATTTTGCAAACCAATTTGATACTGTCTGCGGTGTAATAACATTAGAATGAAATACTCCATTAATATCCGAGCTGTCTGTGATGCTGTATTTCCAAGAAAGAACTCATATTTCAAAACTGTACGAATTTCCGACTTATCTATCTCTAAACAAAAATATCAAAATACTTCTTTATAAAGCGTAAAATGAGTTAGAATAACGAAATAGATGTATCAGCTTTCTAACAAAAAATAAAGATCGTCAAAATATAATATTGGCGCAAAATGAGCAGGTATCAAAGTTTTCCATATACCTTACTACAAATTTCATACTTGACGACCTAATATAACATTCAGAAAACTGCGCTACTAGGCAGCGCACACATCCTGCGTAAAACACTTTCAATACAGTAAAAATAAGAGCATCACCGCAAACCACAGCACATACCCAAGGCACACAGAGCTGCGCTCAGTAGTGAAGTGAAAGCACGTGATAAAAATAAGACTGCTGAATGATGATGATGATGATGATGATGGCGATGATGATGATGATGATGCTGATGATGATGATGATGATAATAATAATAATAATAATAATAATAATAATAATAATAATAATAATAATAATAATAATAAATTGGGAATAGGTAACTGGGAACCTTTGAGTTGGGGAACTAAAAGCAGGGTCATCATTAGGTTTCTTTGTCTGCGTGTGGAGCACGATCTCACCATGAGGCGTTGAGTGGCTCCAGCAGAAGAACCATACGAGACCTCCCAGATCCAAACACGGGTATCTTGTTGGTTACTCAGTTGTCAGACACGTATATCTCGAAGATGGTCCGTTCAATCGAGCAGTGAAGAGGAGTGAGTGTTGGACATTCTAAAAAAAAAAGAGGAATTAGATTACACTCGTAACCTAACCATTACGATGCTCAAAAGGCTACTATACAGTCCCAGTATTTGTAAGGACTTCCGTGACATTCTAGTTACCAAACTGCAGGCTTCAGTCGTGCTCATCACCGCCAACGCTGGGATAGATTACAAATGATTCTCTTTAAGTTCCACAGAGTTGACGTTATTACAGACCTCATCGGGTTCAATGCTGATGATAGTTCTTTCCTATACACCCCAAAAAGCAGTTGCGCTCACCGGAATGAGGATCAATCGATTCCTCGTAATCTGAAAATATACAAATAGTCATGACTTGATGCAATAAATACATTCTATGCACCCTAGAATTGCTCCACGATACCACTCAAATCACGGCACGTCTCTTCTGAAAAAACAAGTTAATAAAAGCAGAGAACTGGAGAGAACATTTTTAACAACAAAATTAAACTGAATCCTTGGGTTCAGAGGAATTCTGTGAAATGTCTATCACTTAACACTTTGAATAATCATCAAACTTTACTGAAATTTATGTTGCTATCAACATGTTTAAAAACCTGAAATTTCCTAAACTAGGCAATATTCCAGGAGGGTGGTCACTTGTTATTGCACAAGTTTGCATTTCATCACATAAACGTTGGGCCAGAGTCATATACCACAATACTTGAAGGATTTTAACATCGTCACCATCTTAGAAAACAAAGGAGGCAAATTCATTCACTCCATAAGTAGGGCTATAACACATCTGGCCATTGCTGGAAAGATCCTGGTCAGGGGTATGCTTAAAACGTTGCTCTAATCATCATTATAAATCATCACACTTATGTTATAGTGCGGGTTCTGCAGGGAATAATACATGGTCTACATGATTTTCGTTACAAAGGCAGCAACATCAAGATTTATTTATTATCTTTATGGAGATGACACAAACTTTTGACACCACAGTAAACAGAGAACTTTTATGGGATACTCTCAAGAAATATATTTACTCGCCCAAATGCATAAATCTCCTCAGTCAATGTCACATAAATATGATGGCTGGATGATAGAAATCTGTACCCTTTAATATAAAAATAGGACTTAGGCAGATACGTGTGCTGAATAATGTGTGCTGTCTATTGCCTTCTTCATTTGTGTGAATAAAGTATTATGCAGAAGGATGGAAATTTAGACGAAAGTCGCTGTTAATTTCCAATTCCATAAGAATATTTTCAACATCAGAAGGCTGCAGGCTACCATTAAGCTCAGATATAAATAAATCATTGAACTACAAACAATTACGTCCCAGTATCTCATACTTCGGACCTGTAGCTATAACAATTTATGAGAGAATTTGTCTGACAATGTCCAGAAAATGAAGGTCATTTTCCAGTGTCAAATTGCATCACACTTTCTTCTCTACACTTTCTCAATACAACCACGACAACTGACCATACCGTTTCAGATACCAGCAGCATTTCCAAAGACTGCAGACTGAACTGAGAGATTCTTTCCAAATTGCACCTCAAAGCTCAAGGCGAAACTTTCTTTATAACCATATCAGCCTCCATGCCACAATTCCCGTCAACCAGGCAGTCTATGTTTCCAGTCCCGTGTGTGAATGTAAAACATGTAACAAATACAGCTGACACATTAAGATACTGGAGGTCCAGAATCTCCATGGGTGACACTACTAGAAGGGTTCTCGCTTAGCCTATTGGTCTCGGCTCCTGACACTGACAGCGACGTTCGAAGCTTCAGCCGAAAGTTGTTGCTCTTGAAGCAATAGTTTTTAGCTATTGATATTGTTTCTTCCTTGCTTTAGCATCTCTAGAATAAACTCTCAAATGTTTTCTACTGCCGTCGTACATATAGCAACTGAGTTATCTGCTCTGTATAAGCAGTCTAGTCGCTTTCCTCTACGGTTCAGAGTTGTATCCAGTATATAACACAATGTGACTTCGGAAAACTCTCATGGTCTTACTTGGGAGCGGTCTTAAGGACTTATTTGTCCCTTCATATATTCTGAAGTTGTTTTATTTATTACGTTTCATTGCATGCTTTTAGTAGCTTCTCTTGGAGGCTTTGATCCTGTGTTGCAATCAAGAAATTTTCAATCTCGGATTTCTTCCGACTCTTTACGTTCTAAGTTCAAATACCGCCGAGATCAACTTTGCCTTTCATTCCTTCGGGGCTGATAAAATAAGGTACCAATCAAGTACTGGGGGTCAATGTAGTGGACTTGCAATTTCCCCTCAAAAACTGTTGGCATTGAACTCTGCAATGGACTAGTGACTCATTCAGGGAAGGAATGATGTAATCTTAGTCACTTATGCACCACGAAAACCGGGTAACCAGCCTTAAGAGCCCCAGAAAAAAGTGTAAATAAAAAACAAAAATAAAACAAATTGTAAAGAGCCGGTTCAGTGTTTTAGACTCAAACGTTCTGACCCCCGAAACACTGTATTTAGTCATTTAGCTGTTAGTACTTTCTGTTGACTCATTAATTAATTTGCCATTTGTAGTTTATCATCAATTTGTCTGTTAGCATCGAGTTTTTATCTTATCTTTGTGTAGAAATAATCTCAGGTAACCGCTAACAGCTTACATTTAATGTTATCTTATGGTGATAATACGGTACGGCTAAATATGTTAAATCAGTGATTTACTATTTCACGTGGCCTCACATAATATGTACACTTTTCTCACAAATGCTAACCGAGAAGTTTCCATGCAATCATTTGACCTGAGATTCAATCTCATCACGGATTTTTAAAAAATTCTTTCCAGTTACCGGAAGTTTTCAAATTTTCAACACTGATGTATTTTTGCACGCTGATGACGAAAAATACATCCATTTTCTCTAGAAATTAATAATTAAAAATTACAAGCCTCTAAAGTTATATATTGGGTTGTCCGGAAAGTTTGTGCCGATTTTTAAAGGAAAGAAAATGGTCAATAAATACTTATCATTACATTTTTAATCAACCAAATATGAACTATTTTGTTGCACAATGCGTCTCCATCTTTCCTTTAACTTGAAAATACCCTCTTCCCAGAATTGAGGTGGTTTCATGGCAAAGAATTTATCAAGGTATCTTTTTTCGTCATCCAAGGAATTGAAATTTTTACCATTAAGACTATTCTGCAGAGACCTGAATAAGTGGAAATCCGAAGGAGCAATATCTGGTGAATATGGAGGGTGGGGTAACACATCCCAGCTGAGCTGCAGCAATCTTTGTCTGGTTCCCAAAGCATCAAGTGTCGAAAATGAACTTTCTTATCTTCCATTTTAAAAGGTCACAGAATTAACACAGGTTATAGGAACATAAACCTTCTTCCACGAAAAGATAGCTTAAACTGTGCTCTAAATGGAGGCGTAGTCAAATCCTATTTTATGGACTCAACCATGTTCTAAAATAAGTCGAAATGTATGCTACTATAAATCGGCACGAACTTTCCGGACAACCCAATAATTTAATCTCATAACTTTAAGAATGTTTCCATGGAAACAGACAATTGCAACTTCCGGTATGTTGACAAGGGATGTTTCGATTGGCTAAAATTATATAATCTCATAGACTTGTAACTTTTCCCTCATAAATTTCTAGAGAAAGGGCAACGAGCTAGCAGAACTGTTAGCACCCGGACAAAATGCTTAGCGGCATTTCGTCCGTTTTTACGCTCTGAGTTCAAATTTCGCCGAGGTCGACTTTGCCTTTCATCCCCAGAGTCGATTAAAGAAGCAGAAGTCAAGCACTCGGGTCGATATAATCGACTAAACCCCTCCAACCCCATGACTTTAGGCCTTGCGTCGATAGAAGAAAGGTTTACTTATTTCTGGAGAAAACAAATGTGATTTTCGTCAACATACGAACCTATATAAGTGTAGATAATTTGAGAAAATTCTGGTGTTTGGAATGAATTTAAAAAGATCCCACGTCTTTTCTATTAAATTCCTGTCTTTAAGCATTTGAGATGTGAATCTCGTGTTTCAATGTACACAGAAAAAAAGATGAAACTGATAATTATAATGTTCGTCTATAAATTCCAACTAATTGTCTATGCCATATATCTGATTCACCAGAGAATATTGAAGCTACTGAAGTACAACAATAGCTTTCTACATGTAATAACTTTCGAACATGTAATAACGAAGCAAACTGCTTTACCAGAGAATTATTTTCTAAATATATTCATTCAAGATGTACCTATTTGATGAACTCGGTAATTTCAAAAGATTTCTTTATTATTCATCCGCTGGGAAACTTATATATATATATATACATATATATATATATATATATATATATATATATATATATATATATATATATATATATATATAGATATATATATATATACTATATATATATATATATACATATATATATATATATATATATATATATATATATACATATATATGGAAAAAAAGTCAAGATAGAAAATGCTAAAATAATTTTATAAAGAACATTTCAGTACCGGTTTCAGTCATTGAGACTTTTTCAACTGTAACAATTAAATAATTAAATTTAGAAAAATTAAAAGAAAATGTTTTTTTAAAGAATATTTGTATAGTGTTCAAATACAAGTGGCATTATATATATATTATAAGGGTACTTCACAAAACATGTTATAAGGGTACTTCACAAAACATATTATAAGGGTACTTCACAAAACATGTTATAAGGGTACTTCACAAAATATATTATAAGGGTACTTCACAAAACATGTTATAAGGGTACTTCACAAAACATATTATAAGGGTACTTCACAAAACATGTTATAAGGGTACTTCACAAAATATATTATAAGGGTACTTCACAAAACATGTTATAAAGGTACTTCGCAAAACATGTTATAAGGGTACTTCTCAAAACATATTATAAGGGTACTTCACAAAACATGTTATAAGGGTACTTCACAAAATATATTATAAGGGTACTTCACAAAACATGTTATAAGGGTACTTCACAAAATATATTATAAGGGTACTTCACAAAACATGTTATAAGGGTACTTCACAAAACATATTATAAGGATACTTTACAAAACATGTTATAAGGGTACTTCACAAAATATATTATAAGGGTACTTCACAAAACATGTTATAAGGGTACTTCACAAAACATATTATAAGGGTACTTCACAAAACATATTATAAGGGTACTTCACAAAACATGTTATAAGGGTACTTCACAAAACATATTATAAGGGTACTTCACAAAACATATTATAAGGGTACTTCACAAAACATATTATAAGGGTACTTCGCAAAACATAAGCTAAACTGGAATGATTTAATAACGATTTTGTTTTAAAATGATTTAATAACGACATTGTCGAAATCATTAACTCACTATCGGTTCTTTACACATAATTGTGGCAATTGTACAAATGCAGAGTGTGAATAAGCTAAGATTCAAACAACAGGTTAACGCAGTTGTTAAAACCCACTTTGAAAGTATTGTCTAAGTGGTAGCAGCAGGATTCAGTGGGGTGTTAAGAATTGATAAGCAAAAGAATTGTTTCTATTCTTATGTGTTGAGGCAAGACACAAGACATCCATTCACCGAGATAAAATCATTTGAACTAAGAGTAGTTTCGGGTATTTTCTAAAAGAACAAGGGTATCAGAGATATCAGATTCAAAAGCTAGAAGACCAACTCCAAACCTTAAGGGTTTTGCTCTGATGTGTTTTCTTAAAATGACTGTTGCAAAAGACCAGTAAGCATATTCTGAATAAGAGAAATATCTTAAAAGTGCTAAGTTATTTCGAAGACTGGTTGGTGTGTGTATATATGTGTATGCATACATGCGACTCTGCCTACGAGGTCTGATCAATAAGTATCCGGACACTTACCCTAGTAACGAAGCTAAAGAACACAAAGTAAAGCCGCTTGGCAAAGATTGACCTTGAACTCTGCTGTGCATGCGCACTAAGTTTGAACGTTCTAGCTCACTTTCGCTGTTTACAGCAGTGCTTGGAAGGAAGGTGTGTAGCGTGTGATTATCGCATTGACCATGATAGAGAAAGTTGTCACAGCGATACCTGTTCAGAGGCCTACGCAAAGTGGCAGAAAGTGAATGGAGAGGAGTGTATGAGCGGCACACAAGGGTACGAGTGGTTCAGACGTTTCCAAGATGGCCGAAAAAATGTCGATATTGACAAACGTTCTGTGAGACCCTCAACTAGCAGAACTGAGAAAACCATTGCAGATGTGCATGCAGCTGTGAGGGGAAATCGTCGGATCACCATCCGTGAGTTATCAGAGGATGTGCAGATTAGTTACGGTTCAGTTCAGTCCATTATCACTGAAGATTTGGATGTGAGCTGCATGTCTGCCAAGCTCCGGGATACATTCTCGTTTACAAATAACGATTTAGCCGTCTAGACAATGCTTCCTGCTCATAGCATCATAGACCATCCTAGCAACAACGTCATGTTGCATGGGAAGATGGTGCCTTGCAGACATTTTTGGACAGTTCCTGTTGATATGAAGGATACTTGCCGCCATACTGGTATGTCACAATCGACAGTTTTTATCACAAAGTTGATATCTAGAAGCATTCTTACCTCTCTTCTTGATCAGGTTTTCAGTAGTTATTATCTTGTTAGTTGATAACAAAGGTGTAACTTTCTAGCTCAGATCTGATTTCTGTTTTGTACATCTTTCCATCTTTTCTCTCTTCATTCCTTTTTGCAGAAGAGCGTCGGCTCGAAACGTCAAAGACTTCTATTTTTCTTGAGCGTCAAACTAATATATCTTGTTTCTTGTTCCCTCAACGGTGTCGTCGCTTTTTGCATCATTTAAACCAAATATATCAATATGTATGTATATATATATATATATATATATATATATATATATATATATAATATTTTTAAAGTTCCATATAACCTCTGACGAAGCCTGTGGTTATATATATAAGTACCCTATTTTTAAATTCCTACAACCTCAATATATTGACAACTATAGGCAATAAAAATTTAAATAACTACTTTTTACAGCTGAAACAGCTGTAAGAAGTGATTTTAATGATTTCAATAATTTATAATTTGTATTCTTATCTTATATGTATTGAATTATAAGATATAATGCTATCAAGGTTCTCATTTTATTAAATGAACAAATAATTCAACATTTTAATATCCGAAAGTTGAACAAACTAAATTTGTTTCCCCATTTTTTTTATTTGTATATATATATATAATATATATATATATATATATTATATATATATATATATGCAATTATAAGAATACACGTGGCTGTCGTGAGGGTATTTTAAATTCCCTTATCTTGGATCTATACGTGCAAATAGTTGTATGTAGACGTGTCAATCTCCTTTGTACGGTATGTACAATTATTTCTATTTATGTCTCTCCGTGTATTGTGTTGACGAAGGAAGTAAGTCTGCTTATGGTTTTCATCCGGAAATTGGAACCAATTCACATTTAACGTGAGATCTTTTTACTATTCTTTGACTAGCCTGCTTTCGGCCATGTGTATATTTATCTGGATTTTTTGGTGGTCTTTTGAAGGTCTCGGCACTTCTAGCATGTTGAAGATAGGTCGTTTTCGCCCTTGCTCCCTTCTTAATATAATTATATACATATGTATATTATTATTAATTCAATTATATATATATATATCACCTTGACCGACCAGGCTATCAGATGTTGCTACACATCGTTGGTCACAATGCGCTTCGCATTGTTTTAGCCTTCAAATGACGCCACCCCGCTGGCTAAGCGAGCAGACCAAGATATATATATATATATATATATATATATATATATATATATATATATATATACACACATACATGGGATGGAAGCACTCCGTCGGTTTCGACGACGAGGATTCCGGTTGATCCGAATCAACGGAACAGCCTGCTCGTGAAATTAACGTGTAAATGGCTGAGCACTCCACAGACACGTGTAGCCTTAACGTAGTTCTCGGGGATATTCAGCGTGACACAGAGAGTGACAAGGCCGGCCCCTTGAAATACAGGTACAACAGAAACAGGAAGAAACAGTGAGAGGAAGTTGTGGTGAAAGAGTACAGCAGGGTTTACCACCATCCCCTGCCGGAGCCTCGTGGAGCTTTAGGTGTTTTCGCTCAATAAACACTCACAACGCCCGGTCTGGGAATCGAAACCGCGATCCTATGACCGCGAGTCCGCTGCCCTAACCACTGGGCCATTGCGCCTCCACTACATACATACATACATACATACATACATACATACACACATACATACATACATGCATACATACATACATACATACATACATACATACATACATACATACATACATACATACATACATACAGACGCAGGAGTGGCTGTGTGGTAAGTAGCTTGCTAACCAGCCACATGGTTCCGGGTTCAGTCCCACTGCGTGGCATCTTGGGCAAGTGTCTTCTGCTATAGCCCCGGGCCGACCAATGCCTTGTGAATGGATTTGGTAGACGGAAACTGAAAGAAGCATGTCGTATATATGTATATATATGTGTGTGTACGTGTTTGTGTGTCTGTGTTTGTCCCCCTAGCATTGCCTGACAACCGATGCTGGTATGTTTACGTCCCCGTCACTTAGCGGTTCGGCAAAAAGAGACCGATAGAATAAGTACTGGGCTTACAAAGTATAAGTCCCGGGGTCGATTTGCTAGACTAAAGGCGGTGCTCCAGCATGGCCGCAGTCAAATGACTGAAACAAGTAAAAGAGTAAAAGAGAGAGAGTTGTATGTATGTATGTATGTATGTATGTACATCAGTCAAAGAGATAGGAATCGTTATCAGAAAGTAGTTCAGTACATCTATCACTCACACACACCCCCTTTCTTTTTTCCCTCCCTCCCTCCCTCGCTGCCTTTTTCGTTCCTCAGTCAGTGATATCTTTAAATTTCTCTCCTCCATTCTTCTCTTGCCACTCTGCTAAGCCTTAATGACCATCCACCAATTCTAAGTGTACTTTGAGCCGTGTTTACAAGAGGCTCTCGTTCGTCAAGTGTCCACGCACAGATCAGTCGTTATCGCTTCGACAATTTGTCAATGTTCACCTGAGTAAGACTGTGAAAGAAGTTTAACCTCGAAACCTACAACACGTGGGTGTATGCATTTTTGAGTGTGTCCGTGAGTGTGTGCGCGCGTGGGTATGTGTGTGCGTGGGTGTGGGTGTGGGTGTTTGTCTGTCTGTGTCTGTGTGTCTGTGTGTGTGTCTGTGTATGCAAATGCGTGTGTCTGTGTGCGCGCGCGTGTGTCTGTGTGCGCGCGTGTGTCTGTGTGCGCGCGCGTGTGTGTGTGTGTGTCTGTGTCTGTGTGCATGTGTGTGTGTATGTCTCTCTGTGTCTGTATGTCTGTGTATGCAAGTGTGTGTGTGTGTGTGTCTGTCTCTGTATGTGTGTGTGTCTGTGTGTGTGTGCGCGCATGTATGTGCGCGCATGTGTGTGTGTGTGTGTGTGTATGTGTCTTTGTGTCTTTGTGTCTGTGTATGCAAGTGTGTGTGTGTGTGTATGTCTGTGTGTGTGTGCGCGCATGTGTGTGTGTGTGTGCCTTTGTGTTTGTCCCCCCCCCCCTCACTGCTGGGCGACCGGCAAAAATGGCCGACAAAATAAATAAAAGACTTAAATAATAAATAAGTATCAAAGTCGATTTGTCCAGCTAAAACTCTACAAGGCGTTGCCCCCGCATGGCCGCAGTCCAAATACAAGATAAACTGACCATTGTTTAGTTCTTTTCTTTGTATTTTAAAACTTTCGTTAAACGGTCGATATAGAGGACATGGGTCCTTGGTACCTCGGTCAATCTATGCTGAACTATTGACTTTAAGTATCAATAACTAGGTCTATAGATATTACATTTTATTTTCATTTTATTTGTTTCAGTCATTTGACTGCGGCCATGCTAGATCACCGCCTTTAGTCGAACGAAAAACCCGAGGACTTATTCTTTGCAAACCTAGTACTTATTCTAACGGTCGCTTTTGCCGAACCGTTAATGCTACGGGGACGTAAACACACCAACATCGGTTGTCAAGCGATGGTCGGTGGACCAGTGCTTTTCAAACTTTTTGCTGGAGCGGAACCCCAAGCAAACATTCCACTGGCTCGGGGAACCCCTGTGCAATAATTTGATAGTCTTATGCACACATATCTGCACAGGAAAATTAAAATTCACTGCCGATTTTAGCAGTTTTGTAACTTCTTGAAAACACAGACACACGCACACACATACATATATATATATATATATATATATATATACATATATACGACAGGCTTCTTTCAGTTTCCGTCTATCAAATCCACTCACAAGGCTTTGGTCAGCCCGAGGCTATAGTAGAAGACATTTGCCAAGGTACCATGCAGTGTGACTGAACCCGGAACCATGTGGTTGGGAAGCAAGCTTCTTACCACACACCCACGCCTGCGCCTAAAGCCACGCCTGTATACAAAGCTAAAATATAAAACCAGAAGCATCGACACTCACGTAACTATATGTCACGTTCCCACACACATACGCACGCACATCGAGTCACATAATGTTAAATTTGTTCCCATGGAAACGACTTCTGGTATGTCGGCAATGGATTTTTCCGATTAGCTAACATCACATAATTCTGAGAGGCTTGTAACATTTTTATTGTTAAGTTGTAGACAAAAATGAATGTGATTTTCGTACGCAAAACTACATCAACGTAATAAATTGGGAAATATTCCGGTGGTTGGAAAGAATTAAGGAAGACCAAATCTTCACGGAAACAAGAAAGTCATACTCATATACTTTCTTTGACAACATAATATAAAGAAAAGTATTCCCGTAAACAGATTATAAGATTGAATAAAAGTAATTGTAGCAATTATACGTGCTTTTGAAGTAGCCTCTCTATTATAGGCACAAGGCCTGAAATTTGGGGGGAGGGGACAGTCAATTAGATCGACTCCAGTACGCAACTAGTATTAAATTTATCGACCCCAAAAGGATAAAAGGCAAAGTCGACTTCGGTGGAATTTGAACTCAGAACGTAGAGGCAGACGAAATACCGCTAAGCGTGTCGGCCGGCGTGCTAACGAGTCTGCCAGCTTTCCACCTTTATCTGCTTTTCACAAGAAACACAAAAGATGAAGGACAAAAATAATCTTTTCTACTTTAGGCACAAGGCCCGAAATTTTTGGGGAGGGAACCAGTCGATTACATCGACCCCAGTACGCAACTGGTACTTAATCTATCGACCTCGAAAGGATGAATGCAAAGTCGACCTCAGTGGAATTTGAACTCAGAACGTAACGGCAAACGAAACACCTATTTCTTTACTACCCACAAGGGGCTAAACACAGAGAGGACAAACAAGGACAGACAAAGGGAGTAAGTCGATTATATCGACCTCAGTGCGTAACTGGTACTTATTTAATCGACCCCGAAAGGATGAAAGGCAAAGTCGACCTCGGCGGAATTTGAACTCAAAACGTAACGACAGACGAAACACCGCAAAGCATTTCGCCCGGCATGCTAACGTTTCTGCCAGCTCGCCGCCTTATATTTATACCTCTATGTTCATACATACATACATACATACATACATAAATACATGTTAGTAGAAAGCTTCGTAATAATAGTAACATCGATCATCAAAGCAGTTTATCATGGACAAATAGCCGGATTACTACCTCCCGCTTTGAAGGACATGTGTTTGCAATCCAGAAACAGGAAATATCAACCAAGTACCTGATGCACAAAAGGGATAGATATGCGGGAAAAGCCTTAGAATGACCCACATCATAAGCATTTGTCCGAAAATGTCATCATGGTATTATCTATCGATGAGACATGATGCTGTAGCTAGGACACTCTATAATGAAATCGTCGGAAGGATAATCTCGAGGACAAAGAAATAAGAACCCCACAATATGGTAGAAGCCATAGCCACTCATAATAATAAAAAGGAATAGTGATTGAATGTACCAATGAAGACCTCAATAAAATGTAAGCACAACGGACCTGATTTGGGATAGACAAGAGAAATTGTGCACAGTTGTGGAAATTAGTTGTCCAGCGGATGTTAAAATAAAGCTGAAGATCAGTGGAAAAGAGAACACCTATAATGAACTATTGAGAAATCTGCTGTTATTCTATCCAGATTACAAGTTCATGTTTATACCTGTAATTATTGGAGCCCTGGGATATGTAACACACTGCCTAAATACCAATCTTGAGAAATTAGGCTTCTTAAAACCAGAAAAGAGAAAGCTAATTCGAAGACTACAGATCCAATCCATCACTGGAACTGTAAAAATCTGTAAAACTTTCCAGAAGTTTATCATTGAGATATATAAGAACATGTCTAGATATGCAACTATATGCATGAGGATACATACATAAAGCATACAAATCTGCACACACACACACACACCACACACACACACACACACATACATACATACAACATACATACATACATACATACATACATATATACATAATACTTGCATGCATACATACATACATACATACATACATACATACATACATACATACATAGAGATACATACACACACACACAGATACATATATACACACATACACGCATACATACATACATACATACATACATACATACATACATACATACATACATACATACATAATGGCGCAGTCAACATCGGACGTGCAGGGGAAGAGGACCTTTTAAAATATGCTGACCTCCCGAGCCTAAATCGGTGACTGGTTTATTTCTCCAATGATTAACAAGAGAAACACCTTTTACTCACCAACGTGGCGTTATCCTGAACCGATTTCCACATATATATCTGCAGCACGTGGAATCTTGCTAACACGATTCTGGCTGAAACTAACTCCAGCACTGATGAAACTAATAACGTCAACACCGATGGAAACAAAAGCACTTCACCAGTAAGTTTATTTAAGAAGACGTAAGTTTCTCTTCTCATTTTTATTTGGTCTCAACAACTAAACCAAGATTTGCTTCGGTGTTATGAAAAAGCCCGAGATGACCCTTCAATCGGATACATACTCTTTTACTTGTTTCAGTCATTTGACTGTGGCCATGCTGGAGCACCACCTTTTAGTCGAGCAAATCGACCCCAGGACTTATTCTTTGTAAGCCTAGTGCTTATTCTATCGGTCTCTTTTGCCGAACCGCTAAGTTACGGGGACGTAAACACAACAGCATCGGTTGTCAAGCGATGTTGGGGGGGACAAACACAGACACACAAACACGCACACACATATATATACATATATACATATATACGACGGGCTTCTTTCAGTTTCCGTCTACCAAATCCACTCACAAGGCTTTGGTCGGCCCGAGGCTATAGTAGAAGACACTTACCCAAGGTGCCACGCAGTGGGAATGAACCCGGAACCCTGTGGTTGGTTAGCAAGCTACTTACCACACAGCCACTCCTACGCCTAGGAGTGAAGCGGTAAAAACAATAGTGGGACGAAGCTCATTCCAACTTAAATACCTATTTCTTTATTTCCCACAAGGGGCTAAACATAGAGGGGATAAACAAGGACAGACATAGGTATTCAGTCGATTACATCGATCCCAGTTTGTAACTGGTACTTATTTAATCGACCCCGAAAGGATGAAAGGCAAAGTCGACCTCGGCGGAATTTGAACTCAGAACGTAACGACAGACGAAATACCGCTAAGCATTTCGCCCGGCGCGCTAACGTTTCTGCCAGCTCGCCGCCTTATTTCCAACTTAAATACCTGCACAGTGAAACACCTCCAGCAACATACATACATGCATGCATACATATGTACATGTGAAGTCGCGTGGCTTAGTGGTTAGGGCATTCGGCTCACGATCGTAAAGGTCGTGAGTTCGATTCCCGGTGACGCCTTGTGTCCTTGAGCAAGATACTTTATTTAACGTTGCTCCAGTCCACTCAGCTGGCAAAAATAAGCAGCACTTGTATTACAAAGGACCGTCCTTGTCACACTCAGTATTGCGCTGAATCTCCCCGAGAACTACGTTAAGGGTAAACGTGTCTGTGGAGTGCTCAGCCACTTGCACATTAATTTCACGAGCAAGCAGTTCTGTTGATCGGATCAGCTGGACACCCGTCGTCGTCGTAACCGACGGAGTGCTCCTTATATATATGCATAAATACATGCATACACACACACACGCATATATGCATACATACATACATGTATACATACATGCATACATACATACACACGCACACATACACATATAAATACAAACATACTTACATACATACGTATACAAACATACATGCAGAAATGACTGATGAGATTTGCATAATTTCTTGTTGAACAACCTTCAAAGATGGTTTGCTTCCAGCGATCAGATGCTTTTGCTGTCCACACCATCATTCCCCACCCCCATCAGGTTAGTATTGCTTGTACACATGCGTGGTGTGATATAATTGTAGTGTAATGGGAAATGAAGTGTTCTTGCCAATAGAGAAAGAGCCGGTTTCTAACCTAGATTCAAGGCTCCGTCATTGAAATTTCAACATCAACAACAGGGTATTTTTGCTTGTATGTATATGCATGTGTGTATGTATGCCTCTATGTATGTATGTATGTATGTATGTATGTATGTATGTATGCATGTATGTATGTATGTATGTGTGTATGTATATGTACAGATTTGTATGTATGTATGAATATATATATATATATGTATGTATGTATGTATGTATGTATGTACGTATATGTACAGATTTGTATGTATGTATGTATGTATGTATGTATGTATGTATGTATAGAAATGCAGTTCCCAGGCTGTATCTAGGTGAAGTTTTAAAAACCATATTGTTTCCATGGCGGCGTCGTGAGAACCTATTATTCTAACTTTACATAAATATGCGCATCATAACAATGCAACAATGTCCCTCCTAATGTTCAGCTTGAGAGCCATCTGCAGTTTTATATCTGGAAATAAAGAACTTCTTGTGGCAACGAGACAACCTCGAGTTCTAACAAAGGAAACTCTATACCAGAGTTTCCTAAACGTTAGCTTTCTGTGAAATGTGACAGAAAGTATTTTTCAGTCATTGTTGTAGTCAGTTCTATATTCAGAATTTTATTGTACAAGCGTCTGAAATACAAGCGTCTGAATGTAGCAAGGAGACCCCACGGGGAGAAATGATCTTTTGATCTTTTAGCGGGGAATTGTTGCGAAATTTGGTGTAAACAAGATTTTAATTAAGACCTGGGGCATAAATGTATTCTACTCTGCTTTACTTCAGTTTAAGTCCCTTGATTACAGGAGATGGGGTCGGACAAATGTCGTCTCCATGATTGTTACTGAGCCGCAAACGCGTGTCCTCCGTTGTCCTCTTATCTCCAGACAACAAACCTGTCCTTTTCTTTGGTTGTATTTCAATTGTAGAAAATCCTTGATTTCTGAGATAATCTCTGCTCTCAAGTGAAGACGGATTTAATTGCTATTTGGTAATTACGACACATCATCTACAGGTAGAGATAATTTTAATAAACCAAGAATTTATGTTGTATGGTATTTTATATACCTGTATTTCTCTATGATGTTCAGATGAATGTTATTTCTCTTAGCTCGTTTTTGTTTGAATTATAGAAATCTCTTACACTTTCTTCGTGGCATCAAATGCATTTAACATAACCAAACATCTTAAAGTTGTGCCTCGTTTCAATGACTTTCATTTCGTTATCTTCTAACGTTATCTCTCGGATCCCAAGTAACTCTGAAACCCCAGCTTTGCTTGACGTTATTTCTTGACATCTTCTGCACGGGATCATTGATGGTTTTTAGCCAATAGTGGCTCGTCTTCCCTTTCGCATCTGACGAACTTTCAACGTTGTGTTGACCATATCGAATCCAGTAATTATTTCAGTCTGGTGATTATGTGTTGGGCCGCTAAGTTATCTATATATATAAAACTGTAGTTGTGTGAGTGTCTGTCCCCTTCGATTTAGATTCCTAACTCCTCCCACATTTTGCGGTGCAGTTTAACCAAATTTGGGTATCTTATAGTCGTGATTAATATCGAGCCCGTCTGGCTATTAGCGCGCGTCTACGATGAGTCTACGATTTTAAAAATAATTTAACATCATTTTTTATTCCATTTTAATGCATAATTTTTCGTGTGTCGATGGCGGCGGAGTTGGCGTCCACGCTCAAACACCTGCACCTGTGTTTGCTTCTCCCCCTTCTTCCCTCCCTCGTGAAGCTGTGGGGAAGGGAGTTTAAGGAAATCAACGTCGTAATGCGTTGTCAAGGAGACCAGCGTTCTTTTAGAACAACAACTTCATGGCTTGAAGACACCAAAACAGAAATGGCTAAGAAAGCCCGAATTGGCATCTATAAGGGAAGTAACTCTCTAAAAATGCTTATATAGTTATTTCCCTTACAAACCCGAGCAACGCCGGGCGATACTGCTAGTGGAACATAAAGGGACATGGCTTAAACACAGACACGAACACAAGCAAACATGCGCACACGCACACGTGTGAGTCATGTGTGTGTATGTGTGTGTTTGTGTGTGTGTGAGTGCGTTGCATTTTTTACGCTAAGACTTACATAGAATTACCTATGTACGTGAAAATATTATATACATATATGTATATTTATATATATATATATATATCATTGAAAAATTGGAGTCAATAAGAAGGGGTATAAGTAGACATTTTTTAAAATCTCTACAATTGTTTCCACGCACTGTAGTTCTCTAGGTGTGCAGTATTTGATTATGTAACTGTTTCTTTGCAGTATGAGATCTAGTCGTGCTTCCTCAGGCGATATGTATATATCTTCTACGTAAGTTTAAAATTCTCGGCTTCAGGAACATCTTCTGTGTCTGTCGTGGCCTGAAATTAGTAGTAGTCACTGAGCTTATCAGGGTGTGTTGTTGTTGTTGTTGTTGAAGGGCCGTTGGCAAACTTCTTTGAATGTGTAGATGTAGTGGGATGGTGATTCTGGTACTGTTAGAGTGGTTACCGTTTTAAAGGGATTGGTATTTTATTTATTTGTTCTTCGTAGATAATGAATGCTCCACAATTAATTCTATAGTACTCAATAAAGCACTCATATTTGCAATGAAAAATTCTAGCTTATCTAAGTCAGATGTAAGCATAATGTTAACTGCACCGTTATTAATAACGTCAACAAACTGTGGACGAGATCAGATTGAACGAATTTATTCGATATACCAATGGGTTCGAGCGACTCAACTCAGATTACGGATATCGTAGGAACTTACATCTTATTCCACATCAAATCTTCATTCCCGCAAATAGCGGAGGTGGGATCTATAAAGAGAAAATGCCCTTTTCGTAATAGATAATTATGCTAAAGTAGATATAGAGAGATACAGAAAAAAAAACTGTACAAATTATTTTTAAATTTTGACCTATCTATAACCATAGACGGAAATTACCGTAAGGCAAATTTCCTAGCTGCTACTTTTAGCTTAAAAAGAGGGATGTATGAACCATACCACAAACCGAAGGTGTGTCTTAGATACATAAATGTAAAGTCCAATCATCCACCATCCATAACCAAAGGAATGGTTAGCCACCAGAATATCACGCCTATCAGTCACCGAGACAATATTTAACATACATACACCTTACTACAATAAAGCACTAGCTTGGGCTGGATATAAGAAAAAAATCAAGCTCACACCTAGCGAAGCCTAAATAACACTAACACCAACACACCTAAAGTAGAAAACACACACAACATGAACGAAAACAACAAATACATAACAATAAAAACACAAAAACTCAAGACACAATGGAAAGATAAGAAAAAATAAACAGAACCCAAAAGAATAACAATAATAGCAAACGCGACGCACAAAATAGGCAAAAGAAACCAAACAAAAGATACAAAAATCCGTGGTCCTGTGGTATAATCCAATTTTCGGATTGCAAATATCATCAACGATAAGTAAACAATTCCTTGCAGTGTTAGATAGGCGCAGACAGTGAAAGTATCGTACGCCACATCCAACAACATGGAGTACTACATACACAAATAAAACAATAAAAAATATATATGCGAACAACGACCACAGACAAGAAACAAACCGATCAAAACAAAACAGGGTACAGGAACAATAACAAAAATAAACAATAGGGATCCCAAAAACATAGATAGCGACGCCAATAGTTATAATAGTATTCAAACAAAGACTCAAAACAATCAACAAAACGATCTACATCAAGAACACTGCTAATCAACCGGAACATCACACAAACAAAAACAAAAGGTTACCAGATAACTGCAAAAATAATGATAGTACAAATAATTGCAGCTGTCGCAGGAAATCAGTATGTCCGCTAAGAAACCAATGCATGCAAAAAAACATCATATATAAATGCACAATCGCCACAATACAAAAACATAGGAGCCTCTGAAAACCAATTTAAGGTCCGTTATCGCAACTATATCTCCACATTCTGAAAGATAAGCCGGTGACATGCAGCATCGCTAGCGGACCTAATATGGAGATTATAGGAAGGAAAAATAAGATATGAAATAGAATGGTTAATAATAAAAAATGCATACCCATATAATACACTGTCCGGCGTATGTGACCTATGACTTGAGGAAGCCTTGTGCATCCTGTTAAGTAATGAAAATTTGGGAAACAAGCATGGTGAGAAAATACCGAAATGTCCCCATCGCGCCAAATATGCATTTTCCAGATTCAGCAATGTGAAATAATAGTGATAATTCAGTGAACTCTCTCCCTCTCTTCTTCGCCTCTACCCATGTGTGCCTCTGTCGGGTTGTATTGCTCTCTACATATACGTACGTGTGCCTCTTCATGTGTTTATAATGCATGAATGTATGTACCTACATAAGTAAATATATGAGTGTGTGTGTATGCACACATGAGTATATGCATATGTATATGCGTATGTATAAGCGTGCGAGTGTATGTATGTGCATATATTCATATATGTGTATGTGAGTGTGTGTGTGTGTGTGTGTGTGCATGCATACACGGGCATCTGTGTGTCTATATGCATGCGAGTGTAGGTATGTGAGTGCGCGTACATATCCGTATATGCGAGCGTCTGTGTATATACGTAGGTAGATGTAAGTGTATATATGTGTGTGTGTGTGTGTGTATATATGTGTATGTATGCATGCATGTGTGTGTGTGGATGTGGATGTGGATGTGTGTGTGTATATATATCTCCTTCTTCCCTTCTTTCCTGAGCGTCCAATAATACTTTATTTGTTCCACGTCCTTGCGTTTATTTTGTTTTCTTTTTTGGATTAACTATATATATATGAGTGTGTGTGCCTGTGTGTGTGCGTCGTGTGTGTTCGAGCGTCGACTCTTAAAGGTTAGCTAAGAAAAATCCCATGGGAAGAACAAATCAGCAGTACAAAGAAATAAAATGCCAATCCCTTTAAAATGGCAACCACTTTCACAGTCCCAGACTCACCACCCCACATTCAAAGCAGTTTGCCAACAACAACCCTTCAGCAACAACAAACCCTGATAAGGTCAGTGACCCCTACTAAATTCAGGCCAAAACAGAGAGGATGTCCTTGAAATCGATGATTTTAAACTTACGGAGACAATGTTTACATATTGCTTGAAGAGACACAACTAGATCTCATGATGCAGGGAAACAGTTGCATAATCAAGTACCTGCACACCTGGAGAACTGTGTTGCGTGGAAACAACTGCAGTGATTAAAAAATAGCCAACCGTATCCCTTCTTGTTGACCCCAAATTTTTTCAATTATCTATTCTCACAAGACAGATGCCCAAATGCAAACCTGGAAGTGCGCATAATACTTCAATTGGATAGCAGAGGCTGAAACCTGAAAGTGGACGAGCTTTATACTGTACTCTACTACGTTCTTAACAGAATATACCATAACGATATATATTGTAGTGACCCTATAGCGGTGCGCGCTCGCGCACCGTCCATTTGTATTTCGCGCGTGTTGGTGCCTTCACCAAGTGAGAGGAAGGGCCCTCTCGCGCATGCGCGAAGCACCGGAAGAAGAACCCTATTGCCTACGTAGCAGTTAGCGAGGCAAGGGGGCCGTAGAACGTTTGACCGCTGGCAGCAGCAGCGGGGACTTTGAGACATGGCTATCGAAGGCAACGGTCACGCATATTTTCTCTCCGTTCGAACTTGCTTCTAGCAGTCCTTACCAAAAGGCCTTTAACCAAAATTGTTGCAGACCAACATCGTCTCCATTGTTCGACGCCATCTTGAACCCGTTCTGTTTTTGCGGCTGAATTTTGTAAATATTACAATCGATTAACTTTCAGCCTTGCGCGCCCAGAACCAAGGACATCAGATAACACACTTATCGTTATTGTTACCAAGAAAGAGAATAAAGTAGTATATATATATTTTACGTCTGCGTCTTGTTGTTTCTGACTAGTAGAATTCTGGATTATTAAAGCAACGGCTAGTGAAAGTGATTGCTTTCTTGTACCCCGAAAGTACAAGAGTAGATATTCACTCACACCCACACTAAGTTTGTTACAGTGGTGACCTCCCGACGTGATTCTGGTCTAAAACCAGAGATCACTTATCAACAAAAAAAAACATCCAGTTTTTCTGCGAAGTCGGAACACGATTTAACTCTACGCATCTTCTTTCGACGATTTGTTTCCGGCCACTACAAACAGTTGTAGAAGGAGCCTCTTTCTTATTCTACAGCCATGATGACGAACGCCAGCATATATTCGATGCCTTTTCTCCACCTTCGTCATCGTCATCGTCGTCTTACTACTTCACGTCGTCGCTATCTTCGTCGCCATCATCACTAAGAACGATGTTGTCTCAAGTCCACTACAGTCGCCTTCCACCACCAACGTCGCCTTTCAACACCGTCGACCTCCACCAAGATGTACATAGCAACTCGCGGAAGTTTGGTCCACTTGCCGTTTGTGCATTAGCACACCAAGAATTCACAGCCCAGCACTACGAGATTTCTTCTGTTCTAGTTAACCTGTCACAGCATTGAAGCCACAACCGCTACACGATATGTGTTTAATCGGCATCTGCATTTGTGATCTCAACATTCTGTTACAGAACGAACTGCTATTGTGCATCAGGCTATTAGAGACTGGTAAAATAACTCTTGTCTGGAATAGCCTTGAGAGACATTTTTTCTATGCGCTGTTTTTATATTTTGCTCGCATTCACCTTGTATGTATTCTTGTCGCTCACACGTACACACACATAAATGCTCTCTCTCACATACATACGTCACACATGCTTTTCTCGCTTGTTTTTTTTTCCATGCTAAATTTGCCTTTTGTGGACACCCCTCATTTCTATAGACCCTAGGTCGGTCACGTATACATAGAGAGGGTTGTTTGTCCATTATAACGCGCCAGCATGCCATACCTTTGTTCCTGTACGAACGAGGCATATAATCGCTCAACCACTGGCATATTCTTGCTGTTTTTCGGTCTGGCAAGCTCTATTGCATTTCATGCGCCTTTTGCTTCGCACGTGTATTGCCTTGTTTTTTGCAACACGTTTGCGCTAGCTTAATTCTTTTCCCGACTCATAGGACGTCGGATGTTCACATGCGCTGCGCCATGTTTAGGCGTAATTATTTTTCCCTGTTAGACCACTGTTGGTCACGTAATTAACAGAAAATTATCTGTGTCGCGCATCACACCAGCATGTTTGCACTTTTGCCTTTTGTGTTACTAGCGAGCTTCTGCCAATTCCATTTCCTCTCCTGCAGCAATTGATTTAACTGCTATTTTGCAGGATTAACCACCTTTAGAGAAGTTGGATTTAATTTCGCCTAGGTTCATTGACTGTGAGTTTTGCTTTCCCTCCGCTTCCTACAGCGGAAGGGTTTATACTTTTGTGACGTATACACTTTCATGCATGCACTCTTGATTTTGCTCATTGAGTATTTTTTCTCTTTTTCCTTTAGTAAATTTCTTGTGTATGTTATAAATTTTGCCATTATATTATTGTGTGCTATTTGGTTATCTGGTGTCCACCTTGAGTTTTGCAGTCACTACAATAAGTTTCCTTTCGTGCGTACGCACTGGAGGGGAGCCTTGTAGTGACCCTATAGCGGTGCGCGCTCGCGCACCGTCCATTTGTATTTCGCGTGTGTTGGTGCCTTCACCAAGTGAGAGGAAGGGCCCTCTCGCGCATGCGCGAAGCACCGGAAGAAGAACCCTATTGCCTACGTAGCAGTTAGCGAGGCAAGGGGGCCGTAGAACGTTTGACCGCTGGCAGCAGCAGCGGGGACTTTGAGACATGGCTATCGAAGGCAACGGTCACGCATATTTTCTCTCCGTTCGAACTTGCTTCTAGCAGTCCTTACCAAAAGGCCTTTAACCAAAATTGTTGCAGACCAACATCGTCTCCATTGTTCGACGCCATCTTGAACCCGTTCTGTTTTTGCGGCTGAATTTTGTAAATATTACAATCGATTAACTTTCAGCCTTGCGCGCCCAGAACCAAGGACATCAGATAACACACTTATTGTTATTGTTACCAAGAAAGAGAATAAAGTAGTATATATATATTTTACGTCTGCGTCTTGTTGTTTCTGACTAGTAGAATTCTGGATTATTAAAGCAACGGCTAGTGAAAGTGATTGCTTTCTTGTACCCCGAAAGTACAAGAGTAGATATTCACTCACACCCACACTAAGTTTGTTACATATATATATATCGCCTTCACCTTCGAAACGTAGAGTAGATGAAACCATGGCGACTGAAGAAGGGTTTTTTTCTTTGTGTTAATTGTCCTGTACTCTATTTTTTTGTTGTTTAAAAAAATTAGGGTTTGTGTCTATGTTTTCGTTTCTCATTGTGTTCGACGTTTTTTTGGTGTCCTGTACTCATATATGCGTGTATATATACATGTAGAGGTAGGTAGGTACATATATGTATATATATATATGCATATGTTTTATTTATTAATATATATATATATATATATATATATATATATATATATATATTTACTAGTATTAGAACCCGATTTCATTCTGGTCTACTCGGGCCACATTATAAAGATGAGGAATTTTGCTCCTTTCAATTGAGCAAACTCCCCACCACTTTTAACATAGATGTGCAAACTTTCAGGTCAATCTGACCACATTTACTAACACTTATACCTGCACAACTGCTTGTGAGACAACTTCTGCCCTTTTCACAAATATACAGCAGATATATATATATATATATATATATATATATATATATATATATATATATATATATATAATATATATATATAAATTATAAAAGCGTAAAGTAGAAATTATAGCTTTAAGTATTTTACTTTTTCACAAGGACACACAAACTCGATAAGTAAATAAATACATAAATAACATAAAAATAAATAGATTAAATAAATATATAAAATATGTAAATAAACAAATAAAATAAATAAGTAAAACGGGTGAACGAGACGAGAAATATTCTCTTCTCTGTTATCACAATTGTTGTCAGAGAATGTTGTGAGTTTTTTTCAGTTGATTCAACCGAAATTTAACTCTCTCTTTTCTTTTCAGTTTTCTTCTTTTTTTTCTTTTTAATCAGTCTGACTGATATTGGATAAAGTAGGAGCAGTGAGAGGAAGGAGAGAAGTAAGATTAAAAATAGAGAGTATATGACAGAAAGGGAGAAAGGGGGAGAGAGAGGTCTGGGTAGTTATGTGAAAATACTTTATGTGAGTGTGAAATAGTCTCTGTGATTGTGAGGGTGAGTGTGTGTGAAATAGTTCGTGAGTGTTATATGCGTCTATGTGCGCCAACGATTGCATACGTACCTTTTCAACAGACCATCAACTAATTCAGTTTGTAATCCTTGACAAATACAGTTTTACAATTTTTTTTTCTAAAAGAACGAACAAATCAAACTTCAACAAACAAAGGAGAATCTTTACCATTGAGAAAGGCAAAACGGTAAGACACAATTTTTCACATTTCTCTTTCGCACTTCATTGACAAAAATAAAAATACGACAAAACCAGCAAACTTACAATCGACATGGGTGCTGTTAATTATCTGTTATGGGAAGGCGGCGAGCTGGCAGAATCGTTAGCACGCCGGGCGAAATGCTTAGCTGCATTTCCTCTGCCGTTACGTTCTGAGTTAAAATTCCGCCGAGGTCGACTTTGCCTTTCATCCTTTCGGGGTCGATAAATTAAGTACCAGTTACGCACTGGGGTCAATATAATCGACTTAATCCGTTTATCTGTCCTTGTTTGTCCTCCCTGTGTTTAGCCCCTTGTGGGTAGTAAAGAAATAAGTATTTCGTCTGTCGTTACGTTCTGAGTTCAAATTCCGCCGAGGTCGACTTTGCCTTTTATCCTTTCGGGGTCGATTAAATAAGTACCAGTTACGCACTGGGGTTGATATAATCGACTTAATCCGTTTATCTGTCCTTGTTTGTCCTCCCTGTGTTTAGCCCCTTGTGGGTAGTAAAGAAATAAGTATTTCGTCTGTCGTTACGTTCTGAGTTCAAATTCCGCCGAGGTCGACTTTGCTTTTCATCCTTTCGGGGTCGATTAAATAAGTACCAGTTACGCACTGGGGTTGATATAATCGACTTAATCCGTTTATCTGTCCTTGTTTGTCCTCCCTGTGTTTAGCCCCTTGTGGGTATTAAAGAAATAGGTATTTTGCCTGCCGTTACGTTCTGAGTTCAAATTCCGCCGAGGTCGACTTTGCCTTTCATCCTTTCGGGGTCGATTAAATAAGTACCAGTTACGTTTGTCTGTACTTGTTGCGTACTGGGGTCAATCTAATCTATTGACCCCCTCTCCAAATATTCCGGGCTTTGTGCCTAGAGTAGAAAAGAATTATCTGTTGTGGAGGCGCAATGGTCCAGTAGTTAGGGCGGCGACGTCGCAGTCGTAAAAACGCGGTTTCGATTCCCAGACCGGACATTGTAAGTGTTTATTGAGCGTAAACACCTAAAAAGATCCACGAGGCTCCAGCAGGGGTTGGTGGCGAACCCTGCTGTACTCTTTCACAAAAACTTTCTCTCACTCTTTCTTCCTGTTTCTGTTGTACCTTATTTCAAAGGGCCAGCCTTGTCACACTGTGTCTCATGCTGAATCTCTCTGAGAATTACGTTATTGGTACACGTGCCTGTGGAGTACTCAGCCACTTACATATTAATTTCATGAGCAAGCTATTCCGTTGATCAGATCAACTGGGACCCTCGTCGTCGTAACCGACGGAGTGCCACGAATAATTGTCTGTTAATTTCAGTTTGATAATTGTATTTCTTTAACTGATTCCATTCATCGAATTAAGATTTATACTGGGTGGGGGTCACTACTGCTTCCAACGGTTTTAATCGATTATATTGATTTCAATCAATCTGGTAGCATATATTATCAATAGCTACTTCTATCGATTTTCTCCGTCGACTATTCTTGGGAGGGTCGAGGCGTTAGAGTCCTCAGGCACCTCTTCCGTAGGGTCCTCTCAGAAGCAACTGTCATTAAACTTTCCGACAGACGGACTGCAATTATGGATGTTATCCAACCATCCCGTTTTTGTCCCACCTCTGGGTCTTCTGCCGGTTCACCCAGCTTGAAAAATCCGTCTTGTGATTTTTTCCTGCAGCAGTCTAACCACATGTACATATTTCTGAAGTTGGGGGCCTCTCAATGCAGAGAAATAGGGGCTTGACTTGGAGAGACTCCTTTATCTCCGAATTACGCACCCTGTCAATTAACGTTACCCCAGAGATCGTTCGGAGGTACCTCTTTTCAGCCGCTTGTATTCGCAATCCTACTCTTCGGATATATGCATATCGAATTACTAAATTGCGTTTTAACATGGAGAGTCACAAGTCGACACACCTGTCTACATAAACACATGCACGGTTTAATGCATATTTATTAATTCTGGCGTGGCACGAAGATACATAATTCGAGATTCCGGGGATTTCACTGTTGCTTATATTTTATCGATCCGAGAGATGAAACAAAATGCAGAATTAACCTCAAGACGTAACGAAACACACAAAGGTTCCACTGTTCCACAGTTCCAATCACTCACCATTCATTAATGTTTATTAATGAAACAAACATAGAAATAAATAAAGGCATTTTATTAAATACTAGCAGCATAGCCCGGCGTTGCCCGGGTATGTAAGAGCCACTAGTAGGCAACGAATAATCCCAATCTAGTCCTTTCCCTCTAGGGAACGAAGGCGCATGTGTAGGTTGCAATGTCTTCTCTTCACTCGAATACTTCTGTGTATATGATGTTCCTAGCTGTCCCTTTGGGCGATAAAAAGGTCGAGTTGTGTCCCTTAGACAGAAAATGTGTTGCATATAAAAAGCTTAGATTCTCGACCCCATGTTGAATTTATCGATTTTTTTCAGAACTGGGGGAACTTTTCAAAATTTTCGCTGCGTTAGTTTTGAATTATGACATTGGGCTATGTGTGTGTCAAGTTTCATCAGAATCGGTTGAAAGCTGTAGTCAGGGTGAGGGTACAACCTGACAGACACACAGACACACAGACAGACAAACTGCCGTTTATATATATATATATATATATATATATATATATATATATATATATATATATATAATATATATATATATATATATATATATATATATATATATATTATATATAGGCTGCGATGAATAAATTGTCTAAATTACGCAAAAATGAAAATAACAGACATCGCATTTTAACATATATTTACCAAAATTACATAAGAACATCTTGAAATACTGAAGAGTAAATTTATTCAATAAAATCGCCATTGGTTTCCACCACGCCCTCCAGACAACTTCGGAATCCCCTACAACTCTTCTTACTTAAGTCTTCTTACTTAAGTTGTGAACGCTGCCATAATTCTTTGGTGTTAAAAGGAGTTTTGTTGCTGTCTCACTCAACTGCGCCTCACACATAACAAAGGGGTCTGCTGTCTGTGGAGTTAGACGGCCAGATGTTAGGGGTGATGTGGTCGCAGAAATTGTCCTACTGCCATGAGTGGGTTCTCCTGCTTGTGTGGCATTGTGCAGAGTCCTGTTGCCAGACACAGGGTCTTTCAGCAGCCACCCTCTTGACCCAGGGCAGCACTACCTCCTCTAGGCACTAGAATGTAGGCCTCTGTGTTGAATCTGAGGCCGCGTGGACAGATGAATGGAGGCATAACATCACCATCACTAGTGATCACTCCAAACACCATGAGGTTGACTGGATGTTTGATTTTTATCACTCTCGGTACATGTCCTCTGATTGCAGTCCTCAGATTGACACCCAAACACTCAGAAATGTTTGTATTGGACCGTCCAGCGCGAATGCCAAGCAGTACAGCATGTTGTTTCCAAGTTTCTGGCAGAATGAGTTGTATCATGGTATGTTTTTCTCACAGACGGTGCCCAACTGACCCTACTATACTGTACAGCCCTTGAATTTACTCCCTCGCTTGGTCCCCATGCTTATACAGCAAACTCAAAAATGCCACCCTCATTCAAGTGTTGCCAGGGGCGTACAGTCTCCTCGTCCCCACCCTCAGCTTCGCTACTGGTATCAACTGGATCCCCACCTCCACCTCTTCTTCTCCCTTATCACAATAAATGTGAATCTGTTCTCTTCTTATCCCGAGTGTACAGTAACATTCCGCGGCCGATTGATAATATATATTCAAGTTAGATTGTAGGACGTTGCTCTATCGCTGATAACTTTATATGCAGAGGAAGGGCCCAGGTTGAGACTTAATCAAAACATTCATTAAATCCACAATGCTGCCACCGTTCACAATGGGAAATTAATTTCTAAACCATTAGCCAGTTGATTAAAGCTCGTTATAAACCTTGTCGCTGATGCCAATTTTCTTAACCAGGATAACACCGCAGCACCAAGGATGGGAAACGAACCATCGAACTCTTGGCCTCTTCTTTCGTGAACCCTATCCTTTTTAAGAGTATAGCAATTTTTTCAAAAATGTAACAAAATTTACACTTGATATTTTTCATTGGGAAATATTCCTGAGTATTTGTTTGTAGTAGCATAGCTAGATACGGGGCGAATGGGCGAGGGGACAACCTGCCCCGAGAGATTCTTTTATAGTGGCAGTGCTTCTGGGTCTTCTGTATAAGCTTGTATTGGGGCACGATGGGGATGGCAAACTCAAGAGCTGTCCCAGGCGGCATACAATCTACTGTTTGTAGTAAATATTGTAGGTCTTGCGTCTATGGCTTAGAAAGGGTAAAATGATAAAGACTCCCTTCAGTCATGAATGACCATGAGATTGCACCTAGGAAGTTCCCCTCCGAGGCACAAGTCTGGGTAAGGTTGTTTATGGAAGACTAGCAGTCACCCAAGCATACCAACCTCCCCACAGATGTTATCCAAGGGAAAAGCAAAGGGGCCCGATACAGCTTGGCACCAGTGATGTCGCAACTCATTTCTACAGCTGAGTGAACTTGAACAATGTGCAATGAAGTGTCTTGCTCAAGAACACAACACACATCCCGGTCCAGGAATTGAACTCACCACTTTATGATTGTGAACCCGATGCTCTAACCACTGAGCCATGCGCCTTCATGTCTATGGCTGATTGTATGACATTTTTAGGATCTCTGAGAAATTAATGACGAAGAGATTTTAAAATCTTTGAAGAGGAAAATATTTAATGAAAAAAAAATTATCCGAAAATTACTATTTTTAAATCTCACAACGACAGATATTCAGCAACAGTACTTTGGAGTAAAGATTGTTTGCCAACATAACATGGTAATCCTGGTTTAGGACGAACGTTGCTGTAATTTAGCCCCAGGAGACATTTTCTCCAGCTGGCTATACGACACAATCTGTATCCTTACATTTTCAAACAAGGGAATCTAGCACCCCCACTCAGCTCAAATCAATATCAGTGTATCGTGATTTCAGGGTTATTTCTCTCCGCGATACACAGATATTATTTTGAGCTGAGTGGGGGTGCTAGATTCCCTTGTTCGAAAATATAAGGACACAGATCATGCCGTATAGCCAGCTGGAGATGATGTCTCCTGGGGCTAAATTACAGCAATATTCGTCCTAAACCAGGATTGCCATGTTATGTTGGCAAACTATCTTTACTCCAAAAAAATTCTGTTTGCCATGAATTTTTGCGATGCACGACAAACTCTAACCCAAGCCATAAACTCTGGATCTAGACCTTAACTCCTAACCATAAATCTTAATCCTTAACCCTAAACCCAAATCCCAAAGTGGTTTCGAATGACTGTGGTCTTGTATGGGAAGTGGTTTCGTGTTAGAACATATAGAAACAGCATCGTCTGCTGGGGAGAATGTCGAGAATTGACAATCTAAAATTAGAAAAAAATTCCATTCTTAAAATCTTACCAAAATATAATTGGGATTTTCGTAAATGACATGGAAAACTACATCTGAGTCGACATTTTCAATAAACCTATTGGCTTGGTGCAGAGTTATTGCGACTTTTTTTCCAACAAATTTTATTCAGCAAAAATAATAACAACACGTATCAAAAACATCTTTAAATGATTATTCTGGAGCATATTCACCATCTACTTCAATTACTGCTTCCCATTTGCTTGGCAGACAGTCTGACCGTCATTTAAAGATGGTTTTGTTAAATATTGTTATTGTTTTTGTTGAATAAAATTCGACGGAAAAAAAATCCCCGCAATAATTATGCAGCAACCCAATAGAAAAGGCAGCTCAAATAGTCGTTGCTTCTAGTGGTGAACTGTTTCTTCTCGTAGCACTTAGAGCTAAATGGACTCATGATGAGTGAATTCGATTTTAATTCATGACGTCTGAGACAAGCGTCTTTTGCCATAGCCTCAAGTCACTCCAGATCTTGTGGGTGAAGATGAATCGGTAGAAACTGTACAGAAGACTGTTGGATGGATTGTAATTGAATGCTCCAGCATTGCCATGCTTTGTATCGCGTTAATTATGCCCGAGGATTAAATTACTTTGCGTGTGACTGTGGAATACTCAACAACATCCACATTAATTCATTTGAAGGCGCGTGGCTAAGCGGTTAGGGTATTCAGCACACAATCGTAAGGTCGTGAGTTCGATTCCTGGCGACGCGTCGTGTCCTTAAGCAAGACACTTTATTTCATGTTGCTCCAGTTCACTCAGCTGGCAAAAACGAGTAATACCTGTATTTCAAAGGATCACCCTTTTCACATTCTGTGTCACGCTGAATCTCCCTCGAGAACCACGTTAAGGGTACACTTGTCTGTGGAGTATTCAGCCACTTTCACGTTAATTTCACGAGCTGGTTGTTCCCTTGATTGGATCAACTGGAACCCTCGTCGACGTAACCGACGGAGTGTTAGTTAATCGAATTACTGAGTTTTCATAGTCGAAACAAAACAACCAGCGATAATCTGGTTTTCTCGACAGCACTGCACTGAGGTCTTCATCCAGCTGTAAACCTATCCTCGACCTCAATAAACCATTGACATGTTTTCCTTCTAAAAGTCAATTCGACCTCAACGAAATTGAACCCAGAATCGGAAGAAGTCCTTTAGTGTCCTTAGTAAAACATGTTTCCAACTTGACCATATCCATCACCCTTATTCTCTAACAATATCACGTATAGCATTAGTGGTGGAGCTAAAGCAGGGCCGGATTTATGTAGGGACCGATATGAACCATGACCTAGGGGGTCCTAAGCATCGGAGGTGCCTTTAACTCAGAGAAGCCTAAAGCTTGGAGTTGGCACCCCATGCGAAATGCCTAGCGGTATTTCGTCTGCCGCTACGCTCTGAGTTCAAATTCCGCTGAGGTCGACTTTGCCTGTCATTCTTTCGGGGTCGACTAAATCAGTGCAGTGCTGTCGAGAAAACCAGATTATCGCTGGTTGTTTTGTTTCGACTATGAAAACTCAGTAATTCGATTAACTAGCACTCCGTCGGTTACGTCGACGAGGGTTCCAGTTGATCCAATCAAGGGAACAACCAGCTCGTGAAATTAACGTGAAAGTGGCTGAGTACTCCACAGACAATGTTTTTTGTTTGTTTTTGTAATGCACAATCTCGTTGTTCCCAAAGCCGTTGAAAATTACCGACGCAAAATCGTTGGAGCCAAAACCTATTGAGCCATGGGTTCCACAAGGTTTATATCCAGTCCTGGGCAAGAGTCTATTCAATCAAGTACTTGTAAGGTAGACTTATTAATAAAAGGCAAGAACTGACACTGATAGAATTCGAACTAGTCTTAGTTTAACGTGAAACACAGAGCGTATTGTACTACAAAGTGGCTTCACAACATATGGGTGTACTTTGCTTTAATGCAAGATATAGATAAAGCAGCTGTCTGATAAGGATAAAGAGAAACACTAAAATCTAAGGAAACCGGTGAAGGTCATGATAACAAAACCTGATTAGTAAGCTTAACCCAAATGAATAACACGTGTGATACAGTCTGTGTTCTTCAGACACACAATATCTGGCATACTTAAAGATGTTTTAACATATTATAAATTTAAGGCGGCGAACTGGCATACACGTTAACACGCCGGTCGAAACGCTTAGTGATATTTCGTCTGTCTTTACGTTCTGAGTTCGTGTTTTGCTGAGGTCGACTTTGCCTTTTATACTTTTAGGTCGATAAATTAAGTACCAGTTGCGTACTGGAGTCGATCTAATCGACTGGCACCCTCCCCAAAAATTTCGGGCATTGTGCCTAGAGGATAAAAAATATATACGTTTACAGCAATCAGGTAAATAATTTGTTATTTCTTTTCTTGTTTAATTTTTTTAAATCCATTAAAGTTTTTCTTTAAATTATTAAGGCCTCATTTAATTTATTTGGAACCTTTCAGATTAAAAAAAAAATATCAAATTTAACTGAGCACCTCTGAATCTACCGAGACCCTTTTAAGTTTTGGGGCCTCTTCAAACTGCTTAAAGACCCTTCATTTGATGGGACCCGTTTCAGTTGTGCCTTTTTAAAAATACTTTGAACATGCTTCTGTTTTCTTCTAATGTAATCTTTCCTACCCTAGGCAGAAGGCCCCAAATTTTGGGGAAGGGGACCAGTCGATTAGATCGACCCAGTACGCAACTGGTATTTAATTTATCGACCCCGAAAGGATGAAAGGCCAAATCGACCTCGGCGGGATTTGAACTCAGAACGTAAAGACAGACGAAACGCTCCTAAGCATTTCGCCCGGCGTGTAAACGTTTCTGCCAGCTCGCCACCTTTTTTGTTCAAATATAATAAGAGGGTAACCAACTGCAATACATTTTCCAAACAAATAAATAAGACAACATCGTCACAAACAAGCAAAGCGATGGCAGTCATTAAAGTTAGGGAATATGCAAAAAAAAATATTTAGAAAATGCAAAACTGATATGAAATTATAAATGTTTTTCGTATTTAAATTATTTTCAAAGTTATATTTGATTTTGTAATGCACAATCTCGTTGTTCCCAAAACCGTTGAAAATTACCGACGCAAAATCGTTGGAGCCAAAACCTATTGAGCCATGGGTTCCACAAGGTTTATATCCAGTCCTGGGCAAGAGTTTATTCAATCAACTAAGTGTAAGGTAGACTTATTAATAAAAGGCAAGAACTGACACTGATAGAATTCGAACTCGTAACTTCAGAGAGAATCCTACTTCCGTTTCAACCGCTTCCTTACCTTTCTTTCCGATGTTCTTAGTTTAATGTGAAACACAGAGCGTATTGTACTACAAAGTGGCTTCACAACATATGGGTGTACTTTGCTTTAATGCAAGATATAGATAAAGCAGCTTTCTGATAAGGATAAAGAGAAACACTAAAATCTAAGGAAACCAATAAGGTAGAGGGACAGATTTAATCTATTGCTGTTTGTGTCTCGCAAACTTTTTCAAGCAAGAAAATTTACATCGTCACCCAAGCTAAAGTTTGGGCGACGATGTAAATTGAGAAAAAACCAATCTCAAGCATTATTAACTTAGGAAGACTTTGTGTCCGATTCAAGTCCACAGAAGAAGATTGTCCGGTTTAACCAAACACTCGATACCGTTTATAGTTTGTGACTTTTGAACTGTTTATTACAGCTTGTGAAACAAAACCAGAAAATATACTATAAACAGCTGAGTAAACACAACTGACTGAACCAGGTGTATGCCGGACGCCTAGCTCGAGAGGTCGT
>NC_043003.1:105816778-105939278 GCF_006345805.1 Octopus sinensis | reverse complement strand
AAGAATGAAAGAGGGGGAGAGAGAGAGAGTGAAGTATGAGAGAGAGGGACAGACAAGTTAAGTAGAGGAAAAGGAAATCAAAGAATGAAGGCTGAGAAAGGGATGGGACAGAAAGGTTAAGAGTGCGCATCAAAGTTAATATCAAGAACAATCTTACTTAAAAAGGGATGCATGCGTTTCGTCATATAATATATTAATAAATAAAACATATGCATATATATAAACATATATGTACGTACCTACCTCTACTATATATAATATATATATATATATATATATATATATATATATATACGCGAGAAAGAAGCACAAGAATGGATAGGTTTTTAGTACAATCGTTTCATACAAGGACAGGCTTTATTAAATGTTGCAAAAATTACAGCATATAAACGTGTCCCGTACTCATCAGCTAAAATACATGTGAGTTCTCTAGACATCCTAGTGGTTGAGGCTATACTCATGAAGTGATGTAGATAATTAAGTAAAAATAACAGATTCCAAAGTTCATTAAAGTTCTTTAAAGATGATGTACAGTCTTATCACAGAATTTTAAAAAAGTTATAATAGCATCACAGAGAAGGTGACCTAATCCATAGTGCACATATGAATTTCCAGAGATATGAGGAGGGATTACATACTCACAGACGACAAATTTATCCATTGTTAATCACAACGAGGTGGGTCTCAATTCCTGCTTATTAGCATTACAGAGAGGGTGAATTAATCCTTTGTATAGATGCACAATTTCCAATGGTGTAGATGTAAATTTCCAGAGAAATGAAGGGGAATTTCATATTCACAGGCGATAAATTTATCAATGGTTGAACACAATGAGGTAGGTATCAATTCTTGTTATATGATTAGGTATTTGCCACATTAATCACATTACTGCTATTTACAAGAGGCTGTAGCTATTTAACTTTAAAGGCTGAAGGGCTTTCTAGAGATGCCAAGAACAGAAAAGGGAAGGAGAGAAGGAAGAAAAGAGAGAAAATAAAGGATAAGACTGTGATAAGACTGTACATCCTCTTAAAGAACTTAATGAACTTTGGAAATCTGTTTATGTTACTTAATTATCTACATTACTTCATGAGTATAGCCTCAACCACTAGGATGTCTAGAGAACTCACAGTATTTTAGCTGATGAGTACGGGACACGTTTTATGCTGTAATTTTTGCAACATTTAATAAAGCCTGTCCTTGTATGAAACGATTGTACTAAAAACCTATCCATTCTTGTTGCTTCTTTCTCGCTTATAATCACCCCACATTACTGTATTGTTAAAAACAGTATAGTTTTTTTTGGTGCATCTAAGTTAGGTACCATATTCAAGTAAATTCATTTAAATTAACTTGAATCTTTATTGCTTTATATATATATATATATATATATATATATATAGTTAGTACTTGAGACATTTTAAACCAAAATGGTCGATGAATTTGTTTGCAGGGTGCTCAGCGATGAGTGTCCTGGTGACTAACAAGAATCTCAGTGGGAGGAACAATCAACTGGTGTAAGGAGTGGTAGCAATGGAAAATTGACGAGTGTTTTGTTGGTTTGCAATGCCAGGTTCTCTTCTACAAGCGGAAAAACATACCTTTGACTTACCTGTGTTTTGGAACACAGATCTTGATCATCCATTTTATCAACATGTCACCTATGGGATTAAGAACTTCCCTACTCAACCACAGGGGATTTTTATCTTATTTTAATCCAACTGGGCGCCACCAGCTCCCATTAGTTGTTTAAGTTCCCTTATTTTGCAAGTATTATAATTTGGAGCGCTGGTGGGGTGAGGGTAATAAGTTGCACCACAAGAGACTCCCACTTTGTGTCTAACTTGGGGAAGCCAAGCTATATCATGCAGTACTTATTTACAGTGAGATGGAGTGCATTCATCATTTGAGTATCAACTATGTCGACACGATTCATTACCACCACCACCCCGCCTTTGTACGAACAGCAAAACTTGACTCGGTCACCTGCACTCTTGTCTGATCTCAGTTGGAACAAAAAGCAACATAACCATAGATATTATCTAGCTTCTTTTTCTTCGTCCTCTACAGATTAATTAGTTCTGTCCACTTTACATAATCCTGCTGCACAATTATCGCTAATTTCTGAACCCAACTACTTCAAACTAGCTAAACTAATCAAGTTCCACCAGTTTTATTCCGTCTCCTTGTGGCCGAAAGCGTTCTATAACTCTGGAAACTCCGTGATAGCTAAATGGAAAATCAGATTTTTTATAGGCACACAACGAAATCTTTCTCAAGTCATTAGAAATAGCAGCAAAATCGCCGAAAAGGACTCTTATAAAACAAGACTTGGGACGGACATGGCTGAAGCATTTTTATTTTTCTCTGTTTTTTTTTTTTTCTTTTTTGAAGTTTGTTACTTAACATATCGTTCTCTTCTTGCCGAAGTGCAAAGTTACCGGGACGTAAATAAACCAGTACCGACGGTCTAGCAGTAGAGAGGGGGAGAAGGGACAAATACAAAAACACACAAACACACACACACTCATACATATATGACGGGCTTCCATACAGTTTCCGTCAACCAAATTCACTCGCAAGATATTGGTCGGTCCGGGGCTGTAGTATAAGACACTTGCTGGAGATGTTGTACGGTGGGATCGAACTCAAAACCATATTGTTGCAAAGTGAGCGTCTATAAATAATCTTTTAATTTAATGAAGTTTCGAAATTCTTGAATAAGAAGGAAACAAATTATTTCTATAATTATTGTTCTATTACATATTTTATATAATTATTGATACAAACCTTATCGAACACATACATTCGATGTATGTGTTTTGCAATTTAGCGCGCGGTGGGGATGACTCTGTTATAGCGCCGGGTGTTAAAACACCTGAAAATCACAAACAGGTGAGACAGGTGCTTTGAGGGATTCATCCCCACTTATCTAAAGCGCCACCTACCGGCGAGCAAGTTAATCCCGTTCGTTGTGTTTGTGTGTTCGATAATGTTTGCAACTCTAGCGCTGCTTCAAATTCATATTTGAATTATTGTTCTATAATATATTTATAATCGAAGTATATTTGCTTCCTAAAAGATTCATTATATTTATAATTATTTGATTTTATTTATTTCAGAATTCCTTCTCCATGTGTAAAGCAACAAGATACCACCCATGGGGATCGATCCTTTATTTACTTCTTCTCTGAACTAATAGAATTATCGCTATATCGATTGAGATTCTATCTGTAAAGACTTCCTGCACACAGCGGTCAGCAATGTCGTTTAAACGTGACCAATATTCGATTATTTTCATATCAACCCTTCATTTCATTTATTTTATTGTGGAGAAATACTTCAGCGTTTTGACAAATTCTTTAGCTTTGGAAATCGATTCCTACCGAGTTCTTTCTGATGGAGCCTCGTTGCTGGTTTGCATCATTGTCATGAGTGTAAGTAATTTGGCATTCTTAATATTCTGCTGTCGTTCCCATCGCTTATTCAATGTATGTACGGGTCAAGGCGTCAAGCTGGCAGAAACGTTAGCACGCCGGGCGAAATGCGTAGCCGTATTTCGTCTGCCGTTACGTTCTGAGTTCAAATTCCGCATGGGTCGACTTTGCCTTTCATCCTTTCGGGGTCGATAAATTTAGTACATATTTCTTTATTACCCACAAGGGGCTAAACATAGAGGGGACAAACAAGGACAGACATAGGTATTAAGTCGATTACATCGACTCCAGTGCGTAACTGGTACTTAATTTATCGACCCCGAAAGGATGAAAGACAAAGTCGACCTCGGCGGAATTTGAACTCACAACGTAACGGCAGCCGAAATACCGCGAAGCATTTCGCCGGTGCTCTTACGTTTCTGCCAGCTCGCCGCCCTCTATAAATTTAGTACCAGTTACGCACTGGGGTCGATATAATCGATTTAATCCGTTTGTCTGTCCTTGTTTGTCCTCTCTGTGTTTTGCCCCTTGTGGGTAGTAAAGAAATAGGTATTTCGTCTGTCTTTACGTTCTGAGTTCAAATTCCGCCGAGATCGACTTTGCCTTTCATCCTTTCGGGGTCGATTAAATAAGTACCAGTTACGTATGGGGGTCGATCTAATCGACTGCCCCACCCTCCTCAAAAATTTCGAGCCTTGTGTCTAGAGTAGAAAAGAATGTTGGAACGACATCAAACGTCGCTCATATTTTATTCGTTACACATTTGCATTTCACTGAGAAAGACAATTGAGAATCAGACCGATCGAATGAAAGCGCATGGAAATATGGAAGATGATATAGACAGGAACATCTTCTATATTTATTATATTGTGTAATGAATTTATATACGTAGTTAGCTTGTCTATATCTGTAAAATCTGTTGAGGCATAACCAATACTTATCAGGTCACTATTTATTCTCGTTAACCTCAAAAGTTGTCAAATTTTATAGCATAAAAATCTATATATATAAAACTGTAGTTGTGTGAGTGTCTGTCCCCTTCGATTTAGATTCCTAACTACTCCCACATTTTGCGGTGCAGTTTAACCAAATTCGGGTATCTTATAGTCGTGATTCATATCGAGTCCGTAGTAGTGATTCATATCGAGTATTAGCGCGCGTCTACGATGAGTCTACGATTTTAAAAATAATTTAACATCATTTTTTATTCCATTTTAATGCATAATTTTTCGTGTGTCGATGGCGGCGGAGTTGGCGTCCACGCTCAAACACCTGCACCTGTGTTTGCTTCTCCCCCTTCTTCCCTCCCTCGTGAAGCTGTGGGGAAGGGAGTGTAAGGAAATCAACGTCGTAAAGCGTTGTCAAGGAGACCAGCGTTCTTTTAGAACAACGACTTCATGGCTTGAAGACACCAAAACAGAAATGGCTAAGAAAGCCCGAATTGGCATCTATAAGGGAAGTAACTCTCTAAAAATGCTTATAAAGTTATTTCCCTTACAAACCCGAGCAACGCCGGGCGATACTGCTAGTTATCCATAAATGTTAACACAAAATTTCGAAATCTTAAAAACAATCTTAGCTCTCTTCCATTCTGAATAAATTCTACAATATAGCGATCAAAGTTCCACAGCTGGAATCCGTAAGGGATTTCATTATGCTGTTAAACCTCTTTCGGAAAGTTAATTACGCCTGGGTCCAAAATTATTTCCGTTTTTTTTTTTGTTTTTTTTTTTTTCATGAGATTGATTAGTCAAAAGACTTGGATCTCACGACACTAAAAGCAACATGGAAGCTAGAAATGGTGCAGCTGTAGATAAAAGGTCGCTGTGTTGCATCTTCACTTCAAAATTCTGAAATCTGGTTACTGGCTGAGTATCTTCATATAAATGAAACAGTAAATTTAGTACAAATTAAGTGATCTATTAATTCAATATTACTAATACAATTTCTCTTTGAAAGAGTGTCGTGTCGACAATCGATAATTTATATTCGGTTATAATACTGAGCCAATACCGAAATAGTCCCACTGGCTGTACCTAGGGACTTTACTTCTCAATATAAGAAAACTCCCTACGACACAAACTTTATTTTTTTCTTTTGGTTTTAATATATCCCAACTCCTTGCTTATAATTTTCTTCAAATGAGGAAGTAAAATGTCTACAAGCCTTCAATTAATGTGTAAAAGACACTTTATTTCTGAAGTCGAAGAAATCGAGTTAAAGACATTGTGAAGGAATGTACCGTATGTAACGGCATTAAAAGACACAGGAATATTAGAAATACTGCAATTCCAGTAGCACATGTCTAGGAAAAAAGTTTGAAGTGCATTAAAGCTTTTGGGAGACCCAACTTTACATACAGGACCCAGGGAGACCGACTTATTGTTTGGGACGTATTTTTGGAAAGTGTGACTTATATGCTACCAAAAACTGTATATGTTATAACTTGATATCTTTTTTTGTATTTTCATATTCAATAGATAGCTCGAAATAGAAATGAAAAAAACACCTACGGTTATGGACGTAGCTATGTTCTTGGTGGCTTTGCTAATTCCACGTTCATTTTAGCTCTGTCAATATCCATCATCAGTCACACAGCGAAGCGTCTAATCACAACAGCAGAGTTGAAGCAACCATCTATAATTGTTATTATGGGAGGTGTTGGACTTAGTGTCAACCTTCTTTGTTTGATGATGCTTATTGTGGCTCTGAACAAGCAGAGACGAAAGGACAAGAAACTGAAATGTTATGAAGACGACAAGGATTGTGGCTATAACAGTTTGTCTTGTACCAGCAAACATTCTCAAGAGGTAAAGCTGTCGGAAGAAAAACTTATCGCATGTAAGTAAACGTTAACAATGTATAAATAGATACTGATAATTTTTTTACTATTGTCGTGAGCTGTGTCCGTGTGATTTGTTGTCGTCTGGTCTGAGATGATAACTGGCCGAGATGCTGAATGAGAATGTATTTCTTGAGCTTCGTAAAGAAATAACTGAACAACACCCTCTAACAATAAACGGAAGGTTTCATTATTGCACGTAGAGTTTTAACTGTTTTAGTCTTTTACAAATAACAACAGCAATTACACACTGGGAGTCTACGATAAGCTTACTGATACAGCAATCTGTTGTTGGCCCTTTACGACTGGAAAATAATTGCGGTATATTCGTGGTGACGCAATTCCTGTCTGCTACCTGCCTTAAACGAGTGGAGGTGGTGATGAGAATGTGCAACTGCCTCGACATTCTGCAATTACCGCCAAAAACCACATTTTTATAGAGCACAAGAAGAAAATTCTATAAGACTGAATCATGCGATGGCTTCAGGCTGATTGGTTACTTAACAGACCGATCACGTGAAACTATTGTGGTTTGATCGTGGTGTCTGACCGGCTGCTTTGCTCTTCGGTTTAGAATTATCGCTGCACTATCATTGATCGTATTGTCGACCTAATTGGTGGTTTGTATTTTGTCAGTGGTGAGTTGTTTTGTTGCCATAAACAGGTGCGATGTACTATTGTGCGGCGGGGGGTGATGGGGTCATGACGAGTGTTTTATGAACTCGCAAAGTTACGGACTTTGATGAAGCAATACAGCAGTGACAACGAAGAGATTTGTCCGAAACTTGTCTTCCTTACTCTCTTGGCAGCAATATAACATTTCCACTTATGGGGGGGGGGATAATGCTCTTTTTTTCTGGATATTCTCTAGTCTCAAATACATGCTACGAATTCTGAGATAAACTCTTGATCAAATTGAACCTAGTCGTATTGAACACCTGTCCTTCAGTCGCGGATGGCCAACGAAGATTGTGATCATCATTGTTCCTCATTACCAAACCACTAATACAAACAGCTAGGACAAGCCAACGTCCGGGCCTCTTTGTTGTCGTTCGATCTGCTTGTAATAGCAGCCAATCTGTTTTCAAATCATTCCGTCATAAAATGGGAAGGACATATTAAATCAAGATACTCTATGTTTAGAAAAACGAGTGGGTGGTCACGGCTTGATTGCATTTAATCGTAGTTCTGTTCTATCAGACCTGAACTGGAGGATTGGGTTCAATAGACATCTGATCCGATACAACGGGAATGTAATTAAAACTCGCAGGAAAGGATCACAAAAAGAATTCTTCAAGCCGAACCAACCGTTAGGAGACCTAAAGCTAGAGCAAAGAAGAAGGCGGTTCTATCAGGAATAGTGAGCAATGGAAATGACGGATGGTTGATTCCCTTGTCGTTGGGGGTTTTTTTGTGGGGGGGGGGGGCGTTGCTATTGAGTTTGTTTTGTTTCTTCTCTCTTATGTTTTCTCTTTTGAATTCCAGACCAGGTTCAAACAAAGCAAGGTCACGTTGATCTATATCTGCTTTGCGTTCACGTGATCGGGAATAATTTATCATCTTTTGGATTAATCTTGAGCGGACTTCTCAGTATTTTCGGAGAAGGTCACTGGTGCCACTACGCTGATCCTTTGATTACAATCTGTATTATTTCTTTGATCATTATCACCAATTTGCCATTACGTAAGTAAAGAAATTTCTGCTTTGTTACCATTACTTATCAGAAAGTATGATATTCTAGTTAGAATATATCAACAAAACCCGTAGAAATTCCACGCATCTTCAATTTTCCCAACTCTATTCTGATGCATAAATTTACAGATTTTCATAATGTTGTTTTATGTTTAAGACTTGGAGAATATTTCCCATTTTGTTCTGCAGTTAAGGTTATTAAGAGCGTTACACTCAAACTGTTTGTGCAAACAAGGAATCAGAAAAGGCAGAATGCCACTATATCTGAACACTACTATAGAAATATTCCTTTAAAAAAACTTTTCTTCTATTTTTTTCTAAATTTAATTATTAATCGTTACAGTGGAAAAGGCTCAAAATGACCGAAACCGGTACTGAAATGTTCACTATAAAATTATTTTAGCATTTTTCTATTTTGACTTGTTTTTTTCATATATCAACCGTGTGTTCCTTTTCACCCTTATACATATATATAGATATAATATATATATATATATATAATAAACTACATATGTGGGAAATTCTGTCTGTGGGTGTGTTTGTAGAGTTTTTAGCTAACTCCTCCTACATTGTTAGCTAACTTGACACGTGAGTAGAACTCGTGTGTGGAAACCTCGTGGCATACTCATCTTGTTGAAAAAAAATCGATGAATGAGCCCCTGGAAGGGATCCTTATATATTTCTAATATATTTCATTTTAACAATCAATGGAAATAACCCAATCGCCCAGATTTTAACAGCCAGAGGAAATAACCCATTCATTTTCCTAAATCATTTGGTATAAATCAAATTGAGTATGCTTATTTCTTAGTATTTGAACTGAAAGAGTTATTTTCGCTATTTATCCAGTACAATCATTAAACAAGTAAATAGTATTTTCCTAAACAACAGATCCACTTATTTCGGTTAGTGACTTATTCACGAATATACCATCACTAACGCCGCTGAGGGTAATATTCTCTAGGAATGCAGAAAAGCCCTTTTCGGAGTTATTTACTTTGAATTGTTATTATTGTTATAATGCTGACAAGAGAGGAAGAAAGGATAAAGGTGACATCGTCCAGTCTTGATTTCGGCCGAACTACTCTTCGTATGACGACTGAAGGGCGAAGAGAAGTGTTGCTCCTGGTCATGACTGACACTAAAGAGGGCGAGAAAGGAAATGGTCTCTGTTATATAGACTATGCTAGGATGTAGGTCAAATTCTAACCAAAGGACTGACCTTTCTGTGACCAGCAAAGTCCAAGGAAGTCAAGTGTGGAGATGTAAACACAAAAGATCACACACTTGTTTGACAAGCAACAAGCGAGTGCATTCGGTTTCGAGTCTCAGGCAGGCAAGGCCAAACGAGGGGTCCTACAATATATATATATATATGTATGTATGTATGTATGTATGTATGTATGTAGTATGTATGTATGTATGTATGTGTATATATATATATATATATATATATATATATATATATATATTATATATATATATATATATATATACTATATATGCTCTTCCCTCGGGCGACTCCCTAGTGTCACCCAACAACACCAGAGATCTTGGAGTAATTGTTGATAACAATCTAAGCTGGAGTTTCCACGTAAATAGCAAGGTTGACTTGGCCCTCAAGATGTACTCCTGGATTCTGAGAACTTTGCGGTCTAGAAATGCCTACACCATTATCCTTCTCTACTTTTGCCCAAGCCCACCTTGAGTATTGTTGCTCACTGGGGTCCCCCCCCCCCCATACGAAGCAACTCATTATGAAAGTAGAAGTACTCCAGAGATCAATGACAAGATAGACGGCATGAGAGGCATTGATTATTGGGGTCGACTAGAAAAACTCAATCTTTACTTTCTCCAACGCTGCCAGGAGCGCTACATCATTTGTGTGATGTGGAAAATATTCCATCAATATTGCACAAGTGATGTTGGCATCAATTTTAAGATCCATCCAAGACTTGCCCCCCCCCCCGTGCTATACGTCCACTACAAAAATCGAACTCGGTACATATAGCAACATTACGTCACAATTACGTTTCCTCAACCGGTCCAGCTCTCTTTAATACCATACCAAAATACGTCAAAACGGAAACGGATCCCGTAAAATTCAAATGTTCACTGGACAAATTTCTTCAAAAACTCTCGGACCAACCTCCTACACCCGGATATGTCTCCAACAATAATAACTCTTTGTTAAAGTGGGCGATGGTACCCCATATATGACTAAAGGACTTCACCAGGTGGTACAATTAAGTCAGACATGGCCTGGGCCTATACTGGCCGAAACCTATCAAAGGTTATATATTATATATATAATATATATATATATATAGATATATATATATTATATATATATATAATAAATATATGTTATTATATAATATATATATATATTATATATATGTTATATATATATATATATATAATATATATATATATATATATATATATATAGATATATATTTATAATACATACACACACACACCACACACACGACTGGCTTGTTTCAGTTTCTGTTGCCAATGCACTGACAAGGCTTTGGTCAGCCACGCAGTGGAACTGAACCCAGAACCATGTAGTTGAGAAGCAAGCTTCTTACCACAACAAATTAAGCGGAAATTATTCGAACGCTTTATCAACATGCTGACTAACATAGCTTCGAGTCGCATCTGAAGTAGTTCAATGCAAAACAAGTAGAAAAAATGAGAACATATATACCCTTGAGGTACATAATTCTGTGAAGAAACGTACCGAAGGGTAAGGGGAGGAGGAAGCACTCCGTCGGTTACGACGACGAGGGTTCCGGTTGATCCGAATCAACGGAACAGCCTGCTCGTGAAATTAACGTGTAAGTGGCTGAGCACTCCACAGACACGTGTACCCTTAACGTAGTTCTCGGGGATATTCAGCGTGACACAGAGAGTGACAAGGCCGGCCCCTTGAAATACAGGTACAACAGAAACAGGAAGTAAGAGTGAGAGAAAGTTGTGGTGAAAGAGTACAGCAGGGATCACCACCATCCCCTGCCGGAGCCTCGTGGAGCTTTAGGTGTTTTCGCTCAATAAACACTCACAACGCCCGGTCTGGGAATCGAAACCGCGATCCTATGACCGCGAGTCCGCTGCCCTAACCACTGGGCCATTGCACCTCCACACCAAAGGGTAAGACCATCAGACAGAACATAGCAATTCTAGATGGTTCTGCTTGGGGGTTCAATTCGCCAGTTTTCATAATCCATTGGAGTTTCTCTAGAAGATCCGAGCAGACGATTTTGGCGAAAATATTTCCGCTTACTTGGTTATACCCCGATCCGATTAGCGGAGCCATATTAGCGTAGGAGTTAATGCATTTTGGGGGGCGACACAATTAGTTTTCACAACTGGCTTTGCAATTCACGGTTAAGGCGGCGAACCTTTAGAATCTTTAGCACGCCGGGCAAAAAGCTTAGCGACATTTCGTCCGTCTTGGGGTCGACTTTGCCTTTCATCATGTTGGAGTCGATAAAATAAATACCAGTTGAGCACTGGGGTCGATGTAATCGATTTACCCCTTCTTCCAAGATCAGTAGCCTTGTAGCAAAATTTAAAACGAATATAGTAGGCCAAGGTGTGGAGCGGGGGAACCTGAGTGCTGTGGTTCGAAACTCGGTAAGGTTCTCGCTATAAAATAGTAATTGCCTGAAAGCTACGACTTCCGAATAATAAAATCTTTCACGGGATGTGAGAGAAATTTGTATTTATATGAAAAAAAGTATTTGTGTGAAAAGGCAGTTGTTTAATGCAGGTGTTTATCTAACTGGTCATTTTATAGCAAACTACGACCTACTTTCACATAATACAAAACTAACGTAAACCTCTCCAAACCAGAGAGTGGGGTGCATAAAGCGGTGTTGTTTATCCCGAGTCAGCTCTGAATCGTACGGAACCACGATCAAATCCATGACTATCACATCTTATATTTTATGTACGACTGCTTCGTTCGATAGTGTGTAACTTGAGAGAAAGCTGGCTGCTATTTCAAGCAGCTACATAGAGGATATTTTAGTGGCTCGTATGAACTGTGCTACATGGTTATGGAGTTCAGGCGCAAAGCGAGTTAGAAATAATTCGCTTCCCTGGACAGGATGCCAGATTATCGCTGATAGCATTCTCATCGAATCCGTTAGTCATCTCCTCGATAGCGAAGCGACGTTTTGTGATGATGTGGAAATGAATTAAATGAAATATTAAACATGTTAGACATATAATGCCTAACAGAGATTTAGGATGGTTGAACCGAACAGCTGGAAGCTGGAGGGTGACAGACCCGGTCTGTATGGTGAAGGAGACACCACTGATCAACCCAATTCACTGATTTCTTCATTTACGGTCAAATATATGTGTTCGCTCTCTTCTTCTTGATAACTTCTCTTATGTCTCAATGTAACACTGACCATCCTTAACACAGAGAATCGTATTTTACGATTGCATAATTTCATTTTGCTTTAAAACCTCTCTTTCTCTCTCTTTTCTCTCGTTTACTTGTTTCAGTCATATGACTGCGGCCATGCTGGAGCACCACCTTTAATCGAGCAACTCGACCCCGGGACTTATTCTTTGTACGCCCAGTACTTATTCTATCGGTCTCTTTTGCCGAACCGCTAAGTGACGGGGACATAAACACACCAGCATCGGTTGTCAAGCAATGTTCGAGGGACAAACACACACACGCATATATTATATATATATAATATATATATATATATATATACATATATACGACGGGCTTCTTTCAGTTTTCCGTCTACCAAATCCACTCACAAGGCTTTGGTCGGCCCGAGGCTATAGTAGAAGACACTTGCCCAAGCTACTTACCACACACCCACTCCTGCGCCTATAACTTTCTCATACTTTGGTCTTTTGCAGTTTACAGAACATCACACATCATGCTCCAAACTCTTCCAAATGATATTCGAGCTGAAGACTTCATGGAACAAATCAAGAAAATAGTGAGACAAAAGTTATTAATTATAACTGTTAATTATGATTATTATTTTTTTTAAATGGATTGTGTAATCGATCGTAAAATGTATTACATATTCTGGCTGAGATGAATTACAGAGTAACAAGAGTTAATGACGTTTCGATACCAGAATATTCCAAAGTGGTGAGCTGGCAGAAACGTTTGCACGCCGGGCGAAATGCTTTGCGGTATTTCGCCTGTCGTTACGTCGTGAGTTCAAATTCCGCCGAGGTCGACTTTGCCTTTCATCCTTTCGGGATCGATTAAATAAGTACCAGTTACGCACTGGGGTCGATATAATCGACTTAATCCAGGTATTTCGTCCGTCGCAATGTTCTGAGTTCAAATTCCGCCGAGGTCGACTTTGCCTTTCATTCTTTCGGGGTCGATAAATTAAGTACCAGTTATGCACTGGGCTCGATACAAATCCGTTTGTCTGTCCTTGTTTGTCCCCTCTGTATTTAGCCCCTTGTGGGTAGTAAAGAAATAGGTATTTCACCCGGCGCAACGTTCTGAGTTCAAATTCCGCCGAGGTCGACTTTGCCTTTCATTCTTTCGGGGTCGATAAATTAAGTACCAGTTATGCACTAGGGTCGATATAATCGACGTAATCCGTTTGTCTATCCTTGTTTGTCCCCTCTGTGTTTAGCCCCTTGTGGGTAGCAAAGAAATAGGTATTTCGTCCGTTTTAGCGTTCTGAGTTCAAATGCCGCCGGAGCCAACTTTTTCTTTCATCCTTTTGGGGTCGATAAAAACTACCAGTCAAGTACTGAGATCGATGTAATCGATGGGGTCCCTCACCTCAAAACTGCTGAATCTGTGTCAAAACTTGAAACAATTTTTTAATATTCCCAACAACAATATTACAGGGTTTTACAAGGGTTTTTTTTAATTTAAGAAAAAAATCATTCTTTTGAATCATTGATAAAGCTCTTGGTAAGGCATAATATCCTCCACCTCACTTATTTTTCTTCCTATCTCTATTCAAGTCCTCTCCTTCGATATAAGAACCCTTTTCTTTTTAAGTAATACGACGACCTCCCAGGTGCGAGATGTAAAACGTTATGTTCCTGTGAAGGCGGCGTGCTGGCAGAATCGTTAGCACGTCGGGCGAAATGCTTCGCGGTATTTCGTCTGCGTTACGTTGTGAGTTCAAATTCCGCCGAGGTCGACTTTGCCTTTCATCCTTTCGGGGTCGATAAATTAAGTACCAGTTACGCACTGGGGTCGATGTAATCGACTTAATACCTATGCCTGTCCTTGTTTGTCCCCTCTGTGTTTAGCCCCTTGTGGGTAATAAAGAAATAGTTATGTTCCTGTGAAGTGACTCATTCGCCTCGTTCCCATTTCCCGGTTTAATCCTTCCCCACCGTCATCACCACTGGACACTTGGGTCCTTGTTGCAGAGTCCACTCTCAAAGTATCTACTCATGCCTCCTCGACGAGGACAACTTGACATCTTGAAAGGCCGACGTTTCCTATGGTTGTGTCCACTGAATCGTCATATTTCCTCTTTTTTGCCCCTCGTTCTTCTCGCTTCTAAAACCCTGCAGCAGTGGAAAAACCTGATACGGCTCCTGGCTTTACCTGCCTGAAAAACCGTCCAACCCTTACCAGCATGGTGGTGGTAGTGGTGGTGGTGACAACGACGACGACGATGATGATGATGATGAACTGCTATGACAATCACTAATATCATGGTTTATACCCGGTCTCCAAAGACACGAACTCTGTAGTGACCAATATCGACACACCGTGACGCCACAGTCACCAACACACCATCACTACAGCCATTACACAACCAGCCGCGTTACCCATCATACCACTACACAAACAACAACAGCTACACTGATGCAGAAACTCTCCTTCCCAGCCAAAGTCTCACCTCTGCCACACTGCAGACATTGTTCTCCTGCCTTATCTCTCTGTTCCACTACAACCAACACTATGATATTTCAACTAATTTGGCACCGCTGCAAGCAATGCAACACGGCACCACTTCAGCTGACACAGTCTTACGACAACCAACACCCCCACCCCCGCCATCAGAATCACAAAACAAAAGCAAGAATATAAAATCTCTCTATATATAAAGCTGAAGTTGTCTGTGTATGGCAGGTTTGGTAGCCTTCAACTAACACTATCTCCTCCGAGACCCTGCAGTGCAAGTTGACCAAAATTGAGAGTATGATAGAAGAAGGCTTGCTCTTCCTTCCATAGAAGAAAAAATTCAAATCGGACCATGTTAACACCAAAAATTATTTACATCAAAAAGGTGCTTTTTTTCTATGAAAATCCCTATTTTTTACGATTTTTTGTCTGCTGTGTCGCCATTTTTCTGTGTATTTCAACCAGAAAAATGTTCGCTTAAAAAGATCTATCTATCTATCTATCTATCTATCTATTTTTCTGTATGTCTGTCTGTCCGTCTGTCTATCTATCCACCTATAATGCAAATTTTTTTTCTTTTCAAAAATTCCAGTTCTAAAGCAACGCCGGGCAATACTGCTAGTTATCTAAAAACTGAGTTAATGTTAACATATCTGAGCCAATGGCCATCAAAATGGTTTATTAGCAACAAGAATGCGGCCAGTAAAAGGCATTAACGCGCATAACTAACGCTATAATTCTATAGCATCTGATGGCCTATACGACACAGTTTTTTAACAAAAAAATAGTTTCAAAAATATCCAACCCCCTGAGTCCTATAAGCAATGTTGCTGTAAATATCGGTTTCAAATTTGGGGACAAGGCCAGCAATTTCGGGTGTAGAGGACAAATCGATTACATTCAATTGGTTCTTATTTTATCGACCCCGAAAGGATGAAAGGCAAAGTCGACCTCGGCGGAATTTGAACTCAGAACGTAGCTGCAGACGAAATACGTATTTCTCTTCTACCCACAAGGGGCTAAACACAGAGGGAACAAACAAGGACAGACAAACGGGGTGGAATTTGAACTCAGAACGTAGCGGCAGACGAAATACGGCCACGCATTTCGCCCGGCGTGCTAACGTTTCTGCCAGCTCGCCGCCTCAACGAACTATAAAATATAATGGAAAGACAATGCACGCAGTTCATTCAAACTTCCTGTAATCCTACCGTTTACTTTATTAATCAAGCGAATTGTATTTTTATCCCAGGTTCCCGGTGTTCTCAACGTCCATGAACTTCATATGTGGCACCTGACAGACAATACAGTTGTTATCACGCTGCATTATGTTGTCACGTCTTCTCATTTCCTCAACTCTTTTCATCAAATCAAACAATTAATGAAGAAAGCAGGGATACAACACATTTCCATCCAACCAGAAATTTCTCTTGTAAGTTGATCTTTCTTTAACAATATGCTGAGAAAAAAACTACATCAAGAAATCGTTCTCTATACTAAATACAAATGTAGATTCCGGGAATTGCAGTTGCTTCCCAACTAAGTATTCTTAGGTTCAATCCGAATGCGTGGCATCTTGGTAAATGTCTTCAACTATGGCCCTGGGTCAACCAAAGCCTTGTCAGTGGATCTGGTAGACGGAAACTGAAAGAAACGCATTGTGTATAGTGTGTGTGTATGTATGTGTGTGTGTGTGTGTGTGTGTGTGTGTGTGTGTGTGTGTGTGTGTGTGCATATGCGCGTGTGTGTGTATCATCGACATACGAGAGAGGTTGTTAGTTTCTAGTCTTCTATGAAAAACAAGTTTGGTCATGGGGGAAATATAGCCTTACTTGGAAACGGGTGAGGGTTAGCGACAGAAGAGGCATCAAGCCATTGAAAGTCTGTCTCAAAAAATTCCGTCTGACCCATGCAAGCATGGAAAGTGGATGTTAAATAGTAATGATAACAATAGGATCTTATACAGTTCGAATTCTTCTGTTGCTGTTTAGGCCTAGGTTTATCTTAATCAAGCAGATTTACGTCACATAAGTAATCAGCCGAAAGACTAAGTGTAGCCTATAGGTCTTACTATCGCAGATGTAACAGACTTCTGTGTTAACGTTGACTAGACAGCTCATTCTCAACTGTGAAGTCAAAGATAGAGAAATATTGTTGCAAGGAAAATTGTGCGAGAGAGACAAAAGACAAAGAGGAAATGTAGTAAAACGTTTAAAAAAACGCTATCTCACAGTGATTTAAAGAGTTTTCTGGCTGAATCGTATAGTTGAAACCTTCAATAATAAAATAATAAACCACAATGGGAAAAATATATATAATTGGAATTTTTAAGAATTTTCTAGACACTGTAGACTTTAATAATTCCTTTCTTTCAGTAAAGGTTACATACTCCTATCTAATTAATAAGTAGCTTTCTTATAGATGAATATATGATAGTATAAAACTAGCCACACACACACACACGCACACACACACACACACACACACACAACTCCTATTCAACAGATACTAATGCTATGGTGATTTTTTGCAGAAGCGTTGAGAGACAAGTCAGATGTTAGCTTTTATTTAGATTCATGTTGCTTCTGCTGACCTAATCTTTTATCACATTGTCCGCCATAAAAACTAATATAAATAATAATTTAGGTTTGACATCGGTGTGAAAAGCAACAGTCGAGTTAGTGTTAACGCATTTAATGCAGATAACATAAAAAAAATTACGAGAGATAATATTATAATATTGTATTTTGTTTTGTTTTGCATTACAAAATGTTTCTCTATTCTTACTGTTCACTGTGCACGTGACGATTTGTCGATCGTACGAACCAGTAAGCAGTTGGTTCGCAGATGTTATAACCGAAAGAATCGGCCCTTGTTAGGTTCATTTGTCAACAACTACATCAGAAAACCGCTGTCCCAGAGTCCCTTTTATTAATGAATCGAGTGTTATGAACACTTATTCACTTATTATAAGGCAGCGAGCTGGCAGAAGCGTTAGCACACTGGGCGAAATGCTTAGCGGTATTTCGTCTGCCGTTATGTTCTCAGTTCAAATTCCGCCAAGTTCGACTTTGCCTTTCATCCTTTCGGGGTCGATTAAATAAGTACCAGTTACGCACTGGGGTCGATATAATTGACTTAATTGGCTTGTCTGTCCTTGTTTGACCCTTCTGTGTTTAGCCCCTTGTGGGTAGTAAAGAAATAGTTATGAACACTTATTCACAGTAAAAGAGATGTTGTTTTCCTCTGGCGAAATACACCAGCGATAAGCATATTCCAGTTCGAATGTGCCAGAACGTATTAAGAATAAATACGATTGTCGCTATTCACCGTGCACAGGACGATTTATAATATTTTCATTTTTTCTGTGTGTACCCTTGATATGTTTCTGTCTTATGACTTCATCAGCGAACCATGATATTCTAGGATGTAGTCAGTCGATTAAAGACAAGAAATTTTAACTTAGGCTCAAAGAAGTTTGGAAAAAGGGACAGTCACAGGGTGCTAGTTACTAGAGTCGAGCCGGTCAATGGTGATAAACGTCAAACGTCTGAGTCGCCATTGTCGAAGTGGATGGCTTTATTATCATTGTTGTCGTGTACGTGCGGAATATTGTTGGTTGCTGAAGCAAACCCACGAAATTTAACTGAAATATTTATTGCCAGACATAAATATATTTGGTGTTGGCTATTTACAATGAACAATATTAATAATTGATAATAGGCGCAGGAGTGGCTGTGTGGTAAGTAGCTTGCTTACCAGCCACACGGTTCCGGGTTCAATCCCACTGGGTGGCACCTTGGCCAAGTGTCTTCTACTATAGCCTCGGGCCGACCAAAGCCTTGTGAGTGGATTTGGTAGACGGAAACTGAAAGAAGCCCGTCGTATATATATATATATATATATATATATATATATATAGTATATATATGTGTGTGTTTGTGTGTCTGTGTTTGTCCCCCCAACATCGCTTGACAACCGATGCTGGTGTGTTTACGTCCCCGTCACTTAGCGGTTCGGCAAAAGAGACCGATAGAATAAGTACTAGGCTTACAAAGAATAAGTCCTGGGGTCGATTTGCTCGACTAAAAGGCGGTGCTCCAGCATGGCCGCAGTCAAATGATTGAAACAAGTAAAAGAGTAAAAGATAACTGGAAGGAGAGCAAAACTCTCATGTTAACACAGAGCCAGAAATTTTGCGAGGAGAATTTTAGTGTTTACCTGCCCCAGTATTTTACTGGTATTTTATCAACTTCAGTTAGTTTCAAACTCAGAACTTGAAGGGATAAAACCAAATACTGTAAGCGTCTAATCTGGCATTCTAACATTTCCTTTTTTCTTTTTACTTTATTTTGGTTCTTTAATGCCTGTTGAAATAAATCTGTTATAGTTTCTTCATCTTAAGAAACCGTATTTACTCGTGTATAAACCGCACTTGTGCAAAGACTGCATCCCTAAAATCTCGTTACAAATATTTTCCCTTCGTATTCTTAGCCTTGTCCCGTGTATCAGTTGCACACCAGTTTATTTTTCTGTTGAAATCAAGTGTACAATAATGTAGCTTTTGCACAAGTAAATACGATTATATACATATATATATATATATATGCCAGTGCTGCCTGATTGGCTCCCGTGCCTGTAACACGTAAAAAGCACCCACTTCACTCTCGGAGTGGTTGGCGTTAAGAATGGCATCCAGCTGTAGAAGCATTGCCAAATCAGATTGGAGCCTGGTGCGGCCTCCTGGCTTGCCAGTCCCCAGTCAAACCGTCAAACCCATGCCAGTATGAAAAACGGACGTTAAGCGATGATGATGATATATATATATATATATATTATATAATGCAATATATATATATATATATATTATATATATATAATGCAATATATAATATATATAATATATATAATGCAATATGCTTTTCACGCCGATGTCAAACCACATGAGGCGATGCAGCCTGCTGCTAGCCCTTTTATTTGCTTTACTATATATATATATATATATATATATATATATTGGGGGGGGGGGGCAATGCACGGGTGCTACTTTGGCGTGTGATCAACAATTTAAGGGAAGATTACTTTAGATTACTTTTTAGTTTGCTTTCCAATTTCTAAACTTTTTAAATAAATTCTTTTGTACATACTTAGCATTGTAAATGCATTTTTTTTTCAAAATTCTTACTATTTTAATAATAATAAAACCATGTTTCGTTTATGTCTTAGTAAATAATCGTCAGAAACCAAGAATAGAGAGTATATTAATTAAAATAAGCGCCTAGATTACACAAGTTTTACAACGTAGAGTTGGCAAAATTTCACTGAGTTTCCCTTCTCTTCGACTTTCCGTTATTTCTCCACCAGAACGATGACATTGTGTAACATTTCCTTCATCATCTAAAAGGCCATTTCTTTGTAAAAATGCAACTGCCTTCGTCTCATCGCTGATCGTATTGTAAAAATCTTTAGCCAACATCGTAAGAGTTTTTAAAAATTAAAAGGTAAACTAAAAAATAGCATAAAGTAATATCCCTTTAAATTGTCGATAACACGGCAAAGTAACACTAAATGTGTGTGTGTGTATGTGTGTACAAAACTAACGTCTGACATCCGTATTTCATTCTAACAGGTGGGTGAATATGATGAAAACGTTCGAGAATGTCTTTTGAACAAGGTCTGCGACAACCAAGATTGTTCTACAATGGTTTGCTGTAATTTTATCTCAAAAGATGCACTATGTCATCCAAAGGATATGGAAATCTCTGTTCATGCAGAAGAGTAAATGATATCTTCAGACGCTGCGACACCACCGTCGGGATTTCAGTTACGAAGGTTTGCTTAATGCTCTGGAAATGAAATGGCAATCTTTTGACAAGAGTTTTACATTTGACAGGCATTAAAGGATGAATAACTGAAGAATTTACAATTTGCAAAAATTGTGTTTTTATTTATCTTTGTAAACGAAGTGACTTTGAAATGGCTTCTAGAAAATCAGAGCTTAAGCTTCGATTTCATGACAGGAAGCTGCTGAGAAAGCACAACTACCTCTCTCTCTGTCTTTCCTTCTGTGGACAGGCTACCAGTCTCTTTCAGATAACATTCCCAAACGATCGACCGCCTATTTCCCACTACGAAGTCGGTGAACTATAAGTAATATAAAATAACGTACACAACCCCTTGCAATACAACGAAACGCCAGAAATATTTGTCCAGGTGATCCGTGATTTAGACATCCTGAAATCATAGCCCTTTGGTCGTCATTCCCGACGCTACGAACCGCATTTATTACTTGGGTAAAATATAGCTTCGTTTTCCTTCATATAAATGTTACAAGAAATTCTCAAATTATTATTTTTATATTTTACAATTATTTTGCGCCAGAAATAAAACTTCTTATCGGCATATTTTTTGTTTCGTTTTGTTTCATTTCGCGTTTTGCTAAATTTAAATTCACAAAAAATTATTTCTCTAGATTTTTCTCAGGAGTGGCTGTGTGGTAAGTAGCTTGCTTACCAACCATATGGTTCCGGGTTCAGTCCCACTGTGTGGCACCTTGGGCAAGTGGGATCTTCTACTATAGCCTTGAGCTGACCAAAGCCTTGTGAGTGGATTTGGTAGACAGAAACTGAAAGAAGCCCGTCGTATATGTGTGTGTGTGTGTGTGTGTGTGTGCGTGTGCGTGCGCGCGTTTGTCCCCTCAGCATCGCTTGACAACCGATGCTGGTGTGTTTACATCCCCGTAATTTAGCAGTTCGGCAAGAGAGACCGATAGAATAAGTACTGGGTTTACAAAAAATAAGTCCTGGGGTCGATTTGCTCGACTAAAGGCGGTGCTCCAGCATGGCCGCAGTCAAATGACTGAAACAAATAAAAGAATAAAAGAATAGTTTTGCTGTTATTGCTGCTGCTAACACTGTGACAACATTCTGCTGTGGTTAGTGTTCTGTTGTGTTTATATCCTGACAACAGAGGCAGTTACATTGTCTCTCTTTTGTCTGGGGACAGAAGGCCCTTAAGCTGTTTGCAGTGCCCCACTCGTGAGATCTTGGCTTTCTGCCATAAACGAAAAAATACCACTTGACAAGTCATTCAAGTCAGAAGGGGCTTCGGGATTTATACCTTCCCTAATAAGTTCCCTCTGTGCAGATTTTCATCTCTAAAAAATATAGTCTCACTTTCATTCTCAACTGGGATGACTGCCACTGTCAAGTCACTGCCGCTAGCTACCAGGTGGCTGAGGCCACTAGCAAATAGAGGGACAAGATTCCTGGCGCTAGCAAGTACATGCCCAAGATTTATATCATAAGCAAATAGACAGCGAAGACTCTTGCCACTAGCTCCTAGATGGGCAAGAATATTGCCACTAGCTCCTAGATGACAGAGGCTGTCGCTACCAGCAACTGGATGACCGAAGCTGTCGGTACCAGCAACTGGATGACAGAGGCTGTCGCTACCAGCAACTGGATGACAGAGGCTGTCGCTACCAGCAACTGGATGACCGAAGCTGTCGGTACCAGCAACTGGATGACAGAGGCTGTCGCTACCAGCAACTGGATGACCGATGCTGTCGGTACCAGCAACTGGATGACCGAAGCTGTGTTCACCTGCATGTAGATTGGTAACCAAATAGATGTGGTGACTTTGATATATTTAGAAAAAATGGGAGGAAGAAATTCAGTTGAAGTCTTTGTTACTGATTATCCAGGTGTGAGGTGAGTGACATCATCAGCCTCAAGCCAGTGACATCATCAGCCTCATTATCCAGGTGTGAGGTGAGTGACATCATCAGCCTCAAGCCAGTGACATCATCAGCCTCATTATCCAGGTGTGAGGTGAGTGACATCATCAGCCTCAAGCCCCAGGACATTACTGTCTCAAGCCTTTAGAATCATAGGGCCAGTCACCCAGTTTCCATGGCATATTAAATGGCCAAAATCCCAACATTCCCCCTGAATGGAATGCTAGGCCATCACAGGGTTTCTCATTTGCAGGTGAGGGAATTCAGGTGACTTTGAGGTTACTCTCTTACAGGTGAGCAACAGAAAGAGTGGTGTCTACACATGTGCACAGATACTACCCTTTTAAAGCGGAGTTTGAATATAGAGGTGTAAGCTGGACAGCAGAGATGGACGATAAAAGGTGAGACGTTTGAGGGAGGAGAATAAGGCAGGAGGATTGCGTGATATAAGTGGTAATGTACCTGTCCCAAATTGGATTGGATTCCACAGATATTAGGGGTGGGGAGAAATCTCCTGTTGCTTTGGTGGTAAATTTTGACATCTAGGAATGTGTAGAATATGCCAATGTGTTATGAGGTGATGATAAGCGTAATTCCTACTGGGAGCTGGATCCAAACGTTTATAATAGAGGGAACTCTACAAAGGGACAGTAAATGATATTAAATGGAGTAACGTGATGACTCAACCACGCAAAATAACAATTAACATTAAGAAACAAAAAAAAAACTAAATATACAAAAGTAAAAATACATGAAACATATTGAAACCAAGCCAACAACACTTCCTTCCTAGACCACCACCAGCAACGGCAGCAGTCAATGACCTTGAGCGCGTGAGACAAACACAAAACAACAAATGAAAAATATATATTATTAAACAGATAAAAGCTATTTTTAGGGCCTTCTTTTTTTGCACTTGAAAGCTATTGAATTGATAATCACTTCTCTATAAGCATCTGTGCTGTTCATTGGAGCATGGCCATTGAGCAACATGAGTTTTGGTCACCAGAATCACATCCTGTACGATGATTTATTAAATGTTGCCGAGGCAGCTTATAAAATAAGCTGCAGAATATTACAGAGTTGTGCGTAAACAGGATGTAGGTATTTCTCCTTCTGAACAGGAAATGGAATCACCACCAAGGCCGTAGGTAACATTCCCAGATTGAGTCCCCCAAAACAGAGTCAATACTGGCAAATTTCCTACTTGTTTGACAGGAGTTATATAGGATCTTTTCGGTTTGAACGGCAGTTTTTTAAAATAATTTCCACATAGGCGCAGGAGTGGCTGTGTGGTAAGTAGCTTGCCTACCAACCACATGGTTCTGGGTTCAGTCCCACTGCGTGGTATCTTGGGCAAGTGTCTTCTGCTATAGCCTCGGGCCGACCAATGCCTTGTGAGTGGATTTGGTAGACGGAAACTGAAAGAAGCCTGTCGTATATATGTATATATATGTATGTGTATGTATATGTTTGTCCCTCTAGCATTGCTTGAGAACCGATGCTGGTGTTTACGTCCCCGTCACTTAGCGGTTCGGCAAAAGATGACCAATAGAATAAGTACTGGGCTTACAAAGAATAAGTCCCAGGGTCGATTTGCTCGACTAAAGGCGGTGCTCCAGCATGGCCGCAGTCAAATGACTGAAACAAGTAAAAGAGTATAACTAAACACTTTTAAACTTCGTATACTGATAGAATGTGTTTATAAAACATCATTTTCTCTTGGCTTTATTGAGAAAATTCTATAGTTTGTAAGATATTTGGTCTTTAATTTCTTGCATTTCAGCAATTTCAACCAATCAATGGCGTCTATTGAAGTGAAAACATTCTGTGCCGTATGAATATGTCCCTCGTTTAAGAAACAGATTGGGTTTATTTACATTTCTGAAAAAAAAAAAGACACCCTTCCCCCCACCCCTAACCCTAAAACAGATTGAAATGCAATAGATCGATACTAGGGTCATAATTATGGGTGACAATTTCATATGACACCGCTAGAAAAAACTGCCGTTCAAACCAAAAAGATCCGTTATATATGTTCACACACCCACACATACATGTATATATCTATTACTTGTTTCAATCATTGGGCTGCGGCCATGCTGGGGCACCACCTTGAAGAACGGCACTTATTTTTAAGTTTGATACTTTTCTGTTTGTTTCTTTGTTGAACTGCTAAGTTACAGGGACAAAGACAAATCAAACAGTGGTTGGGGGGGGACCAGCACACACGTATGTATATCATCATCATCATCGTTTCACATCCACTTTCTATGCTGGCATGGGTTGGGTGGTTCGACTGGGGGCTGCACCAGGCTCCAGTCTGATCTGGCAAGATTTCTACAGCTACATGCCCTTCCTAAAACCAACCACTCCAAGAGTGCAGTTGGTGCTTTTTACGTGCCACCAGCACAGGGGCCAGTCAAGTGGCATTGGCATTGACCATGCTCAAATGGTACTTTTTATGTGCTACCTGCACAGGTATCCACACACACACACACACACCAGGCTTCCACACAGTTTCTATCTGCCAATATGTTCAAAAGGCACTGTTCAACATGAGGCTATCGTAGAAGACACCAGCCCAAGGTGCCGCACAGTGGGATTGAATTGAAAACCGCATGATTACAAAATGGGCTTCTGAACCCCACAGCCATGCATTGATACCCAGGGACAGAATCAAATGTTGCACGAAACAGGATTTCCTAAATCAATGAAGTGACAAATCAACCCCTCAACTCATTTTGTCCCAGTATTCAATCTTATGTTGGTTTCAGTAAAGGAGTGTTCTCAGCATTTGACCATTGTAACTACAAGCCAAAGCGGTTATCTAATCAATACCCACTCGTTCATTGTATTCTAATGTGGCAAACACTTATCACCACTCCCACCACCACCATTTAAGACCCATGTTGGCATGAGTCAAACAGGATTCATAGAGACAGATTTTCTACAGCCTGGATGCCCTTCCTGTCACCAACCCCCATTTCCTTGCAAGATAATATTTCCCCGTGTCCAGACATGTCATTCATGGAAGACTGGAAACAAACAACCTCACTTGTTTGACAGGGATGTTCATTTACAACCAGAGGCGCAATGGCCCAGTGGTTAGGGCAGCGGACTCGCGGTTTCGATTCCCAGACCGGGCGTTGTGAGTGTTTATTGAGCGAAAACACCTAAAAGCTCCACGAGGCTCCAGCAGGGGATAGTGGTGATCCCTTCTGTACTCTTTCACCACAACTTTCTCTCACTCTTACTTCCTGTTTCTGTTGTTCCTGTATTTCAAAGGGCCGGCCTTGTCACTCTCTGTGTCACGCTGAATATCCCCGAGAACTACGTTAAGGGTGCACGTGTCTGTGGAGTGCTCAGCCACTTACACGTTAATTTCACGAGCAGGCTGTTCCGTTGATCGGATCAACCGGAACCCTCATCGTCGTAACCGACGGAGTGCTTCCTCCCTTCCTCATTTACAACCATCACGTGATGTCAAGACAAGGATACACACAAACATAAACACATGCATGCATATATAAAAGCTTCTTTCAATTTTCATCTGCCAAATTCATTCACAAGGTTTTCGTCAGCAACAGATTATAGAAGAAAACACTAGCCCAAGGTGCCACATGATGTGACTGAACCCAAATCCACATGGTTTGGAAGCACACAGCCATGTCCTTGTGTGCCTTAATATAATCCCAGGCAGATTCAATGCGACAATCTTGTCCCTAAGTCTTACAAGTTGGCTTCATCTATTGAGCTTAAACAGTCTTCATCTCCCCAATTTTAACTGTGGGACCCTTGCTTATGATGCCACACATTGAGATTGAAACCAGAACTTCAGAATCATAAAGTCACACAAATAAACACAATCCTGTCGACCTTCCTGGCTTCCATCTCACTGCACCCATAGGGATTAGTAACATCTTAAATTTGAGTCTTTTAACAGAAATTACTGAAACAAAATATTTTAACCGTGCCGGTGGCATGTAAAAAGCACCACCCGAATGTGGCCGATGCCAGCACTGCTTTGACTGGCTTCTGTGCCGGTGGCACATAAAAAGCACCAGCCGATCATGGTCGTTGCCAGCCTCCTCTGGCCCCTGTGCCAGTGACACATAAAAAGCACCCACTACACTCATGGAGTGGTTGGCATTAGGAAGGGCATCCAGCTGTAGAAACACTGCCAGATCAGATTGGAGCCTGGTACAGCCTCCTGGCATCCCAGACCCTGGTCGAACCATCCAACCCATGCTAGCATGGAAAACGAACGTTAAACAATGATGATGATGATGATGTATCATACAATAGAGAATAGCAATGTAGTTCAGCCCCAGGTCAGCTTTGGTCAAGAGAACAATCTGGTCAAAAGCATAAACTATTGATGGCAGCTCTTCTCATATTTTATGCACACACAACACAATGATGATCATTTAACAGCCATGTTCCATGCTGGCTCTGGGTAGACAGTTTGACAGGTATCTGATGGGTCCAGTTCCTGCATCAAGCTCCAATATCTGCCCTATCATGATTCTCACAACTTGGTGTCCTTCCTGATACCAACCACTTTACAGAGTGTACTGGGTGATTTTTATGTGGCACCAGCACTAGTGAGGTGGCCATGCAGCTTGCAAGACTAAGATTATCTTTGATTGAGTGGAACTACAATGGAGAGGGAGAAGGCTTTGTACTAGGAGATGAGGAATTAACCCTTTCGTTACTGTATTTATTTTGAGATGTTCTGCGTTTCTTTCAATTACTTTAAATATAACAAAGAATTTAGTAAAATAACTTAGTTATCATTCAGCTGGTGTTAGGAACATAAATTGTGACTAAGGTTTGGTGGAAGATTTTAATTCAAAACTTATGAAAACAAGGCGCAAGAGTGGCTGTGTGGTAAGTAGCTTGCTAACCAACCACATGGTTCCGGGTTCAGTCCCACTGCATGGCACCTTGGGCAAGTGTCTTCTGCTATAGCCCCGGGCCGACCAATGCCTTGTGAGTGGATTTGGTAGATGGAAACTGAAAGAAGCCCGTTGTATATATGTATATATATATGTGTGTGTGTTTGTGTGTCTGTGTTTGTTCCCCTAGCATTGCTTGACAACCGATGCTGGTGTGTTTATGTCCCCGTTACTTAGCGGTTCGGCAAAAGAGACCGATAGAATAAGTACTGGGCTTACAAAAGAATAAGTCCCGGGGTCGAGTTGCTCGATTAAAGGTGGTGCTCCAGCATGGCCGCAGTCAAATGACTGAAACAAGTAAAAGAGTAAAGTGTAAGGCATTTGTACTCAGAGCGAGTTTCATCCAGGTTGGTAAAGAAAGGGTTAAAGAGAGAGAGAGAAGGGGCCAGAACACAAGGTTTTTTGCTGTAGAGCAACTATGTTGCTACTCACATTATAGATGAGGGGATGAAAGTAGGGTGAAGCTGGAAAGAAGGGGATGAAAATAACGATGATGAAATATCAGATTACACCAAGAAACAAAGTGACCAGTGGTGATTGGGAATAGGGGAACGGGGAGGTCAAGGTTGAATGTATGGGAGAGTGGGAGATGGGGAAGGGAGGGGAAGGATGAATAGAAAGAAGAGAAAGTGTTGAGGGATGGTAAAGAAGAGATGGGGACAACAAAGATTGGACAGGGTTGAGGAGCGAATAAATGATGGGGGTGATTTAATGGTACACATGAGAGGGGAGAACAGGAAATGACTGGCAGTACAGGGGGTAGGAGTTGAAGGGCAGCAGAACAGTAATAATGATACAAAAGATGGAGGAAGGACGAGAATGTAAGAAGAGAGAGGAGAGTATGATGGCTATCAAGTGAAATGGTTTCAGGGTTTCAAGAATAATAATATCAATGAAAAGTTAATGAAATCTGCAGATCTGCTCACATTTAATTGCAGCAGTAAAATACTGCAATTAAAAAAATGATGGGTGGTGAGAATGTCTTGAGAAGGAAATTAGTGCACACACACACACACACACACACACATTGTGCTTCCAGAATCCACTGAGATGAGGGAATCTTCTCAAGGACTGCATATCATTAGTCGCTGCAGTCTTTTGTCATTTCTGAGAGGTTCAAGATCCCGAGATCAGCCTTCACTACTTCATCCCATATCGTCCTGGGTCTCCTTTTTGCACAAGCTCCATCTCCATTAAATGGCACCTCTTCATCCAGCTGTCCTAGACCAGATGCACCTCACCCCCAAACCAGTGCAGTCTCCTTCCTTGCCTATTTTCTCTCAATGCATTTATTCTTTGTCATTTTTGTACACATATATTTCACATCTAACAGAGTATACATACTGCATTTCTTTCCAGTTTTCCCAAGTCCTCAGCATTAAAAGGCCTGTGACTAACTCCCATCCAGCATAACAGTTCTCAAACAATTTGCCCTTTGCTCTTAGGGGAAACACTTGTTACCAGTAGTAGTAGTAGTAGCTCCCTGAGCTTTTTCCAACCTGTTCTTACTCTGGCTACTATGCTTTCAGAGAAACCACTTTCTTTGCTAATTACATCTCTTTTACTCTTTTACTTGTTTCAGTCATTTTGACTGCGGCCATGCTGGAGCACCGCCTTTAGTCGAGCAAATCAACCCCGGGACTTATTCTTTGTAAGCCCATTACTTATTCTATCGGTCTCTTTTGCCGAACCGCTAAGTGATGGGGACGTGAACACACCAGCATAGGTTGTCAAGCAATGCTAGGGGGACAAACACAAACACACAAACATACATATATATATATATATATATATATATATACGACAGGCTTCTTTCAGTTTCCGTCTACCAAATCCACTCACAAGGCATTGGTCGGCCCGGGGCTATAGCGGAGGACACTTGCCCAAGGTGCCACGCAGTGGGACTGAACCCGGAACCATGTGGTTGGTTAGCAAGCTACTTACCACACAGCCACTCCTGCGCCTATATACTAAAAGCTACCAAGTACTACTAGTGACCTTTCAAAGCATTCAAGAGAATCTAGTTCTAATATGTCCATAGTACATCCAGCTCTTGTACATCTCTCAAGTGTCTGTATGTAAATGTTTGTGAGATTTTGTATTTCCTTCATTTCCACTGGTTTGTAAACATTGGCTTTCAGATGGGGTCAATGGTTTGCGACTCATTACAGAAACATGTGGGGGACCTCTTCACATGTAAACAAAGGTCTCATACACTGTCAGGTTTCCAGCTCTCCACATGAAACATATTCAGGCTGTTTGTTGTTCCATAGACTGGGAGATTATTGGAAATAAGAATGGGTTGATGCCAAGAGAATCTAGCCATAGAAACTCTACCTCAACAGATTCTCATTTGACCCACAAAAGCATGGAAAAGTAGATGTAAAAACAACAAAGATGGCAATATCGAATTCCGAAATCGTTCTTGTGTGTTTTACCATTCTGGTATGGGTTAGGCCAATCGGCTCCACCTCAGCGTTTTCCCACTCCAACCCCCTTTATGGGGTTTAAGATCCTAAGAACAGGTTTTTCCTAACTTTTCCTTTAGTCATCCTCTTCCATTGTTAGGATCACCTAACAATTCTTTGCCCAATTCTCAGGTAAAGTCCATGTGAACACCTACATACACATACACATGTGCGCACACACACACCTCATGTAAAAAAAAAATTATAAATACAAAACAAAAAACAGCAAATACAAGAAAATATTTAGTAATTACAAGATATGGAATTTTGTATTATAATTATTATTATTTTATTAGAAATCAAAGTAAATGGAGAAAAATATAATTAACAAATATTAATTGGGTTAAATACTTACTGAAACAATATTAGCAATACTTATGAAATAGGTGGTAGGGGAGTAAATAATAAACATAGCTACAATTAGAAAAATAAAATAAATTAGATTGTTAACCAAGTGATGTTTCGAACCTCACTTGTCTTTTTGTTATTGTTTTGTTATTTTTTTTTTTTTTTGCAAGGGCGGGTAAGTGTAATTAAATTTGTTCATTTGGTTTAAAGAAAAAGATTTAAAAATTAAAATAAATAGATTGTGCGGGATGTTTTCCCCTCCATATCTTGAGAATCACTTGCAAGGAGAGCAGGGTTTAGTTTTCATGGGATGAACGAGAGAAAGATGGATGGAGACAGGAATGCATAGGAGACAGAATCTCTCACTGAAGATTGCTTCATTTCATAGGAAGTGCGTCCAACAAAGACAACATTATTGGCACTAATAATAATAATAACAACCATAATAATAGCTCAGTTACTCTTCCACATTTAAAGCCAAAGAAGAAAGTGAGAGGTAGAATATGGAAACAGCATAACTTTAATTAATACTTTGGAAGTTGGAGACAATTGATGCAAGGATAATTAATGTAACATTAAAAAATGTCAAGCTATTAAAAATATATTCCTATTGTTTCATTAATATTTTGTTTTATGTCATGACATAACAACATGTCTTTAAAAGTTAATGACATTTTCAAAGTTATCGTGTATCAAACGTCTTCTCTGATACATTTGTTTGTTGTATGACAATTCTCACAATGCTTATCAAACACACACATACATACATGCATATATACATACATACATACATACACATATAGATACATACACTCAGATATGCATACATACATATATACATACATGCATACATACATACATACAATCAGATATGTGTGCATACATACGAGCAGGAAAAATAATACAAACTCACAGATATGATATAAAGACTTAAAATATATATCACAGCAGAGTTAATTCAATGAGAGATATTGTCTAATGCTGATACAGAAAAATTCAGTCCCATGATGAATAATGGTAAATGATCAATAGCGAATTGGCCACATTATAATTTGATCTTTGATACAATAATTAAAAAGCTGAAACGATTGCGGATTCTCTTTCAAATTCAGAAACTAACCACAAACACACATTAGCAATTTTTTAAATGAATTTGGCCACGTGTGAACATAAAAAGATATTCTCAACCAATGCCAAAATTTTTCCTCACATGACAGACACAGCCAAATGTTACAGTCAACAGCACAAGAAATGTTTTCCTTCTCATTTGAGGAAATAAGTCCTCTAGGGTACGAGGTGAGAGGATGGTTCCAATGCAACCGGTCGTGAGTTTTTAGGAATCACCGATACTAATTTTGATATTTTGTCAGCAAGTCTGATGGGTAGGATGCTGTATATACTTGTAAGAATATCTGCTCCTTGGCTGCAAGGGTAGCGTTCACGTGGGTTTTTTGAGAGAAGAGCACCAGAAACAGCTTGAACTACAGGAGAGAGGTCTGTAGGGATCTTAGGCAATAATTCTTTGTATGACTTGTAAAGATCTTCAAGGTATCGTTTTCCATAAACTAACTGGCATTCTTCATCTAGGGAGTCCCAAATTTCTTGGAGTCGACTTTCTAAAACCTGTTCATTGAAGTTGTCTGCAAAAGAGAAAAGAAATAAAACTAAATATTTCTAATGGTAAATAAGTACAAGTTATCTCCCTTATTACATATTTTTTTTTAATATCCAATTCTGAAACGTAATTTCTTTCAACCGTTCAGACGCACATAATTCGAGGCTAAGAATGTGAAAATAGAATCATAGAATCATTTTCCATGCTATAAATATGGTTCAAGTTAGCAATTTTTTTTTTTAAATCTCTATTGTATCATGAAATACATGGAATTTGATTTCGAAGTCTTCATACCTGAAGTCATGAGACTTAATAGAAAAATTATCCTTAAGAGGATAAATAATAATCTTGTATCTGTCGATCGGTTTTCTCTCACTGTACCGTGTCCGAGCTGGGAAAACAGGCTTTAAGGGTATGTTCGGTTCTATCAAACCCAATTCTTATTGTATGTTACTGACTTTGTCCGGATGAAAAGCAAAGTCCTTGGGAGAGATTTGAAACCCATCAACTAAAGGGACGCAAATAAGCAAATCCCGATTCTGCCATCAATTCTTAATCACAAAACAAACCAAAAACAACCATTCATATAAAAGCAGGTGTGACTGTGTGGTAAGAGGCTTGCTTCCCAACCACCTGGTTCTGAGTTCAAACCCACTGTGTGGCACCTTGGGTTATAGCCTCAAGCTGACCAAAGCCTTGTCAGTGGCTTTGTTAGATGGAAACTGAAAGAAGCCCATTGTGTGTGTGTGTGTAGGTTGTCCCCCACCATCACACAGCAGTTGGTGTTAGTGTGTTTACATCCCTATAACTTAGCAGTCTGGCAAAAGAGACACATAGGAAAAGTACCAGGCTGAAAATATTTAAAAAAACCAGAGTAGTAACTATAGTAACAAGTGACCAGGTGCTGCTCGTGGATGAGGATGAGCCAACAGGCTGGAAACCAAGTCAGTCTCACAATCCTGTCATCTGCTAGAGGATGGTAAAGGTTCGCTCCCCACGTAAAAAGCACCATCCGTTCGTGGACGTTGCCAGCCTCGCCTGGCCCCTGTGCCGGGGGTACATAAAAAGCACCATCCGTTCGTGGCCGTTTGCCAGACTCATCTGGCACCTGTGCCAGTGGCATGTAGAAAGCACCCACTACACTCATAGAGTGGTTGGCGTTAGGAAGGGCATCCAGCTGTAGAAACATTGCCAGATCAAACTGGGCCTGGTGCAGCCTTCTGGCTTCACAGATCCCAGTTGAACCGTCCAACCCATGCTAGCATGGGAAGCGGACGCTAAACGATGATGATGATGATGATGAAAGGGTGCAGCATTGCACTGATGACCAGCTGGCAGAAGATTTGCCTGGGGTTAAACTAGTAGTAACATGGAACAGCCACTTTGATGTGGTAACTGACTCGTTAGAATTAATACTCTGATCTCGTCGAGATTTTACAATTTGCTATTTTGCTTATATATATATATATATATATATATATTTCGGTGCTAATGGTTTTGCTATAAGGCACCGTGTTTTACAATCCAGTGAATAATAATAATAATGGTATTTTTTTTATAAGCTTAAAGCTTATGACGATCACCGTGCAAGGAAAATAGTCTAATAAAGGGGCATATAAGCCCTCAACAGAAAAAAGAAGGCTTTCCTCTCCACGTGGGACTCAAACCCACATCCCTTTGTTAACATGACTAAGTGTGTTACCTTCACACCAGCGAATTAGCTAATTTGCAGGTGTAAAGATAACACAGTCATGTTAACAAAGGAATGTGGGTTTGAGTCCCACGTGGAGAGGAAAGCCTTCTTTTTTCTGTTGAGGGCTTACATGCCCCTTTATTAGATATATATATATATATCATCATCATCATTGTTTAACGTCTGTTTTCTATGCTGGCATGGGTTGGACGATTTGACTGAGGTCTGGAGAACCAGCAGCAGCACCAGGTTCCAACCTGATCTGGCAGTGTTTCTACAGCTGGATGCCCTTCCTAATGCCAACCACTCCGAGAGTGTAGTGGGTGCTTTTTACATGCCAGGCGAGGGTGGCAACGGCCACGATCGGTTGGTGCTTTTTACGTGCCACCAGCACAGAGGCCAGTCAAGGTGGCGCTGGCAACAGAAACAGATGGTTCTTTTACGTGCCACCGGCACTGGTATCACAACTACAATTTCCATTGATTTTTTGATCGATTTCAATTTCACTTGCCTCAAAAGGTCTTCGCAAGCAGAGTTTTAACTTTTTATGGCCAGAAATATTCAACAGGTGGTCACTGTTGTTGATATGAAATAGCAGGGCAAGGAGAGGTATGTCATTTATATCGTTTTCAAGTAAATGGCGGGGGGGGGGGGGTATTTTTGTAAGTGTTGACAGATTTATTGCTGAACATCAAAAAGCATTAGCTTTATAGACTAAAATTAGTTTAAGACATTTCAAAAGAATCGGAGACATTTATTTTGAAATGGTTAAGAAAACTGTTGAAGTCAAATTCTGTCAGATATGTTTAGGAATAGTTTTGCGTATTTTTTGTCTTTCTTACTCTTTCTTTTTTTTTTTGTTTTATTTTTACAAAATAACGAGCACTGTCTATCAATTACCATTTCTTTAGTTTAAAAAGGAAGTGGATATGGTACTGAGCAGACACTGGTTCATGAACTTAAGTGTTTAAAAAAAAGTTTGTCAATCTGCCTCATGGCCCTAGGGGACAAAACGGAAAGGGCATTGCCCCAAGAGATGGTGAAAGGCTTGCACTGGAACAGACACTGATTCACAGGGCTCACACTTGCAGATAGCCATCTCTGCCCTGTAAGAGGTGAGCCAAGATGTGGTCCAGGGGCCAAGAATACCAGCAGTCTCCACTCCACAGGTTCAACTACAAACCTGTCAGAGAGCAACTGCTACTTTGACAGTTTGCCCTCCTCACCTTGACAAGCAGCAAAACCAGAGCTGGCAGCTGAACACATCAACATTGGTGTGGAGCAGGCATCTCAATACGATATATATACATGATCATCATCATCGTTTAACGTCCGCTTTCCATGCTAGCATGGGTTGGACGATTTGACTGAGGCCTGGCGAACCAGATGGCTGCACCAGACTCCAATCTGATCTGGCAGAGTTTCTACAGCTGGATGCCCTTCCTAAAGCCAACCACTCCGAGAGTGTAGTGGGTGCTTTTACGTGCCACCGGCACGAGGGCCAGTCAGGCGGTACTGGCAGCGGCCAAGCTCAAATGGTGCTTTTTATGTGGCACCTGCACAGGAGCCAATCCAGCGGCACTGGCAATGACATATATATATGGTAAAAGAGAGATGGAAGATACAAGAATTCTTATTAATCACAATTGCGTTTATTTTTTTTTTCCTACATGTTTCAGTCATCGAACTGTGGCCATGGTGGAGAACAACATTGAAGATTTTTGTACTCAGAAACAGTAACCCCAAAACTTATTTTTCTTTGCAATCTGATACTTATTCCATCAGTCTCTCTTGCTGAACTGCTACATTAGGAGACTTAAAGAAACCAACACTGGTATTTGGGGGGGTGGGGAGGCAAACACACACACACACATATTCTCACACACACACACACAAAAGGCTTCCAGATGGTTTCCATCTATCAAATTCACTCACAGGTCATTGGTCAGTCCAGTGGGATTGAACCTGAAACCACATGGTTTGTCTGTGTGTCTTCTGGGTTTTCTTTTTGCTGTGTTCCAAAATATAGTTGTTGGCAGTTACTTATTTTATCTACACCCAAACAATGCACTGATGTCCACACTGTAACATAAAACATGGCACAGTCACAAATGGAGTGCCTTTGAACAGGTCTGTTGGACTAGGGTTGACCTGTGGCTAAACATCAACAAACCCCAAACAATGAAATGCTGAGTCAAAGAAGTACTTACTCGTTTGAAATCCAAGTGGTTCAATGATGGAAACATGAACGTCCCATTTTTTCATTTCAAGACGCAGAATATCTGAGAAGGCAACAATGGCACTTTTAGAAACAGAGTAAGCACTTGTCCCGTTGATAGGAATTCTTGCTGTAAAGACAGTTGGGGGAAAATCAGAATAGAATTATGCATAAGAAAATTTAACAGAATACTAGAGCTCTCTATCAAAAGTATTAAGATAGGCGTATGAGTGGCTGTGTGGTAAGTAACTTGCTTACGAACCACATGGTTCCGGGTTCAGTCCCACTGCGTGGCACCTTGGGCAAGTGTCTTCTACTATAGCCTCGGGCCAACCAAAGCCTTGTGAGTGGATTTGGTAGACGGAAACTGAAAGAAGCCCGTCGTATATATGTGTATATATATATATATATATATATGTGTGTGTATGTTTGTGTGTTGTGTTTGTCCCCCTCCCCCAACATCGCTTGACAACCGATGCTGATGTGTTTACGTCCCCGTAACTTAGCGGTTCGGCAAAAAGGACTGATAGAATAAGTACTAGGCTTACAAAGAATAAGTCCTGGGGTCGATTTCCTCGACTAAAGGCGGTGCTCCAGCATGGCCACAGTCAAATGAATGAATGAATGAATACAGATAATTAAATTAATTTAGGTTATCTACAAAAGTAAAACCAAACCAACTACAGAGCCTCTATGCTAAAGTCTCTCAGTCAGTTGAAAGTGGAACCAAATTTCCTTCATATTGCATCTTACCAATTTAGAAATAAGTTCACCTGCATAGCTCAGTCGGTAGAGCATCAGACTTTTGGCCGCTGCCAGCCTCCCCTGGCACCTGTGCCAGTGGCATGTAAAAAGCACCCACTACACTCCCGGAGTGGTTGGTATCAGGAAGGGCATCCAGCTGTAGAAACACTGCCAGATCAGACTGGAGCCTGGTGCAACCTCCTGGCTTCCCAGACCCCAGTTGAACCGTCCAACCCATGCTAGCACGGAAAACAGACATTAAATGATGAAGATATTCAGCTTGTAATCCTAACTGCATTGTATTTTTGGATAAGATAGGATGGTCAAAAATGGAATGTCTTTCATCAGGTTTCTCAGTCAGGAGCGATCCGGACTCAACAACAGCAAAAGTTAAAACAGAAGGTTCTGCTGCATTTTGGAAAGCAAGAGAGCTTGCAGGTTGAGTGATGCCTTGCTTTTTTTTTTAGAAGTCTGTCTTGCAGGCATTGTGGATAAAAACAACATCTCGTTGTCGGCGTTGGTGGTGGAGTTCCTCTAAATGTTGGAAGCTGGGTTGTTCACCCATGCAATTACAATCAGCTGTGGGCTTTGGTCTTATGAGGTTTGTGTAAGAGATGTAGAAGGACATACCAAGAAGGACAGTTCTAAGTACCTGCTGAGTTTTCTCAGCCACATAGCCTAGTGGTTAGAGAGTTGCATTCACAATTACAAGAGCGTGGTTTCTATTCCTGGATAAGGTGGTGCGTTCTTGAGCTAAACACTTCATTTCACATTGCTCCAGTCCACTCAGCTACAATGAATGACTATGAGGGACTGACTTCCCATCCAGGGGGAATGTTGTCATCTCAATCACTTGTACACCATGGAAAACAGGTAACCAACCCTATGGATCTTGAGACTTGATACAGAGATGTCCAAAGGTTATGGTAATGAGCTATCTCATAAAGGGCAAAGTTTAAACCATATTTGCTGTTGGTATAAAATTAGTTACCTGGCGTTAAGTACGAGAAAGGTGTGTGTAGTGGAGGAAGGAAATATAAGATAGCCTGATCAGAAGATCCGGGGAGTAAAGGCGGGGTTTGGAGATAAGGAAATAATGCGTTTGGTCAGAAATATTGGTAGACGGAGATAGAAACTGGCATAGACAGTTCAATCACTCCACCAGTTGGGAGGAATGTAAGAGCCAAGAGACATGTTCCAATGACTTCAAAGATGATGAGAAAGAGAAAGGGGTAAAGTGAAACAGGTGACTTTCAGGTAAGACTAAAGATAATCAAACAACCAACTTTTCAAACTTAAACATTCAGTTTTCAAATAAGTGTAGAAAGATTTCCAAAAGGTAATCACTACCATCATAGTTTTAATGTCCACTTCAGACAGAGTTTATTGAGACAAGTGCTCTACAGTTGGATGCCCTTCCTGTCACCAACCCTCACCTGTTTCCAAGCAAGATAATATTTCCGTATGTTTTCACACAATATTGGAAACAAATGACACTGATTTACAACTGCCATGTGATGCCGAGACACTACAGAAGAAGAGACTTGACCAAAGTGACACAAATCGATTTTTGATACTCATTAAATATAATTATAACTCAACTGCTGTTACACATGCAGATGGCACCCCCGAGTAATCAATGGCAGAGAGTTTTCTTTGATAGAATGTTTTAAAAAGGCAGCGAGCTGGCAGAATCGTTAGCACGCTGGGTGGAATGCTTAACGGTATTTGATCTCTGTCGTTACGTTCTGAATTCAAATTCTGCTGAGGTCGACTTTGCTTTTCATCCTTTTGGGGTCGATAAATTAAGTACCAGTTACGCACTGGGGTCGATGTAATCAACATAATCCCTTTGTCTGTCTTTGTTTGTCCCCTATGTTTAGCCCCTTGTGGGTAATAAAGAAATGTTTTAAAATGAAATTGGCAAACTGTCTTCCATAAAGCTTATTCAAGAAAGTAAGAAAAAAAGAAAAAAGAAATTACCAACGAAACTGGCCATGTTGATTATTCTACCTTTGCTTTTTCTAATTAAAGGTAAGAATGCTTTTGTCAATCGAATTGTACCAAAAAGATTAACATTAATTGTCTTCTGGAATATTTCTTCAGATGTCATTTCAGTCTCAGCAAAGTAAGAAATTCCAGCATTGTTGACAAGACCCCACAGACCTAAAGAATAAGGAGCAAAAATATAATGGTTACAAGAAGTTATTACAAACACTATGTTTGAAAAATAATGGAATGGTCAGATTAAAATACCTTATCCCATAGATTTATTCAACATTATAAAAGACATAACATACAACAACCTCAAGTGCACTTACCATCTTCTCCAAGTAATTCTTGTGCATAGCTTTTCGCATTTTCAATATCCCTATGGTTCGTAACATCCAATTTTAAGACCACTAACCTATACAGAAATATAAGATAAATAAATTAGATTATTGCTGCTCCAGTTGTAATTAAAATAAATATATAATTATAATTTCTTTGAAATGAACAAAGCCAAACAACACAGTAGTTAACAGAAAACAAGATTTGTTAATTAAAATATTCCAAAAATAAAAATATTTTCTGATCCTGCCACAAAAATACAATAAAACCGTTAATATTTATGCTACGGATACGGCACCTGTGCAGGTGCAATGCATAAAGCACCCAAGCTGGTACTTTCTGCAAAGTGGTTGGCATTAGCAAGGGCATCCAGCTGTAAGAACCATACCTATTTCTTTACTACCCACAAGGGGCTAAACACAGAGAGGACAAACAAGGACAGACAAACGGATTAAGTTGATTACATTGACCCCAGTGCGTAACTGGTACTTATTTAATCGACCCCAAAAGGGATGAAAGGCAAAGTCGACCTCAGCGGAATTTGAACTCAGAACGTAACAGCAGACGAAATACTACTAAGCATTTTGCCCAGCGTGCTAACGTTTCTGCCAGCTCACCGCCTTACGATCATTATACCATCATCTCATGTAATGTCCATTTTCCATGCTGGCATGTATTGGACGGTTTGACAGGGGCAGTCCAGCCAGAGAGCTGTCTAGGCTCCATTTTAGCATGGTTTCTATGGTTGAATACCCTTCCAAACACCAACCACTTTACAGAGTGCTGGGTGCTTTGTATATGCCACCAGCACAAGGGCATTTTACATGAGACTATTAACTGCCAGGCCTTTCAGCTGTGAGAGAGAGAGAGTTGGGGCATGGCCATAAAGGACACGCCTGAATGCACAGGTGGCTACAATTCTACTTAGCTTGACATATCTTCTCAAGTTCACCACAAGTTTTGGTTTATTGTCATCTCCTCAGTGAGGCCCGGTATCTGAAGATCCTTTCTCACCCCTTACTCCCATGCCTTCCAGGGCCTACCCTTTCCACAGGTTCCTTCTACAATTACAGACTGGCTCTTCTTTATGCAGCTGTCCTTGTCAATACACATCACATGATCATACCAGTGCAGTCTTCCCTCTTGCACACAAAATCTAATGCCTCTTATACCCAGTTTTCCTCTTGAATCATCACTTACACTGTTGTGTGTGTGGAGGCACATGGCCTAGTGGTTAGAGCAGCGGACTCGCGGTCGAGGGATTGCGGGTTCGAATCTCAGACCGGGCGATATGTGTGTTTATGAGCGAAACACCTAAGTTCCACATGGCTCCGGCAGAAGGTAATGGCAAACCTCTGCTGACTCTTTCACCACAACTTTTTCTCACTCTTTCCTCCTGCATCTTGCAGCTCACCTGCAACGGACCAGCGTCCCGTCCAGGCGAGGAACCCATACGCCAAGGAAACTGGCCCTTATGAGCCAGGTATGGCTCAAGAAGGAACAAACTAACTATTGTGTGTGCACACTGACATTACCCATCCAGTGGTATCGCTGTGTTTGTATCCTCACCAGCTCTTGAAAATCGATGCTGGTTTGTTTATGGCCCTGCGTTGAAGTGGTTTGACAAAAGAGACCAATAGAAAAAGTACCAAATTTTAAAAAAGTAAGTACTGTGGTCAGCCTGGTCAGCTGAAACCCGCCAAAGCTGTGCCTCAGTACAACAGCAACCCAATGACCGAAACAAATGAAACATCTAAACCAATGTCTGTGTTGAGGAGGGAGAGGCGAGGGAGGCCCCTAACACTTCTCAATACACAAAGTCAAACAGAAGGTAACAGTTGTCAATTACGTATAGATTGACTCCGATAAAAATGACATTTCAGTTATGGCCATCACACCTTTTTGTATGTCAATAGCTACATTCGCCAATGTGTGTCCTTTATTTTAAGGATGCAATGTATGTGATTAAAGGAAATTTGGCTGCTATTTTAAACAGGTTGAGCCTCTATTAAGAAGAGGCTCCCTTTGTTACTCAGGCTACTGTTTCTAACAGATCAAGTGACCAAATAAAAGCTTCCTCATTCAGTAACATAACTGAGGTAGGGAGCTGTCCACTCCAAGCAAGGCTTTTATTAGGGAGGCACTTTAGGTCTGCTAAATAAACCTGTAGAGGCTATACTGCTGGTGTGTGTGAGGGAGGGTCAAACATTAGGGCAGCACCTACTGTAACTATATCCCTGCCCTTGCTAGTTCAAAAGAAGTTTGTCAGTTTCTAACAATCTGGGTTTCATAAAATATATTTGCCAACTAAATGTGGAAGTCCAAGAGTGGATGGTGTTACTGTTGTTTTTAGCCCCAGGAAGACATCTCCTCCAGCTGACTAACAATACACAATCTGTGTCCAATTAGTATTTGCTCCTATCTCTATCCTTACATGATACACATAGACCTGGGTTTCTGAGTGGTTATCCATCTTCAATGGGTGTTAATCACTGGCTTTCCTTTTCTGAAACAGTAGTGTGTAAGGAGGTAAACTAGCTACTGTTTTAACAGGTCAAGTAGCTGCATAGAAGCTTCTTTTTTGGCTAAACTTACCCCCTGGCTTGAGAGAAATTACCAGTTTTAACATTATTATAATAACACCAAACTATAACTTTCAATTCTCAACTGGAAACTAATACTTAAAAAAATAAAACATCCTGAGAACTTAACACTCAACCAGGTTTCATAAGACAAATGAGTTTTGTTACATTTTGACATAAATGGGTTTTGCCACAAAGTATAATAAATCATACCTGAATAACATTTGCGTAATTTATTAGAACAACTGTCTGATACCTATTGATTCACCTGCTGAAAACCAACACAACACTTAAGAGAAAAAAGTAATGTCTATTGTTGTTTGGTTCAGTGACATAGCTGGAGTACGTGCCACATTTGCTCCCCCACTAAAAGGGGTTATACAGCTGGCCCAAATGTGACCTCCTTATATTTAAATATGACAGTTAATTCAGATTCTCGAGATCAATGTTGGTACAAGTATAACCATGGACATAATAGAAGAGGTCAAGCAAGGAGGCATTTTGTTGCAGTGACCATAAAAATGAAAGAAAGAAATAATCGATACTGGGTTCCCTGTTGCAGGTCAAATAATCTCTAATCTACGTTAATGCAGATGATCTTGCTAACTATTAACAATAACATTGCTAACCATCACGGTTTCATTACTCGGCTGCAAATGCAAGACAAATGGGTCTCCAAATTAATGTTGAGGAAACCAAATGCACAACTACTACAGATAAGACTCAGCCAAACCCAGACAACAATCTATGACAGACTTATAAATGTATGTAGGGCAAACGTTATCAGCTTAACCCTTTAGCATTTAAACAAGACACATCCAGCCAAAATATTTTACCTGTTTTATGTACAAACTAGCCAGATCTGGTCTCTCAGACCTACTCTGCAATGTCATTCTAAAACTGAGCAATCACACCATCAAAATCTCAAAGCTATCAGATAACACAGATTAAATCAAGTCAACGTAAATAAATAAGGATTAAAGGATTAAGCAATAACAAGGTTGCTGGCATGAACAGCTTTTTGAAATCAAACTGAAAGCAAGTCAAAAACATAACATTTAAATTGTCCCTCTAATCATGTATGAATTAAATTGTGTCACATGGTCTGATAAAGAAAAACTTAAAAACATACAGCATTTCAAGACCACATCATAAGATTTATAATTAAGTAAATAATTATATTAAGTAAATATAATTAAGTAAATGAGTGGGTTCTATTAGTCTGCCTTGCCCTTGATGACCTTCACAAGACAATGTCTCCAGTGATGCCTCAATGACCAACAGACTTACAAGGACTCACTTTCATTTCTATTAATATCACAGTAATGTTTTTCATTCTTTTTCCTATTTTCTTTTTATTCAATTAATTGAGAAAAGTGAACGATGTCCTAGGTTGGTAGATGTGGTGTCAGGATAACTGGATATGGTTTGTGTGAAAGTGAGTAAATGTATGGAAAATATAGGAAAGGGAGTCAGTATAAATTGCATATGTTGTACTCAATGTAAGCCATGGGCACAAAAAGATGTTATAGAATCAGAGGCAGACTATCCAAGAATGTAAGCATCATATATGAACCATGCCGAAGAGCAGTGTGTATGAGCACACCAGAAAATGAGTCTCTCAAATGCCCAGATGGCTCATCAGAAGTGGCTTGTAAGTGAACATCGAAGTACATTACTGAACTCTGAGTACATTACAAGTGGTCTCAGCCAACAGCTGAAGGATCAACAACATTCACCTTCGGGTGAAGGGTTAAAGTATTGATTTTAAAAATATGTAAGCCGTCTCACCTTTCTGAACAAGAACTTTTTAATTGTGTTGCTCCTTTGCCGCACTGGTCCAGGCAGCCAGCTAAGACTTTCATACCAATGCTATCCAATTTTTGAGCAATTGCAAAACCAAATCCGCTATCACAACCTTGGAAAAGAGAAAAGAAATTCATCAAATTTAGTAAAAAGTTTTAAATCAACATCTGGCAAAATATTCTGTAGCCATATACGACTGGCACCCAGCAGATGCCAGGACCCCTGGACTGGAGATACGTAAAAAGCACTATCCGAATCGTGGCCAATACCAGCGCCGCCTCGACTGGCTTCCGTGTCGGAGGCACGTAAAAAGCACCATCCAAATCAATGCCGAAGCCAGTGCCACCTCGACAGGCTTCCGTGCTGGTGGCACGTAAAATGCACCAATCCGACCGTGGCCGATGCCAGCCTCACCTGGCACCAGTGCAGGTGGCACGTAAAAAGCACCCACTACACTCACGGAGTGGTTGGCGTTAGGAAGGGCATCCAGCTGTAGAAACATTGCCAGATAAGACCGGAGCCTGGTGCAGCCTTCTGGCTTCCCAGATCCCCGGTCGAACCGTCCAACCCATGCTAGCATGGAAAACGGACATTAAACAATGATTTATTTATTGTTTTAACGATTTGTTCACAGTTCATTTCCTGTTCATGAGCTTTTGGCTACTTTTGCTGACGAACCATAGAGCACCTGAGCACTGTATAGAATAAGTTTGTTATTTTTATTATCATCATCTATTATTTAGTTATACCCTGTTATATTCTGTGTTCAAAGACAAAGTTGACTTCACTTTCCATCCGTCCAGGTCATTGGTTCCCAATTACACCATACTGCACCACAAGCTGTAGTTAGATGTGCAGTGGTACACTGGTGCACCACACGATACAATTAAGTGCATTCACCATCATCGTTTAACGTCTGCTTTGCATGCTGTCATGGGTTGGACAGTTTGACTGAGGACCGGCAAGCCAGAGGCTGCTTCAGGCTCCACTCTGATCTGGCAAGGTTTCTACAGCTGGATGCCCTTCCTAATACCAACCACTCCAAGAGCGTAGTGGCTGCTTTATTTACGTGCCACCGGCATGGGACCAGTCAGGCAGCACTGTCATTGACCATGCTCAAACGGTGCTTTTTACATGCCACCATCATGGGTACCAGTCAGGTGGTACTGGCATCAGCCACAACAATGACTTCACTTGACTCAACAGGTCTTCGCAAGCACAGTTTATTGTCCAATGATTGAAGGGTACTCTTAGATAGGCCAGTTATGCTGCACTGGCTTAGACAACAGTCTCACTTGGCTTGCCGGTCATCTCAAGCACAGCGTATCTCCAAAGGTTTTGGTCACTCATCATCACCTCTGTGAAGCCCAATGTTCAAAGATTGTGCTTCACCACCTCATCCCACATCTTCCTGGGTCTACCTCTTCCACAGTTTCCCTCTACTGTTAGGGTCTGACACTTTTTCACACAGCTGTCCTCATCCATACCCAACACATGATCATACCAGAAAATAATAAAATTCTGTTTTTAAAAATGCATAAAATACAAACTGAAAATTTCAATGTAAGGATTTGATAATTCTGTTTCATTAATGAAATAAACAGGAAAGTATTTAATAGTGTTCTGCGGTTGATGTTCTGTAGTTTCAATAAAAAAGAAAAACATGTAAGTAATTATACTGAACCACCTGCAATGAACAACTGTTGGGGAGTTTGTGCAGGTCTTTAGGGGACCCTGGAGATTTTAATAATGTCAGCAGGGTCTCTTATTCGTTGGGGTTACTACAGACACTGAATATCTTCCCAAAATGAGACAAGGTGAAGCTAGCCCAAGTGGGATTTGAACTCAGGCTATTCTAAATCATTAATCTGCCTCCTTAAAGTAATTATACTATAAGAACAAGCATGGCTGTGTGGTTAAGAAGCTAGCTTTGCAACCATGTGGTTTTGAGTTCAGTCCCATTGCACATCACCTTGGGAAAGTGTCTTTTACTATAGCCACGGGCCAACCAATGCCTTGTAAGTGAATCTAGTAAACAAAAAAACTGAGGAAGCCTGTCGTATTATGTGTGTTTGTCATTCTTTTCCCATTGCTTGACAACCAACATTGGTTTGTTTACACCCCTGTAACAGCAGTTCAGCCAAAGAGACCAATAAACTTTAAAAAAAAAAAAGCATTGCTGTTAGAGAACGCTTCGAAGATAAAAAAAATCTTTGTGATTAAGTAAATGTTGATCTGTTGACAGAAGCTGTCTTCTGTAAAACAATTTATTGGTTTGGTTTGAAATAAGAGGCATTCCTAAAGTTTCACAAGGAATTTTAGACATGAACAGCAGCCGTTTAAAGTGAGATATGATTGATTGTCATTGAAATGAATGTCTGCATGAAATTTCATTATTTTGACCTGGAAAGATATGCATAGGATTTGAATAGATTTAATTATTTGCAATGAAGTTGATGAGTGTATCTAAGTTGACATGTTTGTGAGGGGGGGGGGGAAGAAGAGGAATCTGACCTTTCAGAATTCTCCGTTTGTGGGAAAGAAATTTTCCCACCATCACCACCAAAGCCAATATTTTCTTCTCTTTCTCAGATGAAACGACACAAAAGGTCAGTGTCCCCTCTATGCCTCACTCTCTTCAAACTTTCCTCTATTTTTTATTAGCATCACAGACCAGTCTTCTCACAATCTGGTCTTTATTCACAAGATGTGCTAAACTTAGTTTACAGGTTTCAGTCATTGGACTGCGGCCATGCTGGGGCAGCATCTTGCAATGGTTTAGACAAACAAATTAGTCCAAGTCTTTTTGTTTCGTTTTGTTTTTAATCCTGGCATTTATTCTGTCAGTTTCTTTTTGCCGAACTCTAAGTTAAAGGGAGGTAAGTAAATCAACACTAGCTGTCAGACAGTGGGGGGGGGGGCAAAAAAGAAATAAAGACACACACATACATATATGGGCTTCCACACAGTTTCTTGTTTCTTTATTGCCCACAAGGGGCTAAACAGAGGGGACAAACAAGGACAGACAAAGGGATTAAGTTGATTACAACGACCCCAGTGCGTAACTGGTACTTAATTTATCGACCCCGAAAGGATGAAAGGCAAAGTTGACCACAGTGGAATTTGAACTCAGATCATAGCAGCAGACAAAATACTGCTAACGTTTCTGCCAGCTCACCACCTGTTTCTGTCTACCAAATTTATCCATAAGGCCTGGTCAGCCCAAGGTTATAGTAGAAGAAATTCGCTGATGGTGCTGTGCTGTGGGACAGAACGTGAAACCACATGCTTGTAGAGCAAACTTCTTACACACAGCCATACCTGCAACTATATATTAAAAAGAAAAATATGGGTGATGTGGAAAGAGAATTCTGGACAAGCAACTAGGCTAAAAAAGGAAGGATTAGATAAACTGTCACACAAAGTAGTCAAGTACATTCTGATCAAGATATAAGTTGATAGGCTGAGGTTTAGAGGTGTGGTTAAGAAGCTGGCTTCCCAATACATCAACATCAATTTTTTAATTACTAAGTGGTATTTTACCAAGCTCAGAAGAATAAATGTGAAGTCAATTTGGGTGGGATCTGAAAACAGAAGGTAAAAGAGGATGTAAGCTATTAGGTTGGTGCATAATTATTGGGGCTTTTTTTCCAACAAATTTTATTCAACAAAAACATATTTAAATGATGGTCTGACCGTCTGCCAAGTAAATGGGAAGCAGTAATTGAAGTAGATGGTGAATATGCTCCAGAATAATCATTTAAAGATGTTTTTATTACATGTTATTGTTTTTGTTGAATAAAGTTTGTTGAAGAAAGCTGCAATAATTATGCATCAACCCAATACATACAAGATATTTTTGTCCAACTGTCTACTGATTCGATCGGCTACCAATTTTATTTTAGGAGTGTATAGAAATTTAGTCCACCACAAGGTCAAATCCCCATTGTGTTGTGTTGTGGATTGTCTGTCTCAAAAACACAAAGCTATGTCAACAGGGAACAAGCTTCTATTAGGGACTCCCACACTGGGACAGGTCAAAGGATAGAGACCAGGTTAATATGGACTGCTTCTTCTCAGAGGTAAAAATGAGGTTGTGTAAAATCAACACCCCTACTTAGAACAAAAACAAGGTTACAGAAGCATTGATGACAATCCAAAACCGACAAGGTTTTTGGAGATAAAGGCCCAGGCGGGAGGGGGGGGGGGCATATTGTGCAGTGCAACAAAATCCAAAAGGATAAGCCACACCTTAAAGAAACCAAAATCCAGTATTACACAGGAGTGGCTGCGTGGTAAGTAGCTTGTTTACTAACCACATGGTTCCGGGTTCAGTCCCACTGCGTGGCACCTTGGGCAAGTGTCTTCTACTATAGCCTCGGGCCGACCAATGCCTTGTGAGTGGATTTGGTAGACGGAAACTGAAAGAAGCCTGTCATATATATGTATATATATATGTATGTATGTGTGTGTATATGTTTGTGTGTCTGTGGTTGTCCCCCTAGCATTGCTTGACAACCGATGCTGGTGTGCTTATGTCCCCGTTACTTAGCGGTTCGGCAAAAGAGACCAATAGAATAAGAACTGGGCTTACAAAAGAATAAGTCCCGGGGTCGAGTTGCTCGATTAAAGGCGGTGCTCCAGCATGGCCGCAGTCAAATGACTGAAACAAGTAAAAGAGAGTAAGAGTAAAGAGTATTGGGCCCTGACCTGAAACCCACAAGAGAAGTGGAAGAGAGGAGACCCTAAAAATAGATGGAGGCAAATATAGAGTTGCAAAAGCAGGGACCCAACTGGAAAGAAACAGAAAAGACAACCCAGGGTCTAGAACAATAGAGAAAAGCTGTTGACGTCCTCTGCTCTATAAGGAGTGAAGGGCTTATGTAAGTAATAACAATTTAGAGCTATGATTGTGACATAAAGATGTAATGAATCTATATTCCACAATTGCAAAAAAACCTTGGAAACTTGCACTTTGTGGAAGATGACTGTTTCTGCAAGAAATTAGATAACACTGCAGGAAGGTGTTATGTTTGTAGCAACAAGTTTTACTGATGGGGAGAGAGAGACAGACAGAGTATTGCCTTGGAGAAAGAAATGAGTGAAAACAGAAAGACTGGGAGTATAATTTGTTTACAAGTTTAAAAAATGTTTCATCAACTAATATTGCAATGACTCATTGGCAACAACTAAACAGTTTTCCTACTAACCTCATTTAAGCTTTCGAATGCAGCCAAATGCTTTTAAGCAACTCACAGCTTGTGGCCTGTAAGTTTTCAACAAGCCTTAATTGCAATATTGCCAAATGAATTACTTCAAACGTTACCAATTCTTTCTAAATGGTTATTTTGTCAGAAATCTCCTTGTTGCTCCATCACTAGCTATTTTGGCCTCGTGTTTACAATTTATACACATGGCTGAGCTTCGTGTCAACTGAGATCCTTGCCACTCTGTTGAGGGTAACAAATCCTTTGTTTATTAAGACAGAACAACTGCCAACATAAGCTAATGAGCTGGCAGAGTCATTAGCACGTCAGACAAAACGTATAACAGCATTTCTTGCTGTTCTTTACATTCTGAGTTCAAATCCTGCCAGGGTCAACTTTGCCATTTATCCCTTCAGGAGCCAATAAAATAATGTACCAGAAAGTATTGGAATTAAGGTAATCAATTTGCCCCTTCCCTTGAAAACTGCTGGCTCTAAACTGTGCAATGGACTGGTGTCGCATTCAAGAGAATATTGTGATTGCAGTGAAATGAAAACTGAGTAACTGGCCACATGAGACCTAGGGCTAAAAAAAATTAAAACTGCCAACTGAAAGAGTAAACTTCTAAGCTGCCTCATTCATCTATCTGCCAAACAATTCACTGACATTTTGTTCTGGATACCTACTCCAAGATAATGAAAAATAATACCCTCATCTTGGGGTTGATGGTATTATTAACCATGGGCTGTTTCCTGAAGGTCTTGTGGTTGTATTAGCTAGATTGGTGGGGGGGGGGGGTCTCTCATGCCCCTGCTTTATACAGCATACACACTACCATTATTAGCATAAAAAAACTTGCAAGTCATATTGCAGAAGTTATGGTTAACATAATGGTAATATTGCATAAAGTGACCACTTTATTAGCTACAATTCCAGATCTTGTAGCAAGAGCAATCATTTTTATTGGGCTTTAATATGATCAGATGAGGCAGTTTCACCAATCTGCAAAAAACTTCTTTATCCTTTTAGTATTCAAATTAGTCTGTCAAATGTAATGCATTAATTATTCACATTGCTTTGAAATACATTATTTACATTTGACAGATATTTGTCCTCATCTTGTTTGTTGTTAACACAACATTTCGGCTGATATACCCTCCAGCTTTCATCGGGTGTCTTGGGGAAATTTCGAACCTAGGTTCTCATTCCTAAGCTATTTTTCAATGTTATTAATATTAATTTTATTATTATTATTATTCAGATCACAGCCTGGAATCGAACTCGGAATCTTGGGGTTAGTAGCCTGATTCCAGGCAGTGACCTGAATAATAATAACATCGAAAAATACCTTAGGAATGAGAAGCCAGGTTTGAAATTTCCCCAAGACACCTGATGAAGACTGGAGGGTATATTAACCGAAATGTTGTGTTAACAACCAACAAGATGAGGACAAATATTCGTCAAATGTAAATAATGTGAATAATGTACATAATTCCTCATCTCTTAACCCTTTTGTTACCAACCTGGCCAAATCCGGCTCTGGCTCTGTAGTACAAATGTCTTGTTTTCATAAGTTTTGCATTAAAACATACCACCAAACCCTACTTGCAATTTATATTCCTAACACTAGCTTAATGATAACTGAGTTATTTTACTAAATTCTTTGTTATATTTTAAATAATTGAAAGAAACACAGAGCATCTCAAAATAAATACAGTTACGAAAGGGTTAAATATAAAACTGCATTGCTGCTTTGAAGTAGTCATGCATTATCTCGTAGCTTCAAGATTTCAATGATGTGATTATTTTTAAAATGACATTGCAGGGTAGGTGTGAGAGGCCAGAGCTGACTGGTTTGAAAGCAAACCAGTAAAAGATTTAGGTTGGATATACTCTTTACTCTTTTACTTGTTTCAGTCATTTGACTGCGGCCATGCTGGAGCACCGCCTTTAGTCGAGCAAATCGACCCAGGACTTATTCTTTGTAACCCCAGTACTTATTCTATCGGTCTCTTTTGCCGAACCGCTAAGTGACGGGGACATAAACACACCAGCATTGGTTGTCAAGCAATGCTAGGGGGACAAACACAGACACACAAACACACCCACACATATATATATACATATATACGACAGGCTTCTTTTCAGTTTCCGTCTACCAAATCCACTCACAAGGCATTGGTCGGCCCGGGGCTATAGCAGAAGACACTCACCCAAGGTGCCACGCAGTGGGACTGAACCCGGAACCATGTGGCTGGTTAGCAAGCTACTTACCACACAGCCAGTCCGGCGTGATGTGATTATTTTTAAAATGACATTGCAGGGTAGGTGTGAGAGGCCAGAGCTGGCTGGTTTGAAAGCAAACCAGTAGAAGATTTAGGTTGGATATGGTTGGTTTAAATTTTTGAAGGGCTTAAACGCATGCAATACAGTGATTATTAGAACTTCATTGAGTTTCGTCATTGTGAGTTAACAATTTCCCAGATGCAATCAAGACTTTGGTCAGCCTGAGGCTTCAGTAGAAGACACTTGCCCAAGGTGCCATGCGGTGAGACTGAACCCAGAACCATGTGGTTGGGAAGCAAGCTTTTTAACCACACACCCACTCCTGCCCTTTGACTGGCACTTATTTTATTTCCAGATTAATCCTTAATCCAGCTGTAATCTGAATAGATTACAGCTGGATTAAGGATTAATCTGGAAACTCCACCGTTTAATGGGACTTTATTGACTTTTTTAGCCAACACTATACCAGATGTACTTGTAGAATGTGGAATTAACTAAGAATTAACTAAGAAAGACAGCTACCTCAAAACCTTCTGGCTACCACACTGGTGAAATTACTTGAAAATTCCTGAGCATTTTGAAACATTTTAAACAAGTAGTGAATTTTGGGGAAAACAGTTATTCTACCACCCAAGAAATTAATTCCAAAAATGACAAAAGTGAACAACTTAAAGATGAAAGTGACCAAAGTGATTCAGTAGAGGGTAACATTTGGTATATATTATGGATATGCACACACACAACATCATGAAAATGCATGTATACATGTGTGAACATCAATGGAATTTGTAGTTTTGTGGTACCAGTGCCGGTGGTACATAAGAAAACCATCCGAACGTGGCTGTAGCCAGTACCGCAATGACTGGCCTCCGTGCTGGTGGCACGTAACAAACACCATCCGATCGTGGCTGTGCCGTCCTCGCCTGGCCTCCGTGCCGGTGGCACGTAAAAAACACCATCCGAGCATGGCCGTTCGCCAGCCTCGTCTGGCACCTGTGTCGGTAACACATAAAAAGCACCCGCTACACTCACGGAGTGGTTGGCGTTAGGAAAGGCATCCAGCTGTAGAAACACTGCCAGATCTGACTGGCCTGGTGCAGCCTTCGGGCTTCCCAGACCCCTGTTGAACCGTCCAACCCATGCTAGCATGGAAAGCGGACGTTAAACGATGATGATGATGATTATTATTATTATTATTAAAGAGTGAGCTGGCAGAATTAGTTAGCACGCCAGGAGAAATGCTTATTTTGTCTTGATATGTTCTGAGTTCAAATTCCGCCAAGGTCAACTTTACCTTTCATCCTTTTGGGGGTCAACAAAGTAAGTACCAGTTGAACACTGGGGTCGATGTAAACAACACCCCCTAACCCACCAAACTGCTGCCCTTGTGGCAAAATTTGAAACCATTATTATTATTATTATTGTGGTGAGCTGGCACAATGGTTAGCATACCAGGCAAAATGCTTTGCGACATTTCGTCTGCCTTTACATTCTGTGGTCAAATTTCAGTGAAGTCGACTTTGCCTTTCATCTTTTCAGGGTCAATAAAATAAGTGCCAGTCAAAGGGCAGGAGTGGGTGTATGGTTAAAAAGCTTGCTTCCCAACCACATGGTTCTGGGTTCAGTCTCACCGCATGGCACCTTGGGCAAGTGTCTTCTACTGAAGCCTCAGGCTGACCGAAGTCTTGTGAGTGGATTTGGTAGATGGAAACTGAAAGAAGCCCATCATATATATATATATATATATGTTTGTGTGTCTCCACCACCCTTACTTGACAACTGAAGTTGGTGTGTTCACATCCCCACAACTTAGCGGTTCGGCAAAAGAGATCGACAGAATAAGTACTCAGCTTACAAAGACTAAGTCCTGGGATCAATGTTCCGACTAAAGGCGGTGCTCCAGCATGGCCACAGTAAATGACTAAAACAAATAGAATTATAAGTGCTAGGGTTGATAAATCAACTACTTCCTCCCCCCTAAAATTGCTGGCCTTGTGCCAAGATTTGAAACCATTATTACTATTGGTAGACATAGCAGTTAGGCTGAAAATGGGTTCAAGAAAATAAGTACCACGTAATAAGGTCAATTCATTCTGACATGTTCCTGACCCCACTTTAACCAAGATATAAAGTCATTATTATTAACGGTAGCACTGAGGGAGATTTTTTTTCGTTTTTTGGTAATTTTTTTTTTTCCATTGAATCCCTATCAAAACCAGTAAATGTGTACCTGCTACCTGAATACCCTAACCCCCTTCCTAAACATTGTGGGACACAATTTGTTTAAGCTATTGGAAATCATTTAGTTACGTACACATGGACACGGGACATCCTGTTAAACACATGAAATCTAAAGGTTTACATAATGTTGAGAAGTTTCTGAAATAGTTGCTTCAAAACAGTGTGTGTGTGTGTGTGTGTGTGTGTGTGTAGTAGTAGTAATGGTTGTGGTGGTGGTAGTAGTGGTGGATGAACAGTAGAGTGGATGAAAGATAGATTAGATGATTTGTGAAAAGCATGTATAGTAATACCCACTTTCTTCTAAATTGTTTGACCCTTTTGTTACCATATTTCTGTTGAGATGCTCTGTATTTCTTTCAATTAATTTTAAATATAACAAATACAGTTCTATACTTAAGAGATGAGGAATTATGTACATTAATTACATTTGACAGATATCTGTCCTCTTCTTGTTTGTTGTTAACACAACGTTTCGGCTGATATACCCTCCAGCCTTCATCAGGTGCCTTGGGGAAATTTCAAACCTGGGTTCTCATTCCTAAGGTATTTTTCGATGTTATTATTATAATTATTATTATTATCCAGGTCACTACCTGAGATCGAACTCAGAATCTTGGGGTTAGTAGCCCGCACTCTTAACCACTACGCCATATCAGCTGAAACGTTGTGTTAACAACAAACAAGATGAGGACAAATATGTCACATGTAAAGAATATATATAACAAAGAATTTAGTAAAATAACTTAGTTATCATTCAGCTAGTGTTAGGAACATAAATTGTGACTAAGGTTTGGTGGAAGATTTTAATTCAAAACTTTTGCAAACAAGCCAGAGGCTGATTCAGCCGGTTGGTATCGAAAGGGTTAATTCAAGAATTGATACATTGGACTGGTTACAAAACACACACAAAGACGGCAAATAATTTCTGCTGAGCAGAGGAGGGCAAAAATTATTTAGCAAAGCTTGTAAATCAGGATAAATTCATAAAACCCTTCACTGAAAAGAGAGACACTTTTTCTTATTCTCCCTCCAACAAAGTGGTTTGTTCAAAACATTAGGATTCTTGGCTTTTCACAGCAGATCAGCTCAACCAGAATTATGGATTTTAAATTTAGCATGCACAAGTTCAGCTTTGAAAGATTCGTTTATTTCTTTAGTACTCTACATTACTATTATCATCATCATCATTTAACATCCACTTTCCATGCAGGCATGGGTTGGACGGTTCGACAGGATCTGGCAAGCTGCAAAGCAGTGCCAAGCTCCAGTGTCGGTTTTGGCATGGTTTCTATGGCTAGATGCCATTTCTAACACCAACCACTGCACTAGGTGCTTTTCTTGCATCCCTGGCACTACTTGCAAGAACAGGAAAAGGAAAAGAAAAACCTCTCAACTATGTGACGGAGAGAGGATTTGGGAGGTGGGTGAGGAGGTGGCTTTATGCCAGGTGTTGAGAGGCTAAAGATGATAGCAAGACAAGCACACGTTTCTTGCTGTAATAAATATTTGTTGTACATTGGGAGGATCATGTTGCCAACATATGGACTGATTGTATTTCAGTTTATTATCAATTGATTGATCTTTCCTTTTATAATTTTTAAATTTTTATTCAGGCATTGGTAACAACAGGCAAAAAGACACATTTACCAAATGTTAAATTAGATAAGTACTAAACAAGGAAATTTGAAGAATATTATAATTCTTTCTTCCTTATTTCGTACAATACTTTCAAACCACACTTCAAAAAAAATAAAAACTACTCTAAACAATTTTGTGACATTAACACCTTATGTAAGACACAAAGATACTTTTGTTTAGATAAAGCCTTGTTGCAAGCATAACTCTTACCTGTATATCACAGGTATTAATAGATGTAAAATAGCTCTAGCAAACCAACAAGGAAGCTTTCTATGCAGTTGCTCAACTTAGTAGAAAAGATAGCTAAATCTCCCTCAAAAATATATCTTGCTGCCAAAGATTATGCATTGGGTAAAGTAGTCCCATATATATATATATATATATATATATATATATATATATGAGCAAGACCTGTTTATGGGATTATCCTGGGTTTCCTGTCCATAAAGGGTTTACCTTTATGGCATATGATCAGAGCCCAAAATCTCTTGGCCTAAGACCTCTTCAGAAGAGGCCAACAGGTTCTGGGGTCTGACAATATGCCATAAACATATATATCATCATCATCATTGTTTAATGTCTGTTTTCCATACTGGCATGGGTTAGATGGTTTGATTGGGGGACTGGCAAGCCAGTAGGCTGCACCAAGCTCCAATCTCATCTGGCAAGGTTTCTACAACTGGATGCCCTTCCCAATGCCAACTACTCCGAGAGTGTAGTGGGTGCTTTTTATGTACCACTGGCATGCGAGCCAGTCAGGGGGAGACTGGCATCAACCATGTTTGGATGGTGCTTTTTACATGCCACCAGCACCGGGAGCCAATCAGGCGGCACTGACATTGACCCATGCTTGAATGGTGCTTATTACGTGCCACCAACACAGGTGCCAGTCAGGCGGCACTGGCATCAGCCACAACTACAAATTCCATTTTGGTTTTGATCTTGGATTATATATATATATATATATATATATAACAATTTAGCTAGGTGTTAAATAACCACATGAGGGATATTAAATATCCAAAGAATTTATTGGGTTTTTTTTACCTATATCGATAACAATGTTATGAACTATCACTCTTAACAAACAGGTAAATAAATAAATAAACATAGTTTATCAATATAATAATATAAATTAGAAATGGAAACTAAAACAAATTAAACAATTAAAAAATTTAATCATTAAATAATAAAATTTAATAAAATTTTATTACTTTATACAAGGCAAATGACATCTCATAAATTACAGCTGTTTCAATTCCATTAATAAAAACAAGTTTTCCAAGAATAAAATACCGTTTTTTTCATGAGTTATTTTAAGAAGATAAGTTGATCTGTTGAAACCTCGTTATATGTAAACAGTAATTTATTATTCTTGAAAAACTTGGTTTTATTAATGGAGTTGAAACAGCTGTAATTTATGAGATGTGTCATTTGTATCAGATAATAAAATTGAATTGAATTTATTTAATGATTAAATTATTTAATTGTTCAATTTATTGTTTTGTTTTCCATTTCTAATTTATATATATATATATATATATATATATATATATATATATATATATATTGAAGTAGATAAATGAATTATCTTATTACGGATTATTCAAATGATAACTGACACCTGGGTAGCAAAAATCACAACAGAAAAAGCACGGTTGAGGTTACGACCATGGGGCCTAAAATCCGTGCCTTAGTGCGGAAATTTGAAGTTTTATATATTTAGTGTAGGAAGAAATGGAGCTGAACGAAGATTTAACAAAGATTTTTATTTATATATATATATATATATATATATATATATATATACGAGCAAAACATCCAATGGACGGTGCTGAGTTGTCAAACATTTAAACCAAATTTTCTCAAAACAACTTGTCCAACCGTCCCATAGGCCTCCCCTTTGAGAAACACTGATTTAATCTAAATTTGAGACACCAGCAAAAGAAGAAATAAAGATAGACTTTTTCTATTCCAAGAAAAACAAATTTACAAATGCCCGTTCCCACGGCTTTATCGATCGCATTCTCACCTGGAATCGATTTTTGTAATTTTTTCAAGACTTATACACGCCCTGATACCGTTGGTATCTACACATCAAATTTGAGCGCAATCGAATGGAGGATGCCCGAGATCCTAGAAGACACACACAGACAGACAGACAGAACGGATTTTATATAATAGACAAGATGACCGCGAATGAAATGGTTTTAATCAATAATTCTATTCAAACAAAGCTGATCTAGAACCAAAGATATATATAAGTTCTAAAAATACACTGAGCTGCAATAATAGAAAAAGTCAGTGGAATTTTGCAAGAGCTGCTTCTGTGTAACCGCAGTTATGTCCCTTACATCATAAAGGTATCAAATCAGTATTTTGATTGATTTGGTATTGATGACACGCTGAAATATTAGGTACTTGCGTAAATTGATGCGGACCCCCTGGCGACTTCAAAAGTTATTTGTAGCTTTTCCACGGAAATTGTAACAATATATTAAGAGATACATAAGTTTTATTGACTAAATTAAATGGATAAGCGTCAAGCTTGAGCCATCTATCCAAAAGGCAAGGTGTTTTAGAACAAGATCAACTTAATACACAATCGTGTCAAATGCTTGATGTTCCTCCGAGGCCCTATAAATAATAATAAATGTAATCTGAGCAATAGGCGCAGGAGTGGCTGTGTGGTAAGTAGCTGGCTTACCAACCACATGGTTCCGGGTTCAGTCCCACTGCGTGACACCTTGGGCAAGTGTCTTCTGCTATAGCCCCGGGCCGACCAAAGCCATGTGAGTGAATTTGGTAGACGGAAACTGAAAGAAGCCCGTCGTATATATGTATATATATATATATGTATGTGTGTATGTTTGTGTGTCTGTGTTTGTACCCCTAGCATTGCTTGACAACCGATGATGGTGTCCCCGTCACTTAGCGGTTCGGCAAAAGAGACCGATAGAATAAGTACTGGGCTTACAAAGAATAAGTCCCGGGGTCGAGTTGCTCGACTAAAGGCGGTGCTCCAGCATGGCCGCAGTCAAATGACTGAAAGAATCTACCGCAGCAGACACTAAACATGGAGAAAGCGCTTTTTCAGTGGCAAATTCAAGATCCATTCCTGTGCCACGTTTTGTCAAAGCTGTAAAAAAAAAAAAAAGGGTAGAACAGTGAGCCATGGTTGGCCGGTCTTCTGCCTCACAAAAAAAAAGTATCTTATAAGGTTATTTAATCTGGATTTATTTCTTTGGTAACTGCGCTTTCTGGTACTGGTTACATGGATAACTGAGAAAATTATTTTTATCAAAATTCTCAAAGACGCAGGTTCTTCCGTAATGTTCACTTATTCTTTTACTTGTTTTAGTCATTTGACTGCGGCCATGCTGGAGCACCGCCTTTGGTCGAGCAAATCGACCCCGGGACTTATTCTTTGTAAGCCCAGTACTTATTCTATCGGTCACTTTTGCCGAACCGCTAAGTGACGGGGACGTAGACACACCAGCATCGGTTGTCAAACAATGCTAGGAGGACAAACACAGACACACAAACACACATATATATATATATATATTATATATATATATACGACAGGCTTCTTTCAGTTTCCGTCTACCAAATCCACTCACAAGGCTTTGGTCGGATCGGGGCTATAGCAGAAGACACTTGCCCAAGATGCCACGCAGTGGGACTGAACCCGGAACCATGTGGTTGTTTAGCAAGCTACTTACCACACAGCCACACCTGCGCCTTGTCAACCTGGAAATATAATCCCCAAAATAAATGCTGTTTCTTTGGCTAATTCTGAAGTAACAGCACAAATTTCACGGCGTCGTTATAAACTAGAATATCTACAAAAATAGATTTAAAAAACACTTTCTCTTCTTTCATAACTCTGAGCTGATAAGAAATCACAGGAAATTTAATTTATACAGAATCTGAATTTTTTTTTTTTAATTTGTGATTTTACTCACATATAAGTGGTTGGAAAACTAATTACTAAACCATATCAAAATATTTCTCTAAACTGCAAACCTGTTGCAACTAAAATTCGCCAGTCCAGTTTGAAAGAGTAAAAAAAACTTACAGAAATTTAATTTCAAAATTCTATGAAAAAAAAAAAGTTTTGGTGGGCGCAGCTTTTGGTTGTTATTGTCAATTCCGTTAACAAAAAAGGTCCGCAGATTTCTCTTAAATTATTGACAGTTTTACAGAGCTTCGAGGTAATCCGTTTGACTGGATGGTTGAGAGGCAATGTTGTTTGTACTAACAAGTGTTATTTAAAAACTTGATCAAAGCCTTTTCAAGTAACAGGACTCATGTTCTCAGTCCTTCAAGGAGTCGTCAATGGATTTATCAACAAAAATAACCTTACGAAGTTTATTGTGAAACAAAATCAGAACATGATACGACTCTTTCAAATTTCTTTAAAGCAGTGGAACGTGATAATCTGAAATAAACGTAAATAAAGGCCTAATATCTATTAATTTGTTAGGTGATCTAATTTTAGATAAAGAATTATGCTCCAATCCAGAATGCCTTCGTACAATGGGTGCTTAGGTTCTTTGCGTACTACAACACAAAAGTCGACAAGATTTTGTTGTTTACCATTAAAAATAGAATAAAAAAAGAATGAAAACAGTATTAACATTCTGGTGAGTAAACTGGTGGTAATTTTCTTGGCACTTATCATTCTGAAAATAAAACTTTAGCCTCAATACCGAAAAAGAAGCTTCTATAGTCAGAGAGGCTGTTAAAAAACATTTTTTCCTTAGTGACAGATAAACTAACCATTACATTTATGTTTGAGGAAAAAAAAATTGGGAAAAAGAATTAAAATGATATAAAATTGTCCGCTGGAGAATGGAACTTACCCTACCTATCTCCGGATCGGAGAATTTTTCAGTTCTGTGTCTTATATTCGTTCTACTGCTCAGATGTCGACAAATTTAGAATACAACTTATTTACTACGGCCAGTCTGAAAGAACTGTCACGTATGCCATATGTAAATACAATTAAACTCAAAAGTTATCGTCCGAAAGAGAATTCTCTAAACAAAACTTCTCATCCATATCAAAGCTTATCCCCTCGCCTAACCGTGTCTTATTACAAATACTTATTTCTACTAATTACTAGAAATATCTCCTTCGTGTCTCCCTGATCTGAAACTATTACTAAAGCGGCATGAGATTTCTACAAGCACTACAAACACCATATACACACCTCAAGGGAACACGCAGTAGGAAAGGTGTAATGGAACCATATAAAATTAGGTCTAAAGTCGTATGACAACCACCGTTATATACATTTTGTTTTTTCATTACTGTTTTCAATTTCGTTTTCGTCTCTTGTATTCACATCCGTCTTGTGCGTTCACATTCCTGTCTTCTACCAAGAAATCTAATGCTTACAGCTTAGTTTTTTTTCTTGGGGCTGGCCGAGTTGGAGCAAATATCAGAATTGAACAGCCGAAATTTGCTATGATGATTCGGTGTCTGACTGAAGATTGAAGGCTTCGAATGATTTGTCTGTGTTCCGTGTTCGTCCCTTCCTGTATTTCACGTTCATTATATATAAAAACATTCATTCTTATATATATATATATATATATACAAGATAAATTGGATATACGTTATCCCATAGCGGGTTGCATTTACAACCCCTATCTCAATTTGTATATACACACACACACATATATATATATATATATATATATATATATTATATATATATATACACACACACACACATATATATATATATAAAATTAGAGCTTAAAAATAAAAGGTTAAAACATTTCATAACCTTTATAGGCATGGCTGTGTGGTAAGAAGTTTGCTTCCTAACAACAATGTTCCGGGTTCTATCCCACTTCTATTATCGCCTCGCGCTAAGCCTTGTAAGTGAATAGACAGAAAATGAAAGAAGCTCGTCGTAAATACAGGCTTGAGACATATTTACATGGAGCACAAAATACAGAGTGTAAAATGAAGGGGGAAACATACATACCGGAGTAGGCACAAGGTGGAAAAAAGAGTACTCAAATACCAGAGGCAGAGTAATATGCTTTATTTAAAAGCAAGAAATATAACAAAAACTGTTACTCAGAGTAACAGCTTTTGTTTTATTTCTGTTGCTTTAAAATAAAGTATATATATATATATATAAAGCGACTGAAGAAGGGGAATTTTCCTTGTTTGTATGTCCTGTACTCTATTTTTTCGTTTAAAAAAATGTCCATTTCCTCGGTTTTGTGTTTATGTTTTCGTTTCTCATTGTGTTCGAGTTTTTTTTGGTGTCCTGTACCCATATATGCATGTATATATACATGTAGAAGTAGGTACATACATATATGTATGTATATATGCATATGTTTTATTTATTTATCTATATAAATATATATATTACGCACACACACACACGTTTGAAACTTGTGCTCCATTCCGATGCTCTTCACGTGTACAGAAATTGAAACAAACTCTGGCTAGCAATGGAGTAAATTATCAACTTGGAACAAATAAATAAGCTCTGTTCTATGTAGCCTTAGTTGTTCTCCGTTTGTATATCCAAACATGAACGTAACCGTGCATGGAAAGAGGGAGAAAGAAGGGCCACCACGGCTTGCACAACCCCAGAGAGAACTCGGTGCTTTCAGAGAGTAAACATTTACTGTGGGAATTTGAAGAGGCGATGTCTCACAGAGACCCGCTGTTTCATCCCGGACTGGGAATCTTCAGACTATATATGGCAAATACCTGTACTCGTCTGTTATTCAAATACATGCCAGTGGCCACAGAATTGGTCAATGTTAATTCCTTGAGGAGTTGCTTTAATAAAAAGGAAACGAATTAAAAACATGGCACTGCACTGATAGAACGTCGGTAAGTTCAATAGAACGTTGTGAGTTCGAATTCCGCTGAGGTCGACTTTGCCTTTCATCCTTTCGGGGTCGATAAATTAAGTACCAGTTACGCACTGGGGTCGATGTAATTGACTTAATACCTATGTCTGTCCTTGTTTGTCCCCTCTATGTTTAGCCCCTTGTGGGTAATAAAGAAATAGGTAAGTGCCTGTCTTAAGAAAATCGGTGGAAATGGGTTTAGATATACGTACCAGTGATGAGGACAACTTTGTCTTTAGCGGGGAGGCGGCTCGCTGGTAGAATCCAGTAGACCAGCATACAAGCGAGGGCGAAGGTTCCGACTCCGTGGGGACCTTTGACAAGGAACTGGCACAATGGTTCGCCGAGAAACAAGGTAACCAAACTTAAAAAAGAGCGGAAACCGAAACGGATCTCATTGGTGAGGAATTTAGTTAGCACTGCCGTCGCAAATACGATGGTAACACTGCAGTAGAGCAACGAGTAGAACATGTAGTCGCTGTTTTCGCCTGTAAGATCGAAATCCATTCTGGATTAAATTGAATGAAATAATAACTTGTTCCGCTGGTCTGATCTTATAGTTGTGAACCAAAGAAAGTAAATGAATTAATTCAGGTTTATTGTGAGCTTTGTAAGCATCATCGCCAACATCTTCGAGGGAAAAACTTCAGCGATACAAATCGAGCACCTTGCTAGAAATACTTATGGAACCTTCTCAGCCATCCTTCTCAGATGAACATTTAGCTTTTGTAACGTCAACGTTGATTGGACGAGGTTTAAGAATTCATATGTTACGCGTTATTTGATTGGTTCAGAAAAGTAGGCTGCGCTAATCAAGATGGCAGCTTACTTCGATGTAAACATGTTGTGTCTTCTTCTCTTAATATTTTCTCTAAATTTTGTCTCATCTTTTGTAAGTAAATCTTAAACTTCATCTTTGATTTTTGGCAGAGTTTTCGAGAAGCTCTCCCCTCAATTCCCATACGTCGTGGCAAAGAATAACGCTAGTTTTTCCCCTTCATTTCCTAATATTTCCTGTCTTTTAGTTTTCTGCTAAAAGTGACGGAAATTGAAATTCGGAAAAATCATTTTTATTTTAAAATTTTCAGTGTTTTTACAATTTTTTAGCCCCCAACTTTTGTAATTTTTCCTTCTCCCATAATATATGGGACTTCAAAGAATAGATATTCCAAAATTCCGCCAATTTTTTTTTTTTTTTTAACCTTATTCCATCATTTATTCATATTTCTGAAAAGATCCTTTCTGATTGTTCGTCCCCCAAAAAAGGGTTCAAACCGGCTTTTTTGCTGTCCTATTCTTCATACATTGAAACTTATCATTAAAATAAACTGACCGTTTTTCATAATTATACCATTTATAAATCTCTGAACATTCTGAGATGACCAAAATTTCATTTATATAAAACAACCTATAAATCAGCTGTTGATCACCAAACAGGCCCTATGGCTAAAACCAATAATAACAGTGATAATATGTATAGTTATTTTATTAACACTCTTTACTCTTTTATTCTTTTACTTGTTTCAGTCATTTGACTGCGGCCATGCTGGAGCACCGCCTTTAGTCGAGTAAATCGACCCCAGGACTTATTCTTTTGTAAGCCCAGTACTTATTATATCAGTCTCTTTTGCCGAACCGCTAGTGACGGGGACGTAAACACACCAGCATTGGTTGTCAAGCAATGCTAGGGGGACAAACACAGACACACAAACATATACACACTTTTATATTTATATACATATATACGACAGGCTTCTTTCAGTTTCCGTCTACCAAATCCACTCACAAGGCCTTGGTCGGCCCGGGGCTATAGCAGAAGACACTTGCCCAAGATGCCACGCAGTGGGACTGAACCATGTGGTTGGTTAGCAAGCTACTTATCGCACAGCCACTCCTGCGCCTGTAAATAATACATAATTAAAATTACCAAATAATATCACTCCTACAAATGATGCAGTGAAATTTAATGTTTAATTTAGAAAGAAGGTGATTTATTAACTTCCTTTTGAATAAGTGCTGTCGTCTTAAATATATTTGAATTATCTCTTATGATAAAAGGCATATTTATATAAAATATATATTAAGGTGAAAACAATTCAATATTTGAATGATGAATTGGTGTTGCTAAATTTGGTTTACAATTAGCACAAGGCTTCAACACACAATCTAGATTATTCTAGTTGGTAAGACTTAAAGGAAGAAAGTTCAAATATTCACTAAATTAAACCCTTCAGTGATACTAGAATATAAAGTCTAACAAGGAAGCCGGTATTGGCCGTTCTGTGTGTTAGAAATAACAGCTTAATCTTCTTCAAATCTCATCCTACTCTCCTTAAAATGAAAGGGTTGACTTTCGGAAGAGCTGTCGCGAATAAAATGGAATTTCTTGGAGTTTTTCTTTTATTTTCACACCCCAACACCGTTGTATGTCATTTTATAATTCATGTACTTCACATTCTTTTTCTTTTTCAAACTTCTTGCCCCACCCCTCCTCTTTCATCATCCTTTCGGAATAGATGTCACGATTAAAATTAATCTTTTTTAAAATATTTCCCATCAGTTTACAAATTTGCACATTCTGAGACACTCGTAATTCACATTTCAAAACTTATTAATAAAATTCATTTAAATTTTTGTGTTGTACAAGGAAGGGGTGGTTAGAAAAACTGGATTTCTGAAAATTGTTTTGAAATGTGAATTAAGAGTGTCTCAGAATGTGCTGAAGCCACTAAAATATCAAAGACTTAACCAAGTGGGTTTGTGGAAAACGAAATTGAAATTTTGAAATAAGTCTCTGTAAAAGGATAATTTCAGCTTGAAAGGTAGAAAAGAATTTTTAATTAGAGAAAAAAGTAGAATGGGACAAGCACTCTCTTGCTTTCCCCTCTATCATAACAACAGTTTGTCTAGCAGCACCATCTCTAACTTTATGTTTCTCATGACTGTTGGAGCCAACAATGTTCATGCTGTGGAACCAAACCACTGACCACATGGTTCCAAAACAGATTTCTTAAGCACACAGCCATGACTGCAGCTATATATATATATATATATATATATATATATATGTGTGTGTGCTATACTCTTTATTCTTTTACTCGTTTCAGTCATTTGACTGCGGCCATACTGGAGCACCGCCTTTAGTCGAGCAACTCGACCCCGGGACTTATTCTTTGTAAGCCCAGTACTTATTCTATCAGTCCCTTTTGCCGAACCGCTAAGTGACAGGGACATAAACACACCAGCATCGGTTGTCAAGCAATGCTAGGGGGACAAACACAGACACACAAACATACATGCACACACACACACACATATATATATATATATATATATATATATATTGGCAGGGCTTACTGCTAGGGTGTCGGCCGTATGCTAGAAATAGATCATCAACGGTCAAACTACAAGGAAATTCTCTAGAGGGAAAAATACAGCGAACACCAGAACCAACTTTGGTGGGCATGACAGATGAAAATTTATATAAAAAACAAAATTAAATGCATACCTCGGTTTCAGCCTTAACAAGAGAATTACTAATGCAATCCAAATGTCCGTGCTTCTTCAGTGCATCCGTTCATAGTAATGTAAGCGGAAAAGCTAAACTTCAAATGTCTTTGAAGTTTTATCACTAGTGTAATCGGTAAAGCTACACACGTGTCTGTACTGGCACGAAAGCTGGGGTTAGCTTTTCCGCTTACATTACTATGAACGGATGCACTGAAGAAGCACGGACATTTGGATTGCATTAGTAATTCTCTTGTTAAGGCTGAAACCGAGGTATGCATTTAATTCTGTTTTTTATATAAATTTTCATCTGTCATGCCCGCCAAAGTTGGTTCTGGTGTTCGCTGTATTTTTCCCTCTAGAGAATTTCCTTGTAGTTTGACCGTTGATGGTCTATTTCTAGCATACGGCCGACTCCCTAGCAGTAAGCCCTGCCAATATACACATATATTAGAATTTTCTCTGACTCCTCAGATTTTTGTATGCTGGACTACTGGTTTTAAATTGATATTAAAATTAATATTAATTTATCTCCCTCATTATTTATATATATATATATATATATATATATATATATATATATATATGCGACGGGCTTCTTCCAGTTTCCGTCTACCAAATCCACTCACAAGGCTTTAATTGGCCCGAGGCTATTGTAGAAGACACTTGCCCAAGGTGCCACGCAGTGGGACTGAACCCGGAACCATGTGGTTGGTAAGCAAGCTACTTACCACACAGCCATGACTGCAGCTATATATGTATAAATAATTCTAGTTTGTATATTCATTTTATGTATTTCACGTGAAATAACCTACAATTCAAATCAGATGCATTGCAGTCAGAAAGAAAGACTACCACAACCAGCTTAATCTTCAGTTTTCACTGTTGGCAAAAGTAGATTAAGTGCTTATCAACATATTTGCCATTATCCCCTTCTGGAGTAATTTCAATGCAGCTTATTTCAACATTCTCTTGAGAAGATCCTATTATTGGCATCAGCTGGTATAAAGTGGACGAGCCTACAGTGCAGTGTGTGTCTAAGTGTATCACCTATGTATCATCATCATCATTTTATGTCTGCTTTCCTTGATGGCATGAGTTTGGAGAGTTGGACAAGATCTGACAGGCCTGAGAACCATGTTTTGTTCCAACAGATCAGAGTTGGCCCCTGTTGGGTTCCCCACGTGTATATTCATTTACTTGTTTCAGTCATTGGACTGCAGCCATACTGGAGCATCGAGTTTCAGCAATCATATCAATTTCAGTATTTGTTTGATTTAAAGTCTGGTATTTATTCTATCAGCCTTGTTTAGTTGAACCATTAAGTTACAGGGATATAAACAAACCAACACAGATCAGTTTGGGCTTGCTCCTTGCTGTAGGGTGCTCTTCCTAACATCAAACACTTTACAGAATATATTGGGTGAATTTTTGTTTGTTTTTTTTTGGGAGGGGGCACCAGCTGCAGTATAGAGTTACCTATAATAGATACAGGTATAGTTGAGTGGTTAATTTCACAACTACATAATTCTGGGTTCAGTCCCACTGCACAGTACCTTGGTGTGTGTCTCTCTGTCCAAGAGAAAAAAAGTTCTAAAATAAATGATTGAATGCATGTGCGTGTATTGTCACCATTTCAATATCTTCTTTTCTATGCTTGATGAGTCAGACGGAGTTTACTGGTGCAGGTTCTCTATTACCAGATACCCTTCCTGCTACTAACTGTCATCTGTTTCCAAATAAGATAATATTTCTCCGTGACAATCTATTTTTTCACAGAATATTTAAAATTAATGACATTCATTTACAACAATCAAACAATGCCAAGACAAGGTAACACACACACACACTCACATATATAAACTCCATAAGGTGTACCCAGTGCAAGCGATGGACACATAAGAGATGCAGCAATATCAGAGGATGGTTAACAGGGAAAATAGTCTTTGTCTGTGACAGATGCACAGGTACAGTAAACACTAGAAATATTCAGAAAATAGATTCCATCAAATACCATCAGGGATGCCAAGAAGTAATTGATAGCTTTCGTTACCTAGGTGACCAAGTCAGCTATGCTCCAAGAGCATAGCTTCTTGAAAAGAACAGGCTGGACAAAGTTCAGAGCTTCTACCTTTATTGGCAACAAAGGGCTTCTCTCTCAGAGTGAAAGACAGATTGTATGATGCCTTTGTGCAAACAGCCATGCTACATGGCAGCGAAACATGGGCTGAGACTGTAGAGGACATGCAAAGGCTTAAAAGAAATGAATGTAGTGTGCTCTGCTTGGTGTGCAATGTCAGTTTGCATGTGTAACTGAGTGTGATCATCCTGAGCATAAAAGGCATCAGATGTGGTATGCAAGAGAGGCTTCTGTGCTGGTATGGTCGTGTGATGCACATGGATGAGGATATCTACATAAAGAAGTAGCAATCTCTAACTGTGGAGGGAACTTGTGGAAGTGGTAGACCCAGGAAGACATGGGATGAGGTGGTGAGACATGATCTTCAAATGTCGGGTCTTACGGAGGGGGCAGTGACAAGTGGTAATGACCTTTGGTGATATGCTGTGATTGAGAAGACTCGTCAAGCCAAGTGAAATTGTAGTTGTGGTCAGTGCTGGGGACTTGTAAAAAGCACCCGTGGTAGTTGCACGTAAATGGCACCCACTCCACTCTCGGAGTGATTGGTGTTTGGATGGGCATCCAGCCGTAGAAACCAAACCAAATTCTGACTGCAACCTGATGCAGCTCTCTGGATTATCAGGTCCAGTCAAGCCATCTAACCCATGCCAGCATGGAAAGCAGACATTGAATGATGATGGCGATTATTTATATATATATATATATCATCATCATCATCATTTAGCGTCTGCTTTCCATGCTAGCATGGGTTGGACGGTTCAACTGGGGTCTGTGAAGCCAGAAGGCTGCATCAGGCCCAGTCTGATCTGGCAGTGTTTCTACGGCTGGATGCCCTTCCTAACGCCAACCACTCTGTGAGTGTAGTGGGTGCCTTTTGCATGCCACCCGCACAGGTGCCAGACAGAGCTGGCAAACGGCCACGACGGATGGTGCTTTTTACGTGCCATATATGGTGACCTTCTTTCAGTTTCTTATTTCTTTACTACCCACAAGGGGCTAAACATAGAGGAGACAAGCAAGGACAGACAAAGGGATTAAGTCGATCACATCGACCCCAGCGTGTAATTGGTACTTAATTTATCAACCCCAAAAGGATGAAAGGCAAAGTCGACCTCAGCGGTATATGAACTCAGAACGTAACGGCAGGTGAAATACCGCTAAGCATTTCGCCTGGCGTGCTAACATTTCTGCCAGCTTGCCGCCCTATCTTCTGTCAGTTTCTGTCTACCAAATCCACTCACAAAGCACAACATGACTGTAGTCAAGAAGTTCAAAGTTCAATCACATGATTTCAGGTTCAGTCTCGCTGCACAGTACCTAGGGCAGGTGTCAGTGTAGCCCAAAGCTCATTTGTGTATGTGTGTACATGCATGCATGTATATTTGTGCTAGTGTCCAGTCAGCTATACACAGTTGTGGCTAGGCTCTTGGCTATAAACAATGTTCCTTTCCTATCAACAAATAACCCTCAAGCTCTGTGCTTTCATATTCCTCTTGGAAAAAAACCCTTACCTGAAAACAGGTAAGGGTTAGTGACAGGAAAAGCATCTGACCATTAAAATCCCTTCCCCATCTAAGTTATACTATCATGGGAAAAAACAACTGAAGGAACAAATGAATGTGTGTGTGGGTATGTATATATATATATGATACATATATATCATAGAATACTTGAATAAGTGTGCATATAAGTGCTTAACCATGCTGAAGAAAGTATCGGCAAAAATGTCATTCAAAAATTACAGGATCTATTTATTTTTGTCTTCTAAATTATCCCTAATCTTTCTGTTTGTCTTGCACTGACCGACAACTGGTGTTGGTTTGTTTATATCCCTGTAACTTAATGGTTCGACAAAACAAGGCTGATAGAATAAATACCAGACTTTAAATCAAACAAATACTGAAATTGATATGATTGCTGAAACTGGATGCTCCAGTATGGCTGCAGTCCAATGACTGAAACAAGTAAATGAATATACATGTGGGGAACCCAACAGGGCAGATACAGTGTTTGTACACCTTTTACCATAAAAAAGAAACTTTTCTCCATGGTAACTGCAGTGAATTTGCCTTTAGAAGTTGAAATATGTCACAAACGTATTTTAATTAACCTAAAATTCGCTTAATATATAAGTAAAGTGGTTGGTGTTTGGAAGGGCATCCTGCCAAAACAGTCACAGAAGTCTGGTGCAGGCTTCAGCCTGACCGGTTCTTGTGGTACCATCCCACTCATCATGGAAGATGGAAATTAAACTATGATCATGGTGATATATCTATCATCATATAGGTGCAGGAGTGGCTGTGTGGTAAGTAGCTTGCTTACCAACCACATGGTTCCGGGTTCAGTCCCACTGTGTGGCATCTTGGGCAAGTGTCTTCTGCTATAGCCCCGGGCCGACCAGTGCCTTGTGAGTGGATTTGGTAGACGGAAACTGAAAGAAGCTTGTCATATATATGTATATATATATATGTGTGTGTGTGTCTGTGTTTGTCCCCCTAGCATTGCTTGACAACCGATGCTGGTGTGTTTACGTCCCCGTCACTTAGCGGTTCGGCATAAGAGACCGATAGAATAAGTCCCGGGGTCGATCTCCTCGACTAAAGGCGGTGCTCCAGCATGGCCGCAGTCAAATGACTGAAACAAGTAAAAGAGTAAAGAGTATATATAATGATACACAGATACCTATTTTAATCTAATACTACTTCTGTTGCATATAATGGATATATATAAAAGACTTTTTCAATTCCCGAGCGTTATATTAATACATCTGTTTGTTTTCTACACCATCTGTTCTCATCTTTCATTTTTTTTCATGAATTCTCCCTATATATATATATATATATTTGTCTCTGATTTTTTCCTAATCCTTCCATCCTACTGTCCCCTACCTGTCTCTCCTCCTTCTATGTGACCGGTGTCCGGCCAGCCATGATCTTTCTTTCTTGACCTGACTGCCAAGCACCAACACCTCTTGTGTCCATCTCCAATGTTCCTGCCTTTAGGCTCTCACTTCATACACACCAGCTCAATTTGATTTGTTCTTAGGCAAAAGATGCCTGTTGTTATTTCTTGTTGTTTGTATTCGTAATTTGTACCACGTACTCTGTTTTTCTTTTTTTGTTGTCTTTGTCGCCATACACATTTGCTAGCTTTCTTACAAAGGGGTCTAATGCTCTTAGCTTAGACTTTTGGGGGCGGGGGGCAACCAGATCGAACCATCTCAAGTGTAACTGCCTGAAATGGTTGTGACTTCTGGGACTTGCCTGTCCTTCTAATTGTCGTTTCTCTTGTCCGCCTTTGTATCGTCTATCTGTCCAAACGTTTTGATGCCATCTATTGTGTTTTTGTTCTATTTTTATATTTATATATATACACACACACACACATTATTGTATTAAAGCTGAAAAAATCTTCACAAACTGTTACTCAGTTTCATGTGACTGATCATCAGATGGTTATGGGAATATGGAATAATTCCATCTTATCACAACCGTCTGAAGAACTATCACATGAAATTCTGAGCAACAGTTTGTGAAGATTTTTTCAGCATTAATAAAGTGGTACATTACTCTGCTTTTGGTATTTGCGTACTATTTTTTCCACCTCGTTTTGCACTTATAAGCTTATTGGTGTGTGTACACGCATACATACATAGCTGGAGTCAACCTGTGACTGACTAAGACCTCTTCTTAAACTCAGTAAGTCCATGCAAACATTCTGATTCCAAGAATTTTCCTGTGTATGAACATGTTTTGAGTGGATAAAGTGTTGCACACAGCACTGACCTTATTTGTCAGTGCAATCCGCTTTAACCAACAGGAATTCAATCCCAGAGAAAATCGTCTGAACCTGCTGTGGAACCAGTCTGCAGATTACTTTCCAAGTGGCTGACCTGCAATTATCGCGTTCTTTATAAAATATATGATTTGATTACATGGCAGCTAAATAGGAGATTATTTTCTGTTTCTACCCCCTGCTTTTCTCTCCAACAAACAGACTTGGCCATTTCGCACAGCTGAGAAGTTTAGCTCATTATGATTTTCTAAGATCCACTTGCTACTTAAAATCCAGAGAATTAGTATGTAGTTACTTGGACAGTTCTGTACTTTTATTCTGTTTATTCAAGATTAAATTCTGTTATAATTTCATTACGGAGATTGCCTATGTGTATATATTTGTACATACATTTGTTGTCTTTGCAGTCATATATAATCATGCATTGTTGTAATCTCTTTCCTTCCTTAATTTCAACAACTCAGATAAGACGTCTAAGCTTATAATCTGCTTAATTATCCACTGAAACTCAATTGTGAAGATAGTAATTTATAACTCCAGCAAGCTTTTGCGATTATGATTGAAAATATCAATTTTGTATTTAATTAGTAGCATGTTGATCTAAGAATAGAAAAGTATAATCCTAATCTCAGACATTTCTCATTTTAATTCACTTCTCTTGTTCGTTTGTGAACATCTGCTTCGTTAATGTGGAAGCTTTCCAACATATGTTGGAAGCAGATGTATCTTGTATATTCTACTTGTTTTAATCATTGGACTGTGGCCATGCTGGATCACTGGCCTGAAGGATCTTAACCAAACAAATTGCTTCTGTATTTACGCTTCTGGTTTTTTTTTTAAGTCTGGTACTTATTCTATCAGTCTCTTTTCCTGAACCGCTAAGTTATGGGAACAGAAACAAACCAACACTTATTGTGAAGCAAGTGGAGATGACAAACAAGGACACACAGACACACACATATAGACACTATGAACTTCCACATAGTCTCTGTCTACCAAATCCACTTGCAAGGTGTTAGTCAACCCCGGGGCTGTAGTAGAAAACACTTGCCCATTGTGTCACACACTGGGACTGAACTTGAAATCACATGGTTGCAATGAGAGTTTTATAACCACACAGCCATGCGTTTGTCTATAAATATTTTGTAAAACCTTGTCATGTTCTGTTTTCCATTTTCCTTTGTTAGATGTGAGTGACCTCATATTTTATATTGCAATTGGAGAATAAAAGCATTGTTAGTTACAGGTCTATAATTAGCCAGTTATTGATTCATGGCATTTCTAACTGCAGAAGTGATAAGGAAGCACCTGTGTGACTCTATGCTGAACAAATATCACAAGGGATTTGTTTTGAAAAGCAATTGCTTTTTGGGTTTCTTACCAATGTTTTATATCCTTCATCTCTATACATTAGTGAAAGGTGTATATATTTGTATATATATATATGTGTGTAACCTCGTGAGTACCGCCAGCGATTTTTTTCCCTCTGTCTTCCCTTCTCTGGATCTTTCCTTCTCCTATGTTTCCGACGAAGAGCTCCACTCGAGACGTTAAGCCCTCCTTCTTCCCTTCTTTCCTGAGCGTCCAATAATACTTTATTTGTTCCACGTCCTCGCGTTGCTGTGTTTTTTTGTGTTTTCTTGTTTAGATTAACTTTATATATATATATATTATATATATATATATATATATATATATATATATATATATATATATATAATGTGTGTGTGTCTTTGTTTTTATCTCTCACCACCACTCGACAACCAGAGTTGGTTTGTTTACATCAATGTAACTTAAGCAACATGCTAACAGAATAAATACCAAGCTTTAAAATATACATACTGCGGTTGATTCATTAAACTAAAACCCTTCAAGGCAGTGCCCCAGCATGGCAGCAGTCCAATGACTGATACAAGTAAAAGATACACACACACACATGTATGAATGAAAGGTTTCCACACAGTTTTTGTCTGTCAAATTCCTCTGACAGGAGACATTAGTCAACCTAAATTTATAAAACGCATACTTGCCCCAGGCGCTGTGCATTTGGGTTGAAACCAGAACCACATGATTGGAAAATGACCTTCTTAGCCTCTAACCATGCCTGCAAACCCAAACGAATTTGACACTCTTATTGTCAAGTATGATTTAATCCTTTTGATACCAACCTGGTTGAAACCACCTCTGGCTTTGTAGTACAAATGTCTTGTTTTCATTATTATTATTATTATTATTATTATTATTATTATTATGGGCAAGCTGGCAGAATCGTTAGCATGCCAGGCAGAGTGCTTAGCGGCATTTCATCCGTTTTTACATTCTGAGTTCAAATTCCGCTGAGGTCGACTTTGCTTTTCATCCTTTCAGGGTCGATAAATTAAGTACCAGTTGCGTACTGAGATCGATGTAATCAACTTGTCCTCTCTCTGCAAATTTCAGGCCTTGTGCCTTTAGTAGAAAGGATGATTATCATGATTAGCAGCATATCATTTGTCTTTTATGTTCTGAGCTCAAATTCTGCCAAGGTTGATTTTGTCTTTCATCCCTTCAGGGTCCATAAAATAAGTATCAGAAGAACTCTGGGGGCCAATGTGCTGGCCTTACCCCTGTCCCTGAAATGCTAAACCATTATTACCTCTGCCTTAGCGAAGGCAGAGGTATGATTTTCAGTCGCGTTTGTATGTTTGTTTTTCCATTGACAAAATATCTCAAGAACCGCTGGATGGATTCAGCTGAAACGTTCAGAGATGTTTGGCCTCGTGACTGGCACAAACTGATTAAATTTTGGGACCAATCCAATAGGCGCAGGAGTGGCTATGTGGTAAGTAGCTTGCTTACCAACCACATGGTTCCGGGTTCAGTCCCACTGCGTGGCATCTTGGGCAAGTGTCTTCTGCTATAGCCCCGGGCCGACCAATGCCTTGTGAGTGGATTTGGTAGACGGAAACTGAAAGAAGCCTGTCGTATATATGTATATATATGTATATATGTGTGTGTGTGTGTGTTTGTCCCCCTAGCATTGCTTGACAACCGATGCTGGTGTGTTTACGTCCCCGTCACTTAGTGGTTCGGCAAAAGAGACCGATAGAATAAGTACTGGGCTTACAAAGAATAAGTCCCGGGGTCGATTTGCTCGACTAAAGGCAGTGCTCCAGCATGGCTGCAGTCAAATGACTGAAACAAGTAAAAGAGTAAAGAGTAATCCGGTACCAGACAAGGATTATGGATTATTTTTCCTGTTTTTTTTAATTTAATTTTTGAGACCGGTCAGGTTCATTTTTAGTATTCTTGTTTGTGAGAGCAGTCGAGTTTATTTCAGATATCCTCATTTTAAAAATCATCTCTGGTTAATCGTTGAGAGGACGTTGGTGTTGCCTTGGCGGAGGTTTGCACTCTCTGAGTGCTCTTGTTATTATTATCATTATGGAGGGTGGCCATCTGGTGGATGGACAAAATGTCTCGGTGCATTTCTTCCAGCTATACCTTCTAAATTCAAATCCTTTACCTGTCAGCCTTCTTAAAATAGCTACTGGTTAAGCACAGGGTCAGTATAATCAACTAGCCCCTCTTCAAAACTTTCAGGCTTTGTGACTGTAGTAGAAAGGATTATTATTAGATGGAGGAAGAGAAGAAAGAAGAAATGGCAGACAGAATATTTATCTGAACTTAGTTACATCCTTGACTTCCTGAATTCCACAAATCCCTTTGGGATAGGCATTGCTTTTCACCCTTTCAGGTCAATGACATTAACATACCAGTCAAATACCATTAGTTAATACAGTAAACTGTATCCCCCTGCCCCTACTATCAGTTTCTTTGTGTGGCATCATACCCAGTTACCCTAAAATGTATGTCTTCTTATTTGTATTAGAAATAATTTTTTCTCTTGTTTTTTTTTACCTCTCTTTAGGATGATGAGTTTGAGGGGCTCCAATCTCTTCCTGTGGACCATAGCTTTCAGTCTAGTAGGTGAAATCTTTTCTATTTTTATTTAAATGTCCTGATTTTTTTTTTTTTTTAATTTTAATTTTAAGCATGAAATATATTTGAAAAACCCTTGAATGTTTATATTCTTTTCTAGTCTAGGCACAAGGCCCAAAATTTAGGGGAGGGGGCCAGTCAACTGGTACTTAATTTGACTGCAAAAGGATGAAAGGCAAAGTTGAACTCAGAACAATATTTTATATTGCAATTAGAGAATAAAGGCATTGTTAGTTACAGGTCTACAATGAGCCAGTTATTGATTCATGGCATTTCTAACTGCAGAAGTGATAAGGAAGCACCTGTGTGACTCTATGCTGAACAAATATCACAAGGGATTTGTTTTGAAAAGCAATTGCTTTTTGGGTTTCTTACCAATGTTTTATATCCTTCATCTCTATACATTAGTGAAAGGTGTATATATTTATATATATATATATATATATAGGCGCAGGAGTGGCTGTGTGGTAAGTAGCTTGCTTACCAACCACATGGTTCCGGGTTCAGTCCCACTGCGTGGCATCTTGGGCAAGTGTCTTCTGCTATAGCCCCGGGCCGACCAATGCCTTGTGAGTGGATTTGGTAGACGGAAACTGAAAGAAGCCCGTCGTATATATGTATATATATATATATATATATATGTGTGTGTGTGTCTGTGTTTGTCCCCTTAGCATTGCTTGACAACTGACGCTGGTGTGTTTACGTCGCCGTCACTTAGCTGTTCGGCAAAAGAGACCGATAGAATATGTACTGGGCTTACAATGAATAAGTCCCGGGGTCGATTTGCTCGACTAAAGGCGGTGCTCCAGCCTGGCTGCAGTCAAATGACTGAAACAAGTAAAAGAGAGAGTAAAGAGAGTATATATATATATATATATATATAATCTGTGTGTGTCTTCATTTTTATCTCTCACCACCACTCGACAACAATAGTTGGTTTGAAATACCTATTTCTTTACCACCCACAAGGAGCTAAACATAGAGTGGACAAACAAGGACAGACAAAAGGATTAAGTCGATTATATCGACCCCAGTGCGTAACTGATACTTTATTTATCGACCCTGAAAGGATGAAAGGCAAAGTCGACCTCGGCGGAATTTGAACTCAGAACGTTACAGCAGACGAAATACGGCTACACATTTCGCCCGGTGTGCTAACGTTTCTGCCAGCTCACTGCCTTAAACTCTTGAATGTTTATATTATAGCCAATATGTATCATCATTGTTGTATTTATACACCTACCAGCTTATAATGAGAATGAAGTAGTACGCCATGATAGATCGTTAGCTACTCCACGCATTTTTTTCTCTCCTTGCACAGGTGCACAAGAGCCAGGCTGAAGTTAGCTACTTAATGGAATGCAGGAATTTTTGTGTCAACCAAAAACTGAACATCTTCCCAGCCCAATATATATTTTATTGTATAATCAGAAAAATATTTAACTCAATACTACAAACTCATTGAAGTGGGAAAAAAGAAAGATATTTATGTTGAATTCATTTTATATGACTGACTGTCTTACTTTCATAGCAGAAGTGGAACAAATTATGACATTTTTTTACTTGTTTGAATCATTGGATTGTGGCCAGGCTGGGGCACTGCCTGAAAGGATTTAGTTGAACAGTCAACCCAAGCATCGCCTTACTGGCACCTGTGCCGTTGGCATGTGTAAAAAGATTCGAGCAAAGTTGTTGCCATGTACCAACTGACTGGCCCCCATGCCGGTGGCACGTAAAAAGCACCCACTACACTCTCAGAGTGGTTGGCGTTAGGAAGGGCATCCAGCTGTAGAAACTCTGCCAGATCAAGACTGGAGCCTGGTGCAGCCATCTGGTTCACCAGCCCTCAGCCAAACCGTCCAGCCCATGCTAGCATGGAAAGCGGATGTTAAACGATGATGATGATGATTTATTCTATCAGCCTCTGTTGGCAAACCACTAAGTTGCAGGGATCTAAACAAGCTGGCACTGAGCAGTTGTTAAGTGGCAGGGGGGGGAGGGATAGATACAAGCACACGCACACACACATATATAATTCTTTGTTGGAATTTATAAACTCTTTGGCTAAAAAATGCCAGACTCAAACCTACATTTCCTGTAAACATGACAGGTTCATGTCCCACAAACAGCCTTCAACATTTTCTATCTAAAGGGTTTTTAACCCAATTGTCTGGTTTGGCATGGTTTCTACAGCTGGACGCCCCACTTTCTCATGCCAACCACTTTACACAGTGTACTCGGTGCTTTTTATATGGCACCAGAACGGGTGCTTTTTACATATCATACACACACACACACGACAGGCAACCACACTGTTTCCGTCTACCAAATCCACTGACAGGGCTTTGGTTGGCCAGAGGCTATGGTAGATGACACTTGCACATGGTACCATGCAGTGGAACTAAACCTAAGTCCTTGTGATTGCAAAGCAAACTGCTTAACCACACAACCATTTATGCAAAGTTAACATCACCATTCTGCAAGAATGACAAGCAAATTTATAAAAGCACTTTTTTAAAACTTTTCATCGTTTGGCATAAAGCCAACCCCCCCCCCCTGCAGTGCTACTTCCCACCTCAGTTGAGGTGGGGAGTCTGATATCTCAAGTAACTCCTTACTTAGTGATCTCACTGGGTGCCAGGACCACATAAAGCGCACCCAGTACACCTTGTAAAAGTGCTTGGTGTTAAGAAGGACATCCAGCCATAAGAACCCATACCAAAGCAGACGTTGGAATTTGGTGCAGTTCACTGGCTGCCCAGCTCTTGTCAAACCATCCCGTATTTGCCAGAATGGGAAAATTTGATTTTGCTTCATTATAATTTTAAAAATTTTTTGTAGTTTGTAGCTTCAGTAGTTTTTGAGATGTCAGAGTCGATACAAAAACAAGCAATTGGCCATGCAAACAGATTGGACAAAAGAGACTGAGGACTAGTTTCAGGTGGGAGTTGGGGTGGTGGTGATACACTGGCATTTTTATGAAATCCTGCAACTATTAGGTTAAATTGGATAGCAGTACTGTCATTATCATCATCATCATTTAACCCTTTCAATACCAATCCACCTGAAACCACCTCTGGCTCTGTAGTATAAATGTCTTGTTTTCATAAGTTTTGATTTAAAATCTTCCACCAAACCTTAGTCACAATTTATGTTCTTAACACTAGCTTAATGATAACTAAGTTATTTTACTAAATTCTTTGTTATATTTAAAATAATAGAAAGAAAAACGGGGCATTTCAAAAAAATACAGTAACAAAAGGGTTAAAGTCCATGTTCCATGCTGGCATGGGCTGAACAGTTTTGACAGGATTTTCTGGGCCGATGGACTACTTTGTCTCCAGTGTCTGTTCAAGCATGGTTTCTGCAACTGCTTGCCCTTCCTAATACCAACCACTTTATAGCAGTTACTGAGTGCCTTCCTTGTGCTACTAGCACTTTCAGCACACGCATACACACTAAAGAATAGTGTGACTGATGTATGTAGTTGAATCTTAAAGCAAAGATATAGAAATTACAGAATCACAAATGCCTGCGCACTCTCTATTTCTTTCTGGTGTTGAAAGAGAAAGCTGTGTCACAATCTCTGCAGTTTAAAAATTATTTATAATTCATATCTATAATAAATTATATAAATTCTGCACTGTCCAATCATGAATATGAAAGAGGTTGTTTAACCTTGGTCCAGCCCTGATCAAAGGCATTCCATCTCTAACCATCCTGCCTTATTTGAAAACTGCTATTTTAGACAAGGTTCTTGTTACCCCTTAATTGAAAAAGGTTCTAGCTATATTCTGAAGCAAAAATGGGGAGAGAATATATTTTACAATTCAGCTGTTCTGGGCAGAAAATGCTTTATGTACAGAAGTATGGATGAAATTTTCTCAATTTGGTAAACTGAATTCTAATAGACTATTCCCAGACTGGCAGGACCAAAGAATGAAGCTCATCTGAACACTTCTGATTACTACTAGGATCTTTGTATGAGGTTCTAAGCGTGACTTCAATCTGCATCTGGTTGTGGGGACCCTGGTTTAGAAATTTCAGGATTTTTAGGAATGTGGAACCACCTTTTAGCCACTATTGTTCCCTGGTCTACTGTGATCCAGAGTAATAGCAGGTATCAGGGTGCCAACTCTGGATATATTAGCATGTCATGGAATTGCCTTTGGAAAGTAACTCACAGTCATCCCAACTATGGAAAATGAATTCGTTTGGCTCTTTAGCTCCTCATCTAAAAGGAGGTGACTCCACACACATCCTGCAACCTGATAGCTACTGGGCTTGTGACTCTTATTGCACCAAACTCATAGAAGACTAAAGGAGAACCCTCCCCCCACACACACACACACACATGGAATCAAGAGGGAGCGCCCCTAAGGTAGATATGTATGGGTGTACTTAACCAATATCTGGCATCCACTGTGTCTCCATGGATACTATGAATGTATTGTCTTTCTTTTGTAATGTACCCATGAGTGGAGAGGTGTTATGTTTACTTGGCCTAGGTACGTGCTTCTGGAAATAGCCCAGGCACATGACAGGTGGTTAAGTTACTGTCTCTGCAATACCATCAACCAATGATGAAAAACACCTACTGTATATTAGCTATAGGACAAAGTACACTATGAAATACCTAATATAGAACTATGATGTAAAATTAATATTTCTCCCTGATATTCCAGGTCCAGACTCTGCTTTCACACGAAGGGGTAACATAATTATACGATCATTTAAAATGAACAAAGCCCATTTCTCACCAGCTGGGCAGCTGACCCCTCAAGAAAAAGAAGTGTTAAAAGTAAGTGAGCACTCATCTAAAACCTCTTTTACAGCGCAAATTAATTATTATAATTACTTTATTATTTCATTTCATTATCTATCTATGTAAACACGGTTTTGTCATCCATGCTGTATGCTTAGAGAAAAAACAACTTAAGAGCCCTTCGCTCAATCTCACTCTTTCTCCTTCTCTTTCATGCTCATTTATTATTGTCATTTATTCATTCATTTATCTAATTTTGTCACAGTTTGGCTGACCAAAACCTGTTGGTTATAGCTCGGCAGCCTGAGTTTTTGCTATTTTGCAGTGTGCCTGCCCTTCCCGCCCCCACCTGTACTGGAAGTCTCTATCCTCCTACCTCTATCAGACGTCTCCCTCATGAACACCTCCAAAGGCTTAATGTTCCCCCGTCCCTACTTATGGGTTATCTCCTATGTAATATAGTGATTATGTAACGCATAAAATGATGGTGCCGTGTATGCAGGTTGAAGGCCATTGGATGTTTATAAGTCCTGCCGAATGTGAGCTTTCTTTTTAGGTACATGATGCTGCTGTCCCCTATCCCAGGGTCTCCTGGGCCTACACCTCCCACACCTTCAGAGTTGACACACTGAAAGCTAGGTCTGGTGAGATTGTTGAGATGCTTGAACAGAGACGTGTAGATTTGTACTGCATCCAAGAAGTAAGGTGAAGAGGAAGTTCTGCTAGGTTCCTCACAGGCAAAGAACATAGGTATAAGATTTTCTGGGTAGGGAACACTGATGGGGTCGGGGGCATGGGTATACTTCTTGCGGAGAAATGAGTTGATAAGGTAATTAAGGTAGTCAGAGTCTGTAATAGAATACTTATGATTAGATTAGTGCTGCAATGTGGGTTGGCAACCATTATCTCGGCTTATGCCCCTCAGCTGGGGGCTACCTGATGAACAGAAAGACTGATTTTATGACACCCTCTTGCAGACTACCTTGTTGATGAATGATAGGGACCTTCTCTTTGTGGCTGGCAACTTCAATGAGCATGTTGGACAACATTCAGTGGGGCTTCCATGGTGTACATGGAGGCTATGGTTTTGGTTCCTGCAATGAGGAGAGAACCAGGCTGCTGATGTTCTGCAATGCAAATGATCTTATGGTTTGTAATACTAACTTCAGGAAACCTACCAGTCACCTATTCACCTACCGATCTGGTGGACACACTAGTCAAATTGATGCCCAGAAAACAACCAGCTTGGAGAAGAAGGCTCTAGAAGCTTAAGGATGTTGTGAATGGACAGAGATTTACAGACATATTACTCAAAGCTTTTGGTGAAATAGAGGGGGATATAGCATCACATGATGTAGAAGACAACTGGAGATTCCTGCAGGACAACCTGTTGTGGGTTACTGACCAGATCTGTGGATGGTGCAAAGTCCCCTCTCGACTCAAAGTAATGTAGTGGTGGAACAATGTAGTTGACGGGGCCATTAGGGAAAAGAAACAGGCATGAGAGAACTGGAAGAATGGTGGTAGCAGGGAATTGTATCAGATTGCCAGAAGGGAAGCTAGGAGATAGGTTTACTTAGCCAGAGGGGAAGCAGATAAAAATCTGCCAATGTTCTGCATTGGGAGGACCAAGGACTTGAAGTGTTTTGTATTGCAAGACAGTGTGTGAGAGAGAATCGTGATGTTATAGGAGAGAAATGTGTCTGCATGGATGATGGCTCATTTGCATTTAATGAGGCTGCAAAGAGAGAGACTTGGAGATGCCACTATGAAAGGTTGCTGATTGAAGAGAATGAATGGGAGAAAGAGAGTCTGCCGAATGTCGTCTCAACAGAGGGACCAGCTACCTGAATTGACAGTACCTTGGTAGATAAAGCAATTAAAGGTATGAAGACAGGAAAAGCCCCCGGCCCATCAGGAAACACCACAGAGATGCTTAAAGTATTTGGCTGTGTCAGCTATAGTCTAGTCACCCGTTTAGTCAATCAGGTGATACATGAAGGAGTCATACCCAATGACTGGTGTAGCAGCACCATAGTCAACTGCTGCAAAGGTATAGATGATACATTAGATACAAATAATTGCAGAGGTATCAAGTTGTTGTATCAGGTGATGAAGGTCATGGAGAGGGTTATAGCCCAACTAATTAGGGAGAGAGTCAGTTTAGGCAAGATAGTTTGGGTTTGTGCCAAGGAAAAGCACCACTGATGCTATATTTCTGGTAAGACAGCTGCAGGAGAAATATCTAGCCAAAGATAAACCTCTGTACCTGGCTTTTGTTGACAAGGAGAAAGCCTTTGACAGGGTCCCCCAATCCCTTATCTGGTGGTCAATGCAGAAACTAGGAATAGATGAGTGGATAGTGAGAGCTGTACCAACATCCCTTCAGGTAGATGGCCCTTCACAATCTGTAAAAAAGGTGTTGGTAGAAACTCCATAAGATGTACCTGGTGTAAGCTATGGACACATAAGAGGTGCAGTAATATCAGAGAAAGGCTAACTGGGAAGATAGATTTTGTGTGTAGCAAATGCTCAGAGGCAGTAAACACTGAAAATATGCAGAAAACAGCTTCTATCACATGCCAGGAGGAAAAACTCTGAAGTCAGAAATGGCAGGAGTGGCTGTGTGGTAAGTAGCTTGCTTACCAACCACATGGTTCCGGGTTCAGTCCCACTGCATGGCACCTTGGGCAAGTGTCTTCTACTATAGCCTCGGGCCAGCCAAAGCCTTGTAAATGGATTTGGTAGACGGAAACTGAAAGAAGCCCGTCATATATATGTTTGTGTGTCTGTGTTTGTCCCTCCAACATCGCTTGACAACCGTGCTGGTGTGTTTACATCCCCCGTAACTTAGCAGTTCGGCAAAAGAGACCCAATAGAATAAGTACTAAGCTTACAAAGAATAAGTCCTGGGGTCAGTTTGCTCGACTAAGGGGCGGTGCTCCAGCATGGCCGCAGTCAAATGACTGAAACAAGTAACAGAGTAACTGCTTGTCGTATGTTACTGGTTTGTCATAGTTCTTATTTCCACCTCAGTGGACTGAACCAGCAAGTGCTGTACAAGGAGACAGCACAACTTGAAGGTTGCTCGCTTATCAACTTAACTGGCTGCAACCAGATGACAATCTTGCATCTTATCTTGCTCTTTAGATAGTCTTAAGTCTTAAATACTATAGTTGTAATCATTATCATGTTTAATAACTTTATTTCAGTGGGTTGATATTTGCAGACTACTTGGCTCCTCAGGTGATCTCCAGCATGAACTGAATAGATTCAGTACCATGTGCCCTCAAGGCAAATATGAGAGTAAATGTTGTGAAGACTTGAGACATTGGTCCTCTCAAGAAAATCTTCCCGGGGCTCTCTTGTGTTTATTGAACATCACTGAGACAAGTGCAGAAGTTTGAGTATCTCAAGACCTTATCCATGGTTGATGGGAAGCAAGAGGCTGAATTAAATATTAGAATTGCAGGTATTAGTATGACACGTGTATGAACAGCCATGCAACATGGCAGTGAAACATGGGCCGTGACTGCTGAGGACATGCGTAAGCTCGCAAGGAAGCCAGTATGCTCTGATGGACATGTATTGTCAGTGTGCATACTCGACAGTGTAAGTACCTTGAGAGAAAAGTTGGACCTAAGAAGCATCAGATGTGGTGTGCAAGAGAGACGACTGCGCTGGTATGGTCATGTGGCGAGAATGGATGAGGATAGCTGTGTGAAAAAGTGCCACACCCTAGCGGTTGAGGGAACCTGTGGAAGAGGTAGACCCAGGAAGACCTGGGATGAGGTGGTGAAGCATGACCGAACATTAGGCCTCACCGAGGCAATGACTAGTGACCGGGACCTCTGGAAATATGCTGTGCTTGAGAAGACCCAGCAAGCCAAGTGAGACCATAACCTTGTGGCCTATGCCAGTGGTGTAACCAGCCCACTTATGCGTACCTTTCTTTCATTGGACACTAAATTCTGCTTGCAAAGACCTGTTGAGGCAAGTGAAATCGAAATCAAATTCAATAACTGACATCCATGCTAGTGGAGCACTAAGAGTACCATCCAAGCGTGATTGTTGCCAGAGCAACTGGCTTCTGTGCCGGTGGCACATAAAAAGCACCATTCGAGCGTGATCGTTACCAGCATTGCCTTACTGGCACTTGTGCTGGTGGCACGTGAAAAACCATTCAAGTGAGGTCGTTGCCAGTACCGCTGGACTGGCTCCTGTGTAGGTGGCATGTAAAAAGCACCATTTGAGCGTGGCTGTTGCCAGTACCGCCTGACTGGCCCTCGTGCCAATGGCACGTAAAAGCACCCACTACACTCTCGGAGTGGTTGGCATTAGGAAGGGCATCCAGCTGTAGAAACTCTGCCAGATCAGATTGGAGCCTGGTGCAGCCATCTGGTTCGCCAAACCTCAGTCAAATCGTCCAACCGATGCTAGCATGGAAAGCAGACGTTAAACGATGATGATGATGACACAATTTTAGTTTCCCTTTACAAAATCCACTGACAAGACTTTGGTCAGCCCAAAACTATAGTAGAAAACACTTGCCCAGGGTGCAGTGCAGTGGAACTGAACCAAAGATAACATGGTTGAGAAGGAAATTTTTTTAACCACGCAGCCACGCCTGCACCAATCATGAGCTCCGATCTTCAGTGATGATGCCTCTAAGCAAGGCACTTTATGCTCCCCTTGTCATAGCTTTATGCTGTAATACAAACATAAAGAAATAGATGTAAAACAATTTTCAAGAAGCTAAATTGCATGTGCTTTGATTATTAGTCAGATATGGGGCACAGGGGTGGCTGTGTGGGTTAAGAAGTTTGCTTCTCCACCACATGGTCCTGGGTTCAGTCCTACTGCTTGGATCCTTGAGCAAATGTCTTCTACAGTAATCCCAGACCAACCAAAGCCTCAAGAGTTGATTTGGTAGTTGGGAAATGAGAGAAGTCCATCATATGTGTATGTGTGTGTGTGTGTGTTTGTCTCCCTGTCTTGACAGTGTGTGACTGTTGAAAGTATGTGTCATTCATTTCCAGTCTTCCACCAAAAACATGTCTGGCCATTAGGAAATATTAGCTAGCTTGGAAACAGCTGACGGTTGGCAATGGGAAGAGCATCCGGCTGTAGAAAATCTGCCTCAATAAACTCTGTCCAGTCCATGCAAACATGGAAAAGTAAACGTTGAAATGATGATGGATGATGTAACAGAATCAGTAACATCAGACAAAATATTTGGTGTTCTGTTATTTCCATTCTGAGTTTAAATCCCACCCCTTTCGTCTATCTAAGTCAACAAAATATGTACCATGCAACACTGAGGTCATATCCTCTTGAAGGCAGTGCACCAGTATGACCACCATCCAGTATCTGAACCCAATGAAAGTATATATACTCATGTATATATAAAAGGTGTTTTTTTTTTCTAGGAGTGGCTCTGTGGTAAGTAGCTTGTTTACCAACCACATGGTTCCGGGTTCAGTCCCACTGTGTGGCACCTTGGGCAAGTGTTTTCTGCTATAGCCTCGGGCCAACCAAAGCCTTGTGAGTGGATTTGGTAGACAGAAACTGAAAGAAGCCCATCGTCTATATATGTATATATATATGTGTGTGTGTGTGTCTGTGTTTGTCCCCCTAGCATTGCTTGACAACCGATGCTGGTGTGTTTATGTCCCCATCACTTAGCAGTTCGGCAAAAAAGACCAATAGAATAAGTACTGGGCTTACAAAGAACAAGTCCCGGGGTCGAGTTGCTCGATTAAAGGCGGTGCTTCAGCATGGCCGCAGTCAAATGACTGAAACAAGTAAAAGAGTATATTATATATTTTGTGAAATTTGATTTAGTATTTCTAAATTGAATTTTTCCCTGTAAGTTAGGAATAATATTCCCTCAAATTATTATTATACCCATGTATATATACATGAGTATATATACTCCATAGCAACACACTTGTGCTTGTCTCTCAATCATACTTTTGCTTCTCTACATTAACCCACCCACTCCCAATTATTTGTCGGCGGGTGGCTTTCCCCCCCCCCCCTTTCACCTGTTCTTTTTCTGTCTTGCAGCTTTTTTGGTGACGCCAAATAGCACCCAGTACACTTTATAAAGTGGTTGGTGTTGGGAAGGGCATCCGGCCATGTGGCTTGCTGAATCCTATCAAACCGATACAACCGATCCCAACATGGGAATCAAGAATTAAATTGATGATGTCTTTGGTTTTTTTTCTTTGGTTCATTTCAGAGTGCTGCTGGACGAAATGATTTCTATCGAATTAAAATTCCTGTACGTCCAGTCAGTTCTGCACATGAAGAGGAATCTCACAATTATGTTTCTACCTTCATACTGGCCGTAAGTATGTCCAGTTACAAGTTCTGGCTCATTTCTTCTGAATTTCAGTCATGTCTTTTGAAAAAAATTTCATTTTTGTTGGAGTTTATTTTTAAGTCTAAAAGAAATTTAGGAATAAAATTCATAATCCCTTGTGGAACCCTCTTTGTGGCAGGTGAGGTTCACCTTGTTTTGAGACAATTAGGAAAGATCAGTATTCCAAAGGCTTATAGTTTTGAGATGAAAGATTTAGATAAAGTGTTTTATATAGATTTGAATGTATATGACATGGTTGAGGTTAGAGGAGGCAAGTGGTGCTGGTTGCCATGGTGTACAGCTGACAAATTTATAGAAGCAGAAACTATTACAGTAGAGACAGAAAGGATCCAATGGATGGCGGAGTTAGTGATTATAGTGTGTTAGTTTGAGTCAAGGGTTTGGTTCGGGATGTTTGTGTCTCTGGTAGTTGCACTGTCCCAAAGCTAGTCAGAATTCATTTTTTTTTAAAATTTTAATGAAATTTGAATTCTTATCCAAAATACATTTATCAAACAACTAGCAGTATCGGGTTTGTAAGGGAAATAACTATATAAGCATTTTTAGAGAGTTATAGCCAAAAAAATGCATTAAAAATGGGGAAAAAATGACGGTAAATTTTTTTTTTAATCGTTGACTCATCAGACATTTTTAGAGAGTTACTTCCCTTATATAATAGCGAAAAAATGCATTAAAATGGAAAAAAATGATGGTAAATTTCTTTTTTAAATCGTAGACTCATCGTAGACGCGCGCTAATACCCAGAAGGGTTCGATATGAATCACGACTACAAGATACCCGTTTTGGTTACACTGCACCGCAAAATGTGGGAGTAGTTACGAATCTAGATCGTAGGAGACAGACAGCACACAACCTCACTTTTATATATAAAGATTTAAAACTGAAAAATAATTTATATCCGAGATAAGAGTAATTAAGCTATGACTACTTAATTTCTCACCATTGGAGCCCTTAACAACCTTGTTTATATGTTTGTCGTATTTTCTTTTTAGTGTCAGCTGTATGAATCTGGTTTGTCTGATTTACTTACTTTGAATGTTGACCAATCTGGTGAAGTTGTTGGAGTGACCATGTCGTCAACTGTAGGTCAGTGTATGGATGTCACTATGCCCGATGATGCAATTAGTAACTGGAATACAACCATTGAAATTGTCCAAACTGTAGCAGGTCCATTGTAAGTATTGGATAAACTTTTAATCTTTTCATTTATTGGTTAACCTTCTGAAGTTGTCTGTTTACATTAATGATTATTCAACAAAATTATAATTACTTTATATGAGTTTAAGTATTTTTTTCTAAAATTCACATAATTTGCTTCATTTTTTTGGTTTGTTAACCTTATGCTTACAAAACAAATTACATTTTCTGAAGCTAACAATTTGTTTAATTTGGTGGATAAAGAATTAGAGGCAGAGCTTTAACAAATGGTTGACTTAGAGACAAACCCCAGAAGTTTTGATACTGGAATTCTTCTCACAGATGCACGAATAATCATGTGATTAAAAAGTTTCACATCATAACCATGTGGCTCTTGATTTGATTCCACTTCGAGGCACCTTGGACAGGACGTAGCTGTGTGGTTGAGAAGCTTGCTTCCTAACCATGTGGTCTCAGGTTCAGTCCCACTGCGCGGCACCTGGGGAAGTATTTTCTACTATAACCCTGAGCCAGCTAAAGCTTTGTGAGTGGAAACTGAAAGAAGCCCATTATGTGTGTGTGCCGCCTTGTCTTGACATTACATGATGGTCATAAACAATCATCACCATCATACAAGCAATGTCCTTCATTTTCAGTCTCCTGTGAAAAACATGCCTGGTTATGGGGAAATATTATTTTATTTTAAAACAGTTGAAGGTTGGTGACAGGAAGGGCATCCAGCCATAGAAAATCTGCTGCAACAATTATCTGTCCCATGCAAGCCAATAGAAAAGTGGACATTAAACAACAATGATGATGACCAAACTGACCAATGCTTTTTGGTAAGAGGGAGAGTTGTATGGAAGCCCATCATATGTGTCTGTCCATAACTTGAAGATTTGACATAGGGATCAATGTGATCAGCTAAAACCCTGAACACAGTGCTCCAGCATGACTACATTCCAGTGTCTAAAGCTAGTGGAAACATTAAAAAAAAAACAGCATATCAAAGACTGAAAATGACCGACTCAATAGAATACAAGTCAACAAGCCAAAAGGAAAAATCGATTCTTCATTTTTTTACGGGCATATATGGGTTAATTTTACACTGCAAGGTGACCATAGCTGGGAGCAGTAGTCCTGGCGGCTGAGAACGAATGTCCTCGTGGTTTCCTTCCCTCTGGTTCTGAAGGTTCTCAGGATCCAGCCATCTGCACTTTGTTGCCATCTTGGTAATGTGCACTTGGAAAGAGGTATCATCACTCATGTCAGTATCCAGCTCCTGCAGGGATTGTAATCCCCTGTGGGCCAGTGCACCCTGTTTTACATTCAGTTTTGGGCGTAATATATACATATATACATATACACACACACACATATATATAATAACCCAGTGGCTGGGATTTTATTGCAAGCTCTTCACCCAGGAGCATCATCATCATCATCGTTTAACGTCCGTTTTCCGCACTAGCATGGGTTGGACAGTTCGACCGGAGTCTGGGAAGCCAGGGCTGCACCAGGCTCCAGTCTGATCTGGCAGTGTTTCTACAGCTGGATGCCCTTCCTAACGCCAACCACTCCGTGAGTGTAGTGGGTGCTTTTTACGTGCCACCTGCACAGGTGCCAAGGTCTGTCAAAATTCAACTTTGTGGATTAAAATTTCTTAAACCATTCCTGACCATATTTCTGATGCCTGTGTGTTTCAATTAATTTTTAATCAACAGAGCTTACTTAGAAAAATTATCTTATATAAAATTATGAGATGTTTTAACACAACTATTAACATTTAGAATAAGATTTTTGTACAAGAACCAGGTGCAAACTCAGGTGAGTTGATATTGAGAGGGTTAAGTTTATCCTAGGATAGACTTAACCCTTTCAATATCAACATGTTTGATACTTTTGTCTTTTTAGTTATCCAGTAGATATAATTATTTTATTGGCCCATGGAGTAGGCGAAGGACGCAAACAAAAGTAAGCATTTAAGCTTTTTTAGTGATTTAATAAATCTTTTTGTCATTGCAGACCAGAAACACAGTTGTACATTGACAAACTAAAACGAGAGGAACATGATAAGCAGAAAGGTCAGCAGGGGGACAATCGGTCATTTTTCGCAAAATATGTAAGTGCTTAAAAAAATTAATTTTCATTAAAATGTTGCTTCTATCTTTTATGTCAGTTAAGATTTATTTTTAAGATGTATATACAGAATAAGGCAAATGTATAGAGGAATAATGTGTTGTATTCTTCAATAGGTTTAAATGCAAGAGCTGCATACTGGAAATTCTTGTTTCTCTTTAGTCTTGCTTCAAGAGGTTGCTTGCAAAGTATAATTTAATAATAAAGCAGGAAAGACAAAGGATTTTGATAGCCAAAATAGATTTAAGATATGAAAAAGAAAAGTTTCAAGACCCATATCTTGGAGAAGAAAGAGTGTGGTTTGATACCGTGTGAGTCCATTAGTGTTCAGATTATCCCATCAAACATAATGCTTATTGATTCCCATTGATTTGAATTAATCATGCATTATCTCATATCTTCAAGAGCTTGATGGTGTAATTACCTAACGTAGAATAACATTGTAGGGTAGGCGTGAGAGCCTGGATCTGGTCAGTTTGAACATAAAACAGATTAACTATTTTGGCCGGATATGGCCGGTTTAAATACTAAAGGGTTAAATCATTAATATAAGTTGACAAACTGTTGGGTGTTCACGTTAAAGACTACAAAAATCTGTTAAAGCTTCTAGATACATGATGTATGTGCAATAATTGATTTAGTGACATTGTGCATGCAATGGTAAGATGGTTAATAAGAACAAAAGTAGAAAATTAATTGGAGTAACAGTCAATACCACTAAAATGAAACAATTGTAACTACACATATTGGTCTCAGAACAAATTTCTATTTGTTATTATCTTTAAAGTCTCTAATTGTCTTAATGTCTATTTTATCAAACACTAAATAGATGTATTACCTAGGAGTAAAAGATATAGGATTATTTTTATGAATCCTTATAAGTTGATATAATTCCTGTTGAAATGAGAAGTAAATAGTTATAATTGCTATTATATTTGCTGACAAAAGTTCTTCCAGTTCTTAGAGTATAATAAACATGTTAGAAGTTAAAGGAAGAAGAACGATTTATTTATTATTTAATGGGTGTCTAATACATATTTAAAAGTTGGATTGAATGGAAGTATATTTCTCATGTAAAAAAGAGAAAGATTGTATATGTATTTCTTTACTACCCACAAGGGGCTAAACGCAGAGGGGATAAACGGATTAAGTCGATACATCAACCCCAGTGCGTAACTGGTACTTAATTTATCGACCCTGAAAAGATGAAAGGCAAAGTCGACCTCGGCGGAATTTGAACCCAGAACGTAACGGCAGACGAAATACGGCTACGCATTTCGCCCGGCATGCTAACGTTTCTGCCAGCTCGCCACCTTGATTGTATATAGGATCATCAAATCACCTAACGTCCATTTTTCCATCCTCGTATTGGTTGGGCAGGCTCTAATTGTCTGTTTTGGCATGCCCAGTACAACCGGATGCCCAATACACAATTCACAGAGTGTACTGGGTGCTTTTTACGTGGCTCGAGCACCTACAGGCTCACAAGACAAGGGCCTCTCAGCTGAGAGAGGGAGTGGAACCGAGAGATCAGAGTATGATAGAGGGACAGAGGTAGCCCTCTTACTATCAAAGAGATACTTGGCTACCTCAGTAGGACATGGAGCAGAGGAAGGTGAGAGACTGCAAATGTTGAAAATAATGATATAAGCTGGTAGGAAAATAATTGAAGAGAAAATTGAGGAGGTATTACATAACACCTTTGAAATGACTCCAGGGTAGAGATATATAAAGGTAGAAATGACAACAATTAATATAGTCAATTAAATTTATTTCTAGCTCTAATACAACTTGTGTTTCATTGCAGTTTTCTCTAAAGCCTTACCGAATGCAAAAACTGGTCAGCCGGCTGTTTGTGTTGTTGATATTGAATTACAGCAGTGTATAGCCTACAATTATTAGAAATCAAGATCTAACATCCAATACTGTGCTACTTTAGCAACAGTTCCTGATAAAACCAGTTTTATTACTGTTACACACAAGTCTCCTTGGAGCTCCCTGTAACACTACACATTCCTGATTAAACCAGTTTAGTCACTGCTACATTGAGATCTCTTTGGAGATTCCTATAATAAAACATTCCTGATACAAAAAAAAATATATATATAGGTCATTGATTGCTGCTTGTTGATCAGACCACATAGGGAGTCTCTTTAGCAACAATCAATTCTGTCAGTGAAAACATCATGATAGTTCTGAATGAAGAAATAAGTTAGGAATTATTGATAGAATCTTTTTAAGTGATGGAACTGCATGTTCTGCCCAGTATTTAAGATGAACTCGTAACAAAAGTTCATCTGCTTTTTTTTTATTATCAGCTTAACAGCAGTATGTATTGTATGTTTATAACTGTGGATTAATTCATGTGCATATGCTTCTTGAATTCTATTTTTTTTTTTTTCAACACACATTTTAATTCCTCTAATCCCGTGTCTAGGAAGTCTAAGTATTACTGTTTTTGTTGGTTGTTAATATGTGAAACATGATTCTAATATACTATTTAATCATAAAGGAAATAATGAAATTATCAACATTTAACATCTGTTTTCCGTGCTGGCATGGGTTGGACAGCTTGATAGGAACTGGCAAGACCAGGGCCTACACCAGGTTCCATTGTCTGTTGTGGCTTGGTTTCTATGGCTGGATGCCCTTCCTAATGCCAGCCATTTTACAGTGTTTACTGGGTGCTTTCTACTATAGCCTCAGCCCAACCAAAACCTTGTGAATGGATTTGGTAGAGAGAAACTGAAAGACCATTGTATATATATATATATATATATTATATATATATATATATATACATACACACACACACACACATACATAGTGTGTGTATTTGTCCCCACCACTGCTTGACATCCAGTGTTGGTGTGTTTACATCTCCATAACTTAGCTTAGCAGTTCAGCAAAAGAGACTGAAAGAGTAGGTACCAGGCTTTCAAAATAACGTACTGGGGTCGAGTCAGTCAACTAAAAATTCTTCAAAGCAGTGCCCCAGCATGGCTGTTGTGTACTGACTGGAACAAGCAAAGGACAAAAGAATCTTTGGCATTAGGAAAGGCATCTGTGCAAAGCCTGCCAGTAAAGGAAAACAGATATTAGAGGGTGATAGTCTTTCATCTACATTAAACTGATTAATAAATACAGTTGCTTTCTTTTACTTTTTTCAGTGGATGTACATTGTTCCATTTGTGATTGTGTTGATGTTAGCATCTAATTCTGATCCTCAAGGTGGTGGTGGAGGCGGTGGAAGATAAGAATGTACAAAATTTTGTATTTATATAATAAATTATTTGACTCGTTAAATATATTTTTTTGTTATTGAAAAGTCTTTTTTTTTCTTTTTTTGGCTGAAGCTTAACTTGCCTAATTCATTTGCTCGTCCCTGTAATAAACATGGTGTAAAACTTAATATCTAAATCTATGTGGGTGTCTGTGTTTGTCCCCAACTACTACTTGACAGCCACTGTTGGTGCTTACATACCTGTAACTTAGCAGTTTGGCAAAAGAGTCCAATAGTCTATGTACCAAGCTTTAAAGAAATAAGTACTGAGGTCAATTCATTTGAGTAAAATTCAAGGTGATGCCCCAGCATGGCCAGTCTAATAACTGAAACAAAAATAAGATATTTAAGCAGTACTTTAAGACCAATTCTAAACACTCACTATTCAAAGTATTATTAAAACTGTTCGCCAGCCTCGTCTGGCACCTGTGTCTGTGGCACATAAAAAAAAAACACCATCCGAGCGTGGCCGTCTGCCAGCCTCGTCTGGCACCTGTGTCGGTGGCACATAAAAAGCACCCACTACACTCACGGAGTGGTTGGCGTTAGGAAGGGCATCCAGCTGTAGAAACACTGCCAGATCTGACTGGCCTGGTGCAGCCTTCGGGCTTCCCAGACCCCAGTTGAACCGTCCAACCCATGCTAGCATGGAAAGCGGACGTTAAACGATGATGATGATGATCACAGGAAGAAGAAAAAGCAAATCTTAAGAAAATATCAACGCATAAATTGTGTACTGGTGTCCTGAGCAGTATCTAACAGACGTATACCACTGGGAAAATAAAGTCATAGTTACATGTTGAGATATGAATATGTTGGTGTGTAATGAATTTGTTGTTCTTACTTTAATCTGTTTGTCCCCCGTTTCTATTCAGCTGGTTGTAGGCCTGCCTGTCCATGCTGGCCAATTGTAGACTGAAAAGTGTGCTCTTGTGATCAGATGATTAACCTTCACCATCAGCACCATGCAGAATTTGAACTGAGAACTCAAAGAGAGAGAGCAGGTTTCACAAAGCATCTTGTCCAATGCTCTAATAATCCTGATAACCCACTGTCTTGCGACTGATATTTTATCAACCCCAAAAGGATTAAATTCTAAGTTGACCTTGATAAAATCTGAACTTAGAGAGCTGGGATGAATACTGCCAGGTATTCTGTCCAACACTCAAATTATTCAGCCAAATCACCATCTGTCCTATTGTGACTGAGCCATGTAAAAAGCCCCAGCACACTGTAAAGTGGTTGGCATTAGGAAGAGCTTCCAGCTGTAGAAACCATGTGAAAACAGATGACTTGAGCCTGGTACAGCACCCCAGCTTGTCAGCTCCTGTCAAACCATCCAACCCATGCCAGCAAGGAAGACAGGCGTTAAATGATAATGAGAGAAAATATTTGTAGCAAAAGCTAAGCAAGAATAAGTAATTCTATACACAACTATTATGGAAAACAAGTGTTCAGAACTCTTTTGTGTTCTTTGCATTCTTGTCACTAAATATTCATGCAAACAGTGTAAATTGCAACCCTGAACTATTCGTTTGACTCACATGGCCATACTAATGCTACTGCTTTTTCAGACACAGTTATTCTGCATATGGTTCATCTCAGACAATTCAACAAAAGGATCTCATTTGAAAGAGTTCTGCTTTAACCAATTCACTCTGGAGTTATTTCCTTGTTATGGTGTCATACTGGTTTTGGAAGCATAATCATAGGCATGGCCTTGTTAAGTTCCCAACCAATGGTTTCAGGTTCAATCCTGTTGCATGGCATCTTGACCAAATGATTTGATAGATGGAAACTGAAAAAAACCTAATACAGTTCTATATTTAAGAGATGAGGAATTATTTACGTTATTTACATTTGATGGATATTTGTCCTCATCTTGTTTGTTGTTAACACAACATTTCGGCTAATATACCCTCCAGTCTTCATCAGGTGTCTTGGTATGGTATACCGAGTTCCATTCCAGGCAGTGACCTGAATAATAATAATAACTTAGGAACGAGAACCCAGGTTCGAAATTTCCCCAAGACACCTGATGAAGGCTGGAGGGTACATCAGCCGAAATGTTGTGTTAACAACAAACAAGATGAGGACAAATATCCGTCAAATGTAAATAACATGACAAAAAACCTATTGTACGTATGTGTTGATGTCTCCATGTCTTTACATTGCACAATAGTTGTAAATCCCCAGCACACTGTAAAGCACCGTGATACAAGCAGTGTCATCCATTTCCAGTATTCTGTGAGAACATGTCTGGCATGGAGTAAAGAATTACCTTACTTTGAAACAGGTTGGCAACATGAAGGGTATTTGGCCATAGAAAATCTGCTTCAATAAACTCCATTCAAACCATGAATGCATAAAGAAGTAGACAATAATGAATCTAATGTTCTGTTGTCTCTAAACATACCAATTAAGGAGAGAAAAGGCTGACAAAAGCCTGTTCTATTCATGATATTTAGTGGTGCCTGATATAACTTATTTAAATACAGTAACCTTCTTTACTTGTACTTGAGCTAATGTAACAAGTACCACTATTCATAAGTATTTTCATCTTATCAGTATTGATAATAAGACCACGTTATTAAACTATATTTGGATATTTAGGCTTAGGTTAAGCTCCTCTGCTTTGTCCTTTATCAACATAAGTTGCGATATTGAAAGTAAATGTGAAACTGGTGGGAGCTAGTTAGCTACGAGGTAAGAAAATGCATACATTACTGGGTATAAAAATACTGTCACCCCAAATAAAATGTACTGGGTGTTTGGGCTAAATTCGATGATTTTTAATGCTTCTTTTTTATAGGAACAGCTTGATGTGTTTGTTAGTGAACAACCAGAGATTTTGGAGAACAAAGATTAGTTGTGGTTGAGAAAAAGTTAGCAGGAAGATAGGAAGCCATCTGAATATTGGAAAAGAGTTACCTGTATAACGATGATTTATGCCTGGTATCTAAACACCATCATGACTGCTGCTCAATGTTCTGTGAACACTGTAAAGAATGTAAGACATGACATGGATGATGCAGTGGAGACTATGAGGCCCAGGCCAGCAGAGAGATGGTCCTTGGGTGTGACTCCAGTGAGGGTGACACCATGTCATCCTACATCTTAGCTCAATTCAGATGGCTATGTGAAGCTGCTGGAAGGTCAGATGTGTGTCAGTAGGATTCGGCTCCTTGCCATACCACTGGAAAGAGTCAAAACTAGTTGCCAGAGAATTTGTATGACTTCACCAATTTCTGGCCTCCTAATTCCCCCATTTGTAATCCCATGGATTACTATATGTGGGTGTAATTGAAAGAGTCACCCACTGCTCTGCCTGCAACAGCAAGGCCAAAATGGTGACCAAGTTCAAGGAGGTATTTGAAGTACTTCCCAGGGATATTGTGAGAAATGCACACACCAAGTTCTGGAGCCATAGTGGAAGTTGAGGCTAGCTACTTTGAGTAAATTGTTATCTAGTTGATATTTTTTGTTTGCATGGGATATTGTTTTGTTTCTTTTTATGCAAACTGTCAAATTTACCCAATTACCCAGTAACTGTGGATATCTTCAACCTTTGTGAATGGTTTCAATATACAGTTATTGTACTGAATGTCTTAAGCTGAGTAGTTATACAGATCTACTACTGATCCATGTGTCAAGAACATAGCTGTATTAGCCACTAAAACAAGCCACTAATTTCATGTCTTTTCATTCAACAGCTCAAACAAGTGTTGTTCTTTTAACCTTTAGAACTCAGCCAGAGAGCGAAGAACATCTTTCTCTTCTCCCTGTTTTTGATGTTCGTTTCATTGAGCCTTGTGGGATGAAAGTTAAAGCTGACCAAAGTGTGAGTTGAAGCTAGAATACAGCGATGATATAAAATGTTCAAAGGTGTGAAGTCCTTTTCATTCTAATATTTCTTCACTCACAACAGAGTTACACTGAGAATAAACACACTCAAATCATTGCTCCAATATATTTAATTCTATTGAATAAAATATATAATATTAGAAGGATGATTATAATTAACAAAAGTGAAATGAACAGTTAATTTAATGAAGTTGAAATGTTTAAGGCACTGTTTTACTCAATACATCAAAACAGCATAGACTGAAGAGATTTGCGAACATTAGCCATTTCTTGTTGTTGCTGCAGGAAAGAAAGAATTATATCATTATAATAAATGCATTAGTGTTATATATCATTATAATTCATTCTTTGTTGGTTCAACTCAAAGTAGATAAAGCTATAAATAATATTGGATGGAAAAAGTCAAAAGCTGCCTGTGGGACTCAAACCCAAATTTTCTATAAACATGACAGATGTTCTACCATTGGACGAAAGTACTCCTTTGAAGTTTCTGAAGTTAGATATTGTTAAATTTCTTCCATTCAATTAAGATTTTTAAAATTTTCACTATACTACTTTTAAAAGTGTACTTCTGATCTAGTTTTGCTTAATGGTAAAAATTTCATACAATTTTGTTTTGTTTTTTAGAAATTAATTGATGCTGGTGCCACATAACTGGCACCTTTTGAGCGTTGGGCTTCACGGGGGAAAAGTGGCTGAACTCCTTTCGAGTGTTGGGCCACAGGGAAGGCAATGACTGAGACCATTGAAGCTCCTTTCAAATGTTGGGCCTCACAGAGGCAATGACCAAAACCTCTGACACTATGTCATGCTTGAGAAGACCCATCAAGCCAAGCAAAATCGCAGTTGTGGCAGATACCGGTGTCACTCAAATGGCACCCATACCAGTGGCACATAAAAGCACCCATTACACCCTCAGAGCGGTTGGCGTTAGGAAGGGCATCCAGCCATAGAAACCATGCCAAATCAAACTGGAGTCTGGTGTAGCCTTCCAACTTGGCAGCCCCAGTCAAACTGTCCATCCCATGCCAGCTTGGACAATGGATATTAAATGATGATGATGAAAATAAAAAATCACAAGTATTTAAAATATATTTTTAACCAGTCAAAGCCTGTATTGCTGGCTGTCTCTATAAAAACAGCACACACAAAACCTTTACATGGTCTATCAACCTGCGAGTTAATAGCAACCAAATCTTCCTTAAACTACACCATAATGCCTAGAAAATATCTAGAAAAACAAAAAGGATGGCACATTGTGCCACAACACCAAGTAGTTGTCATTTGTTGAGTATTATAACATTTAAATTACAATCAATCTTCATGAATGTAACCTTTTATTGAACCCCCAGCCCTTAAAACACTTATTGGTCTCCACAGATCAATATTAAATATATTTTCTCTTTTCTTAGAAGCTTTGAGTTCAACCGTTAAAAATGAATTATTTCACATCTCTCAAAGTTTCTAAATTCTTATGATGTAAACAAGATATCTTAATATTTATTTATAAGAAATTTAAAGATTTTTTTTTTTGCAAATACAACACGAAAAAACTAAAGAAGTTCAGATTTTGACTTATGTAAATTAACAGTGGTAAATAGATGAGATAAATGACTACATAGTATTAATCATCGTTATAAACATTAATATAGACCGTGTCATGCTATTGTGGTCTTGTTAAGAAAAAACTTCACAAATTATGCTATCAACCCACTTATACAGAAATTATACAATTAGAAACACATTCTTATATAAAAGAGCCAAAATTATGAGTTACATTCAGACCTAGACAGACATACAATTGTGAGTTTTAATACCAACTGCACTATGAAAGAGCAGTTAAGGACCTTACCTGTGCCTGGGCCGCATAAAAAGTGCTTTTTATGCGACCCAAGCACAGGTAAGGAAAGAGATCAAACATCAATGATGAGAAGATTCGTAAATGTTCAGGTTTCTCTATTCCCTCTCAGAAAATATTGTCAACGATAAGAAAGATGTCTACTTACTGTATCCATTAATATTCTCTTCTGTAACAAAGCCATTTCTTTCTTTAACTCTGACAGTACTGTTGACTGTTGTTCTTGGTGGTTTCTTTCCAAATCTTTCAACCCCTGGAAATAATTTGTTATAATTCTGTCTGTGACAATAGAAACCCAGTAATGCCATGTGGAAACTAATGTAATAACACGGTCGCACTTGGATTTAACACTTTTGATATCAACCCATCAGAGACTGTCCCTGGGCCTCATGTTGCCTAACAAGGTATTGATATTTGAATTTTGCTATTAAATGGATAATAACATTAGATTCTAATAAGCAAACACTAGTTTAACATTAGAAAAGCTATCAGCCAACAGACGAGTCTCTTTGCAGAAATAATGGCCAAATAGGCGCAGGAGTGGCTGTGTGGTAAGTAGCTTGCTAACCAACCACATGATTCCGGGTTCAGTCCCACTGCGTAGCATCTTGGGCAAGTGTCTTCTGCTATAGCCCCGGGCCGACCAATGCCTTGTGAGTGGATTTGGTAGACGGAAACTGAAAGAAGCCTGTCGTATATATGTGTATATATATGTTTGTGTGTCTGTGTTTGTACCCCTAGCATTGCTTGACAACCGATGCTGGTGTGCTTACATCTCCGTCACTTAGCGGTTCGGCAAAAAGAGACCGATAGAATAAGTCCCAGGGTCAATTTGCTCGACTAAATGCGGTGCTCCAGCATGGCCGCAGTCAGATGACTGAAACAAGTAAAAGAGTAAAAGAGAGAGTAAATATGCTTAAAAATCAAACTGAAAGCAAAAGAAAAGACTATCGATAGTTACCTTACAGAATTGTTCATGAAGTTCATGAAGAGTCATCAGCTTCTGTTGTTGAACCAAAGAGTTCTGCTGACACAACTTCTGGTGCTGTTTAAAGACAGCCTGTCAAAAAAAACAAAATGCCAAAAGCATAGTAAGGACATACTCTTGACATGTTCCAGGATCACATTTACCCAAGTATCAGCTGTTTTGGCACCACTTACCTGGTATTACTGATTTGCTGCAGACTTGTTTGAAATTAGACATTTTAATGTTTCTCTCATTCTCTCCCTCCTGCTCTTTCTATCAGTATGTGTCTATATCTGTGTAAGTGTATGTTTGTTTCCATTGTTAAAGGGTATGGTCACCAAAATAGGTTCAATGTCCAATCGGTTTTGTCAAATCATCTGCATCCAAACAACTGTGCCAAACCGTCTCGTTTTGTAGTATACCCACTCTTAAAACAAAAATCTTAATTTTTAATTCTACCAAAGTATGCAGTGACTAAATAGTAAAATGTTAAAAGCTATTGGATTCTTGACTTAGTTAGACCTGTGCTTTGTAAAAAAAAACAAATCATTTATTCTGTTTATTTCATTCACCCAAGCTGAAAAGAAGTTTCATGGTTGGGTTGTCAGTATTAAGGTTATCCAACTATAAAAATACATACTCCAACAACTGATACAAAGTTAAATAATGCTAAGTTATTTATCTAAAGTTAATAAAGGCATAGGAGTGGCTGTGTGGTAAGTAGCTTGCTAAAGTTTGTCGTAGACGGATGTCTTTTTTTGGCAGAGAGTTCTTGCTGCTTGATGTCACGTCTTTTGTCGTGAAATATTGAACTTTGAGGCTTGACTACAGGTAGGCGTTTGTTGTATTTTTTTAGGGCTTAGTGGAGTTTGTTGCCTTGTATTTAATATTTTTTGGTGAGCAACAGTCTCCACTCTGCTCCAGACATTTGCCTGCCTGTGGTCGTGCATAAAGACTCACTTTGCAGTGAGAATTGCGTTTTTGAGGAGGCGTAGCCCCTCTGAAAAAATTAATTTGTTTGCGAAAATTGTCTTTGTGTTTGTGAATTTCCACTGGATTACCAAGGAGTACCAAGGCAGGAAGGACTATTTTTGCGACTGGAGTACCTGTATTATTACGGAGTCGCGGAATTGTGTTGCCATGGATTGAACTGTCTTCCTTCGTTCTTTTTTTCTGCTCTGTCTTTCCGTTCTTTTTTTTTGTGTTTATTACTGAACTTTTATTTAGAACATTTGAACTTTTGTTGAACTCTTTTTGTTTCTTTGTGGTTTTAAATCATGACAACAAAGAAGAACACTGTGCTGGAGTGGGAAATTGTGCCCCCCAAGCAGTGGATAGAGGGCCGAAATGAGAGAATGGTGGTGTTGAGGACATACTCCAAGTCACTCGACACCATCACTGTGTTCTCTCAGGACGAAATTGAAAAAGAGTTGGCAGAATACCTACCAACTATCAAGTATATTGCAAGGGGTGTCAAATTCACAACAGTGTGGTTGCTGTTTGACACCCCTAAAGAGGGTAGTTTGTTTGCTAGTCAGCCCCTGGAAGATGAAAAAATTTTGTTTCTCCCCACATATCGGAGGAGGACATTGACATTAGGCTGAGTGAGTGGGCTGCCACGCGGTATGGAGCCTGAGTGGATAGAGGATACTATCTGCCGGGGTCTGGGTGGCAACGGAGCCAGGCTCTTGAATGTTAGAATGCTTCCTGTGGCTGATTGGGTGGGGTCGAAAGCAATTTTGACCCTATGGACCCAATCAGCCAAAGATCTGGTCTTCCCAGATTTTCTAAAGATGGCCGGTTCTAGGTATCCGGTGACTCTTGAGGGACGCCCCCCCCCCCCAAGTGTCACCTGTGCCTGGAATCGGGTCACATCAAGAGGAAGTGCCCCAACAGCCATGCAAGGGAACTGGAAAAATTAATAGAGGAGGATGTTTTTCCTCCAACGGAGCTTCCGGAGCATATAAAGGAGGGAGTTGTAGAAAAAGTTGAGGAGGAGGTAACCCCCTCGAAAGGAAAAAAAAAGAAAGAAGGTGGACAACAATGGTTGCCCACCAATGGATCCCGTGGCGGCGGGAGGGAAGGAGGGATCTACGGACAAACCGGAGGAACCTCACTCTTCCAACACGAAAAAGGGGGGAAAAAAGAAAAGAAAGAAAAAAAGGGACATCGCCGGCGGTTGCTGGTGCACCGGCGGCATGTTCCGAAACCACTTCGGTGGAACGTGAGCCACCAGAGGTGAGGAAGAAGAAGGCCCCTCCCAGTGGAAATGTTGAAGAACATGTCATCTTCTATCTCGGGAGGGGCTGTAGAGAACTATATAGAAAGTTCCTTTGATAGTCGGGACCTAATAGACTCGACTTGTTTTCCAGGGTGGCCTGCTCAGGTACTGGAAGAAAGGAACCTTTATCACATGATGGACTCCTTCTCAAAGGAAGAGTATAGATCATGTGTAAAGGATCCCAACTTGCGGTTGCTGGAATGCCTGCAGAAGGCAAAAAAGTTTATTAAAGACTCATTGATGTAATCGTTTTCAATTGTAATGGACATTTTTGCCCATAAAAGTGTAAGAGGTTTAATACCTCAGTTAGTATTTTTTTTTTTAAAAAAAAACAATGTTTTAGAGAAGCAAAAGTCGGCGGGTGCTTTTTGTCTTCTCCCATCCTTATCATCCTTGTATCATCATCATTCACCTCATTACTGTCCTTATCCAGCCCGCAAGCTACCATACTCTATGTACTGCCTTTATGGCAAATTCGATAAAATAAAGTAGCTTGCTTACAAACCACATGGTTCCGGGTTCAGTCCCACTGCGTGGCACCTTGGGCAAGTGTATTCTACTATAGCTTCAGGCTAATCAAAGCCTTGTGAGTGGATTTGGTAGATGGAAACTGAAAGAAGCCTGTCGTATCATCATCATCATCATATCATCATCGTTTTTAACGTCGCTTTCCGCGCTAGCACGGGTTGGACGGTTTGACCGGGTCTGGGAAAGCCAGGGGCGCACCAGGCTCCAGTCTGAATCTGGCAGAGCAGAGTTTCTACGGCTGGATGCCCTTCCTAACGCCAACCACTCCGTGAGTGGATTGGGTGCTTTTTACGTGCCACCTGCACAGGGCCGGAGGGTCCGGCATCGTCACGATCGGTTCGAGCATTTTAACGTGTCAGCGGCACATGGGCAACGAGGTCCGGGGTTACTTTGGGGATCCAGGGTACTTTGGGGATCCGGGGGGTACTTAGAATGAGTAGGGGGTATGCGGAATTGCTGCAGAAAGCAGCCCGGGTCTTTGTAGTCACAGCATTTATCATCACTGAGTAACGTAATTAGGTAGAGGAAAGAATACAGATATTCTAGAGTTGAGTTGGGGAGGGGGAGGTCCAGTTGAGGCGGGTTAATATAGGAGGGCAACCAGTGGGGAAGGTTGGGGTAAGGAGGAACGATGGCAGGAAGGGTTGGTGTAGGCCTAAGAAATAAAGACATTCGTTATCGTCACTGAGTAAGTTATTAGGTAGAGGAAGAATACAGATATTCGAGAGTTGAGTTGGGGAGAGGGGGGGGGGTCCAGTTGAGGCGGGTAATATAGGGGAGCAACCAGTGGGGAAGGTTGGGGTAAGGAGGAACGATGGCAGGAGGAAGGGTTGGTGTAGGTTCCTAAGAAATAAAAACGTAGGATATTACGAGAGGCGGGAGGGCTAAAGGGATAGTGGGAATGAGCAGTGCAGGTCAGGAGGAAGCATAAGATCGGTGGGCAGTTGATGAGAGCTATGGCGCTAGCAGCTTGTCTTTTCACAGTGAAAGCATATGAGGAGAAGGGGTAGTGGGGGAGGAGAGAGGGAGTAGGGCGTACCCGGTGTAGAGAGTAAGGCGTATCGGTGTGTAGATGGTGAGGACAGGTATACTGGTATTGGTGGTGGGGGTGAGAACAGTGTTCATCGGTATTGGGGTGGGGGTGGGGGGGCGGGCGCGCACCGCCAATGGCTGAAAGATGGGAAGAGATGGGAAGAGATGGAAGAGATAGGATTACGGCTTGAGGTAGCCTGGCCTAAGGTTAAATTTTGTAGAGAGAGAGATAGAAAAATAAATCAAGTTATGGCGAAGGCTTGAAAGTAGCCTAAAAGGTTAAATTTTCGTAACAATGTATGAAGAAACGTAGTAGTAACAACGAATAAAATAGTAAGATAAATTTTTAAGAACTTGCTGCGGACATCGAACGGGAGTTGAAATTGAATTGGGAATTTAAATTATAGAATCGTAATGGTGAGAGGAGGAAAAAAGACCGCCAATGGCTGAAAGATGGGAAGAGATGGGAGAGAGATGAGAGATGGGAAGAGATAGGATTACGGCTTGAGGTAGCCTGGCCTAAGGTTAAATTTTGTAGAGAGAGAGATAGAAAGATAAATCAAGTTATGGCGAAGGCTTGAAAGTAGCCTAAAAGGTTAAATTTTCGTAACAATGTATGAAGAAACGTAGTAACAACGAATAAAATAGTAAGATAAATTTTTAAGAACTTGCTGCGGACATCGAACGGGAGTTGAAATTGAATTGGGAATTTAAATTATAGAATCGTAATGGTGATGAGAGGAGGAAAAAGACCGCCAATGGCTGAAAGATGGGAAGAGATGGGAAGAGATGGGAAGAGATAGGATTACGGCTTGAGGTAGCCTGGCCTAAGGTTAAATTTTGTAGAGAGAGAGATAGAAAGATAAATCAAGTTATGGCGAAGGCTTGAAAGTAGCCTAAAAGGTTAAATTTTCGTAACAATGTATGAAGAAACGTAGTAACAACGAATAAAATAGTAAGATAAATTTTTAAGAACTTGCTGCGGACATCGAACGGGAGTTGAAATTGAATTGGGAATTTAAATTATAGAATCGTAATGGTGAGAGGAGGAAAAAAGACCGCCAATGGCTGAAAGATGGGAAGAGATGGGAAGAGATAGGATTACGGCTTGAGGTAGCCTGGCCTAAGGTTAAATTTTGTAGAGAGAGAGATAGAAAGATAAATCAAGTTATGGCGAAGGCTTGAAAGTAGCCTAAAAGGTTAAATTTTCGTAACAATGTATGAAGAAACGTAGTAACAACGAATAAAATAGTAAGATAAATTTTAAGAACTTGCTGCGGACATCGAACGGGAGTTGAAATTGAATTGGGAATTTAAATTATAGAATCGTAATGGTGAGAGGAGGAAAAAAGACCGCCAATGGCAAAATGGAAAGATGGAGAGAGATGGGAGAGATGGGAAGAGATAGGATTACGGCTTGAGGTAGCCTGGCCTAAGGTTAAATTTTGTAGAGAGAGAGATAGAAAGATAAATCAAGTTATGGCGAAGGCTTGAAAGTAGCCTAAAAGGTTAAATTTTCGTAACAATGTATGAAGAAACGTAGTAACAACGAATAAAATAGTAAGATAAATTTTAAGAACTTGCTGCGGACATCGAACGGGAGTTGAAATTGAATTGGGAATTTAAATTATAGAATCGTAATGGTGAGAGGAGGAAAAAAAGACCGCCAATGGCTGAATGAAAGATGGAAGAGATGGGAAGAGATGGGAGAGATAGGATTACGGCTTGAGGTAGCCTGGCCTAAGGTTAAATTTTGTAGAGAGAGAGATAGAAAGATAAATCAAGTTATGGCGAAGGCTTGAAAGTAGCCTAAAAGGTTAAATTTTCGTAACAATGTATGAAGAAACGTAGTAACAACGAATAAAATAGTAAGATAAATTTTTAAGAACTTGCTGCGGACATCGAACGGGAGTTGAAATTGAATTGGGAATTTAAATTATAGAATCGTAATGGTGAGAGGAGGAAAAAAGACCGCCAATGGCTGAAAGATGGAAGAGATGGGAAGAGATGGGAAGAGATAGGATTACGGCTTGAGGTAGCCTGGCCTAAGGTTAAATTTTGTAGAGAGAGAGATAGAAAGATAAATCAAGTTATGGCGAAGGCTTGAAAGTAGCCTAAAAGGTTAAATTTTCGTAACAATGTATGAAGAAACGTAGTAACAACGAATAAAATAGTAAGATAAATTTTTAAGAACTTGCTGCGGACATCGAACGGGAGTTGAAATTGAATTGGGAATTTAAATTATAGAATCGTAATGGTGAGAGGAGGAAAAAAGACCGCCAATGGCTGAAAGATGGGAAGAGATGGGAAGAGATGGGAGAGATAGGATTACGGCTTGAGGTAGCCTGGCCTAAGGTTAAATTTTGTAGAGAGAGAGATAGAAAGATAAATCAAGTTATGGCGAAGGCTTGAAAGTAGCCTAAAAGGTTAAATTTTCGTAACAATGTATGAAGAAACGTAGTAACAACGAATAAAATAGTAAGATAAATTTTAAGAACTTGCTGCGGACATCGAACGGGAGTTGAAATTGAATTGGGAATTTAAATTATAGAATCGTAATGGTGAGAGGAGGAAAAAAGACCGCCAATGGCTGAAAGATGGGAAGAGATGGGAAGAGATGGGAAGAGATAGGATTACGGCTTGAGGTAGCCTGGCCTAAGGTTAAATTTTGTAGAGAGAGAGATAGAAAGATAAATCAAGTTATGGCGAAGGCTTGAAAGTAGCCTAAAAGGTTAAATTTTCGTAACAATGTATGAAGAAACGTAGTAACAACGAATAAAATAGTAAGATAAATTTTTAAGAACTTGCTGCGGACATCGAACGGGAGTTGATTGAATTGAATTGGGAATTTAAATTATAGAATCGTAATGGTGAGAGGAGGAAAAAAAGACCGCCAATGGCTGAAAGATGAGAAGAGATGGGAAGAGATGGGAAGAGATAGGATTACGGCTTGAGGTAGCCTGGCCTAAGGTTAAATTTTGTAGAGAGAGAGATAGAAAGATAAATCAAGTTATGGCGAAGGCTTGAAAGTAGCCTAAAAGGTTAAATTTTCGTAACAATGTATGAAGAAACGTAGTAACAACGAATAAAATAGTAAGATAAATTTTTAAGAACTTGCTGCGGACATCGAACGGGAGTTGAAATTGAATTGGGAATTTAAATTATAGAATCGTAATGGTGAGAGGAGGAAAAAAGACCGCCAATGGCTGAAAGATGGGAAGAGATGAAGAGATGGGAAGAGATGGGAAGAGATAGGATTACGGCTTGAGGTAGCCTGGCCTAAGGTTAAATTTTGTAGAGAGAGAGAGATAGAAAGATAAATCAAGTTATGGCGAAGGCTTGAAAGTAGCCTAAAAGGTTAAATTTTCGTAACAATGTATGAAGAAACGTAGTAACAACGAATAAAATAGTAAGATAAATTTTTAAGAACTTGCTGCGGACATCGAACGGGAGTTGAAATTGAATTGGGAATTTAAATTATAGAATCGTAATGGTGAGAGGAGGAAAAAAGACCGCCAATGCTGAAAGATGGGAAGAGATGGGAAGAGATGGGAAGAGATAGGATTACGGCTTGAGGTAGCCTGGCCTAAGGTTAAATTTTGTAGAGAGAGAGATAGAGATAGAAAGATAAATCAAGTTATGGCGAAGGCTTGAAAGTAGCCTAAAAGGTTAAATTTTCGTAACAATGTATGAAGAAACGTAGTAACAACGAATAAAATAGTAAGATAAATTTTTAGAACTTGCTGCGGACATCGAACGGGAGTTGAAATTGAATTGGGAATTTAAATTATAGAATCGTAATGGTGAGAGGAGGAAAAAAGACCGCCAATGGCTGAAAGATGGGAAGAGATGGGAAGAGATGGGAAGAGATAGGATTACGGCTTGAGGTAGCCTGGCCTAAGGTTAAATTTTGTAGAGAGAGAGATAGAAAGATAAATCAAGTTATGGCGAAGGCTTGAAAGTAGCCTAAAAGGTTAAATTTTCGTAACAATGTATGAAGAAACGTAGTAACAACGAATAAAATAGTAAGATAAATTTTTAAGAACTTGCTGCGGACATCGAACGGGAGTTGAAATTGAATTGGGAATTTAAATTATAGAATCGTAATGGTGAGAGGAGGAAAAAAAAGACCGCCAATGGCTGAAAGATGGGAAGAGATGGGAAGAGATAGGATTACGGCTTGAGGTAGCCTGGCCTAAGGTTAAATTTTGTAGAGAGAGAGATAGAAAGATAAATCAAGTTATGGCGAAGGCTTGAAAGTAGCCTAAAAGGTTAAATTTTCGTAACAATGTATGAAGAAACGTAGTAACAACGAATAAAATAGTAAGATAAATTTTAAGAACTTGCTGCGGACATCGAACGGGAGTTGAAATTGAATTGGGAATTTAAATTATAGAATCGTAATGGTGAGAGGAGGAAAAAAGACCGCCAATGGCTGAAAGATGGGAAGAGATGGGAAGAGATGGGAAGAGATAGGATTACGGCTTGAGGTAGCCTGGCCTAAGGTTAAATTTTGTAGAGAGAGAGATAGAAAGATAAATCAAGTTATGGCGAAGGCTTGAAAGTAGCCTAAAAGGTTAAATTTTCGTAACAATGTATGAAGAAACGTAGTAACAACGAATAAAATAGTAAGATAAATTTTTAAGAACTTGCTGCGGACATCGAACGGGAGTTATGAAATTGAATTGGGAATTTAAATTATAGAATCGTAATGGTGAGAGGAGGAAAAAAAGACCGCCAATGGCTGAAAGATGGGAAGAGATGGGAAGAGATGGGAAGAGATAGGATTACGGCTTGAGGTAGCCTGGCCTAAGGTTAAATTTTGTAGAGAGAGAGATAGAAAGATAAATCAAGTTATGGCGAAGGCTTGAAAGTAGCCTAAAAGGTTAAATTTTTGTAACAATGTATGAAGAAACGTAGTAACAACGAATAAAATAGTAAGATAAATTTTTAAGAACTTGCTGCGGACATCGAACGGGAGTTGAAATTGAATTGGGAATTTAAATTATAGAATCGTAATGGTGAGAGGAGGAAAAAAGACCGCCAATGGCTGAAAGATGGGAAGAGATGGGAAGAGATGGGAAGAGATGGGAAGAGATAGGATTACGGCTTGAGGTAGCCTGGCCTAAGGTTAAATTTTGTAGAGAGAGAGATAGAAAGATAAATCAAGTTATGGCGAAGGCTTGAAAGTAGCCTAAAAGGTTAAATTTTCGTAACAATGTATGAAGAAACGTAGTAACAACGAATAAAATAGTAAGATAAATTTTTAAGAACTTGCTGCGGACATCGAACGGGAGTTGAAATTGAATTGGGAATTTAAATTATAGAATCGTAATGGTGAGAGGAGGAAAAAAAACCGCCAATGGCTGAAATGAAAGATGGGAAGAGATGGGAAGAGATGGGAAGAGATAGGATTACGGCTTGAGGTAGCCTGGCCTAAGGTTAAATTTTGTAGAGAGAGAGATAGAAAGATAAATCAAGTTATGGCGAAGGCTTGAAAGTAGCCTAAAAGGTTAAATTTTCGTAACAATGTATGAAGAAACGTAGTAACAACGAATAAAATAGTAAGATAAATTTTAAGAACTTGCTGCGGACATCGAACGGGAGTTGAAATTGAATTGGGATTTAAATTATAGAATCGTAATGGTGTGTGAGAGGAGGAAAAAAGACCGCCAATGGCTGAAAGATGGGAAGAGATGGGAAGAGATGGGAAGAGATAGGATTACGGCTTGAGGTAGCCTGGCCTAAGGTTAATTTTGTAGAGAGAGAGATAGAAAGATAAATCAAGTTATGGCGAAGGCTTGAAAGTAGCCTAAAAGGTTAAATTTTCGTAACAATGTATGAAGAAACGTAGTAGTAACAACGAATAAAATAGTAAGATAAATTTTTAAGAACTTGCTGCGGACATCGAACGGGAGTTGAAATTGAATTGGGAATTTAAATTATAGAATCGTAATGGTGAGAGGAGGAGGAAAAAAAGACCGCCAATGGCTGAAAGATGGGAAGAGATGGGAAGAGATGGGAAGAGAAGAGATAGGATTACGGCTTGAGGTAGCCTGGCCTAAGGTTAAATTTTGTAGAGAGAGAGATAGAAAGATAAATCAAGTTATGGCGAAGGCTTGAAAGTAGCCTAAAAGGTTAAATTTTCGTAACAATGTATGAAGAAACGTAGTAACAACGAATAAAATAGTAAGATAAATTTTTAAGAACTTGCTGCGGACATCGAACGGGAGTTGAAATTGAATTGGGAATTTAAATTATAGAATCGTAATGGTGAGAGGAGGAAAAAAAGACCGCCAATGGCTGAAAGATGAGAAGAGATGGGAAGAGATGGGAAGAGATAGGATTACGGCTTGAGGTAGCCTGGCCTAAGGTTAAATTTTGTAGAGAGAGAGATAGAAAGATAAATCAAGTTATGGCGAAGGCTTGAAAGTAGCCTAAAAGGTTAAATTTTCGTAACAATGTATGAAGAAACGTAGTAACAACGAATAAAATAGTAAGATAAATTTTAAGAACTTGCTGCGGACATCGAACGGGAGTGAAATTGAATTGGGAATTTAAATTATAGAATCGTAATGGTGAGAGGAGGAAAAAAAGACCGCCAATGGCTGAAAGATGGGAAGAGATGGAAGAGATGGGAAGAGATAGGAAGAGATAGGATTACGGCTTGAGGTAGCCTGGCCTAAGGTTAAATTTTGTAGAGAGAGAGAGATAGAAGATAAATCAAGTTATGGCGAAGGCTTGAAAGTAGCCTAAAAGGTTAAATTTTCGTACAATGTATGAAGAAGAAACGTAGTAACAACGAATAAAATAGTAAGATAAATTTTTAAGAACTTGCTGCGGACATCGAACGGGAGTTGAAATTGAATTGGAATTTAAATTATAGAATCGTAATGGTGAGAGGAGGAAAAAAGACCGCCAATGGCTGTGAAAGATGGGAAGAGATGGGAAGAGATGGGAAGAGATAGGATTACGGCTTGAGGTAGCCTGGCCTAAGGTTAAATTTTGTAGAGAGAGAGATAGAAAGATAAATCAAGTTATGGCGAAGGCTTGAAAGTAGCCTAAAAGGTTAAATTTTCGTAACAATGTATGAAGAAAAGTAGTAACAACGAATAAAATAGTAAGATAAATTTTAAGAACTTGCTGCGGACATCGAACGGGAGTTGAAATTGAAGGGGAATTTAAATTATAGAATCGTAATGGTTGAGAGGAGAAAAAAGACCGCCAATGGCAATGAAAGATGGGAAGAGATGGGAAGAGATGGGAAGAGATAGGATTATGGCTTGAGGTAGCCTGGCCTAAGGTTAAATTTTGTAGAGAGAGAGATAGAAAGATAAATCAAGTTATGGCGAAGGCTTGAAAGTAGCCTAAAAGGTTAAATTTTCGTAACAATGTATGAAGAAACGTAGTAACAACGAATAAAATAGTAAGATAAATTTTAAGAACTTGCTGCGGACATCGAACGGGAGTTGAAATTGAATTGGGAATTTAAATTATAGAATCGTAATGGTGAGAGGAGGAAAAAAGACCGCCAATGGCTGAAAGATGGGAAGAGATGGGAGAGATGGGAAGAGATAGGATTACGGCTTGAGGTAGCCTGGCCTAAGGTTAATTTTGTAGAGAGAGAGATAGAAAGATAAATCAAGTTATGGCGAAGGCTTGAAAGTAGCCTAAAAGGTTAAATTTTCGTAACAATGTATGAAGAAACGTAGTAAAAAAATAAAATAGTAAGATAAATTTTTAAGAACTTGCTGCGGACATCGAACGGGAGTTGAAATTGAATTGGGAATTTAAATATAGAATCGTAATGGTGAGAGGAGGAAAAAAGACCGCCAATGGCTGAAAGATGGGAAGAGATGGGAAGAGATGGGAAGAGATAGGATTACGGCTTGAGGTAGCCTGGCCTAAGGTTAAATTTTGTAGAGAGAGAGAGATAGAAAGATAAATCAAGTTATGGCGAAGGCTTGAAAGTAGCCTAAAAGGTTAAATTTTCGTAACAATGTATGAAGAAACGTAGTAACAACGAATAAAATAGTAAGATAAATTTTTAAGAACTTGCTGCGGACATCGAACGGGAGTTGAAATTGAATTGGGAATTTAAATTATAGAATCGTAATGTGAGAGAGGAGGAAAAAAGACCGCCAATGGCTGTGAAGATGGATGAAGAGATGGGAAGAGATGGGAAGAGATAGGATTACGGCTTGAGGTAGCCTGGCCTAAGGTTAAATTTTGTAGAGAGAGAGATAGAAAGATAAATCAAGTTATGGCGAAGGCTTGAAAGTAGCCTAAAAGGTTAAATTTTCGTAACAATGTATGAAGAAACGTAGTAACAACGAATAAAATAGTAAGAAAATTTTTAAGAACTTGCTGCGGACATCGAACGGGAGTTGAAATTGATTGGGAATTTAAATTATAGAATCGTAATGGTTGAGAGGAGAAAAAAGACCGCCAATGGTGCTGAAAGATGGGAAGAGATGGGAAGAGATGGGAAGAGATAGGATTACGGCTGAGGTAGCCTGGCCTAAGGTTAAATTTTGTAGAGAGAGAGATAGAAAGATAAATCAAGTTATGGCGAAGGCTTGAAAGTAGCCTAAAAGGTTAAATTTTCGTAACAATGTATGAAGAAACGTAGTAACAAAAAAAAAATAACGAATAAAATAGTAAGATAAATTTTTAAGAACTTGCTGCGGACATCGAACGGGAGTTGAAATTGAATTGGGAATTTAAATTATAGAATCGTAATGGTGAGAGGAGGAAAAAAAGACCGCCAATGGCTGAAAGATGGGAAGAGATGGGAAGAGATGGGAAGAGATAGGATTACGGCTTGAGGTAGCCTGGCCTAAGGTTAAATTTTGTAGAGAGAGAGATAGAAAGATAAATCAAGTTATGGCGAAGGCTTGAAAGTAGCCTAAAAGGTTAAATTTTCGTAACAATGTATGAAGAAACGTAGTAACAACGAATAAAATAGTAAGATAAATTTTTAAGAACTTGCTGCGGACATCGAACGGGAGTTGAAATTGAATTGGAATTGGGAATTAAATTATAGAATCGTAATGGTGAGAGGAGAAAAAAGACCGCCAATGGCTGAAAGATGGGAAGAGATGGGAAGAGATGGGAAGAGATAGGATTACGGCTTGAGGTAGCCTGGCCTAAGGTTAAATTTTGTAGAGAGAGAGATAGAAAGATAAATCAAGTTATGGCGAAGGCTTGAAAGTAGCCTAAAAGGTTAAATTTTCGTAACAATGTATGAAGAAACGTAGTAACAACGAATAAAATAGTAAGATAAATTTTTAAGAACTTGCTGCGGACATCGAACGGGAGTTGAAATTGAAGTGTATGTATATGTTTGTGTGTCTGTGTTTGTCCCCCCCACCATTGCTTGACAACCGATGCTGGTGTGTTTACGTCCCCGTAACTTAGCGGTTCGGCAAACGAGACCAATAGAATAAGTACTAGGCTTACAAAGAATAAGTCTTGGGGTCAATTTGCACGACTAAAGGTAGTGCTCCAGCATGGCCACAGTCAAATGACTGAAACAAGTAAAAGAGTAAAGAGTAAATCTAAACCAATTTGTCAAGTGTTTTTTTTTGTTTTGTTTACAAAGTATATGTTGTATATTTTATTATATTTTATTATAAATACTGTGGCGTCTTAGCAGGAATAGATTGGAATCATTAGATGCTGCCTCCAATCATTTCTACTTGATAGGGAAATGGTATCTAGATAGATTAAAGTGTCTTACTCAAGATGCATATCCCAGTATTTCTTGAATCTATTACCTATGGAAAGAAGTCTAACATCTTTAGTAAGTTCAGTTATTAATGAAACATTTGTTAAGGAAATTTAATGTTGCATTTCTTACCAGTAGTTTTTCTTCTTGTTCTTTTGATTTGCTCAAATCAACATCCCATTGTTGTAGAATATTGTTCATTTGATTGCAATAGTCATCATACAGCTTCTGCCTGCATTTTAACAACAGAAATATCATTATAAGAATGAGATTGTAATACATGTCTAGGGATTAAAAATATGTGTAGATCATCATCATTGTTTAACATCCGCCTTCCATGCTGGAATGGGTGGGACGGTTTGACAGGAGCCGGTCAGGCAGAAGCCTGCACCAGGCTTCTGTGTCTGTTTTGGCAGGGTTTTTACAGCTGGATGCCCTTCCTAACACCAATCACCCAGTAGAGTGGACTCAGTGCTTTTTATGCGGCACAAGCACAGGTAAGGTCAGTTTTGGCAAGGTTTTTACAGCTTGATGCCCTTCCTAACACCAACCACCCAGCAGAGTGGACTCAGTGCTTTTTATGCGGCACAAGCACAGGTAAGGTCAGTTTTGGCAAGGTTTTTACAGCTGGATGCCCTTCCTAACACCAATCACCCAGTAGAGTGGACTCAGTGCTTTTTATGCGGCACAAGCACAGGTAAGGTCAGTTTTGGCAAGGTTTTTACAGCTGGATGCCCTTCCAAATGCCAACCACTTTACAGGTACAGTCTAAATTATAATGGGTTTGGGGAGTGGAAATGGGAGTCAAAGCTTAGACATCTGATACAATTGAATTAAAAGTAATTTGAACGAGAGTATGAAATTCTCTTAAATATGACTTGCCAGCATGTCAAACCATCCAACCTGTGCCAACATGGAAAATGGACAGATAATGATGGTAATGCACAGAACAATACCATTTCAAACACAAACCTTCAGAACAACTGCAATATAGACATGGAGTAACTTATAACATGTTGGATATGTTTGATCTAAAAATATTCATTCTTTAGGTCATCAGGTGGAATGTAGAGATTCTTATATGTATATTATATATATACATATATACAGTAATCCCTTGCCGTATTGCGGTTCACCTATTGCAGTTTATTATTTAAGCTTACATCGATTCCTCCATGGTGTTGTTTTGCATTTGTCACCTTACCGCCACATGAAAAACAACATTCGAGCATGGTCGTTGCCAGTGCTGCCGGACTGGCTCCCATGCAGGTAGCATGTAAAAAACACCTTTTGAGCATTGTCGTTGCCAGAACTACCTGACTGGCTCCCGTGCTGGTGGCATGTAAAAGCACCCACTACACTTTCAGAGTGGTTGGAGTTAGGAAGGGCATGCAGCTGTAGAAACTTTGCCAGATCAGATTGAGCCTGGTGCAGCCTTCTGGCTCACCAGTCCTCAGTCAAACCGTCCAACCCATGCCAGCATGGAAAGCGGACGTTAAACAACAATGATGATGATGATGAATAAAATAAATATATACAAATTAAAAAACTATAAAAAATATACTGTACTGTTTCAACTTTGCAGGGGCTTTGGAACGTAACAACCGTGATAGTCAAGTGATTACTGTATATCAGTTAGAGTCTATAATTGTCTATTAATCTTTAAAAATAAAATTAAAATTAAACAAATCAAATGCCAATACCTTTCAGTTTGTTGCATTTTCCATATTTCATCAATCTTCTTGTTACTGTTTTTCATTTTATTTTGAGTAAAAGTTTCCAGGCGTTTGCGTTTATTTGCCAAAGTTTTGGTTATGTCAACTAACAAAGGAATCAATCAAACTTTGAAATATCACTGGTTTCTGACATTAATGCAGCCTCGTGTGATATAAATACCAAAAAGTGTTTATTATATAATAAAATGGAAACTTTATTATAAAAAATAAACTACCTTCAAAATTCCTCTAGAAAGAATAACAAACTTCACATCAAAAGAAAGAGATGGTCAAAAAGAAATCGTTCTTTTACTAATTGTAACTTATTAAAGAATTGTTTTTACATAAAAAGTATTAGAAGTTTACAAATGTTAGTATTTTTAATCATGGAAAAAACCTTAGGGCCTGTGGTGGACTGTTTTGACACGTACCATATCAGATCGATATGATATAGCCCATAGTAGTGTAAAAACTAACATTTCATTTTCTGAGCTGAGATTCGAAATCGAATCTTAAGGATTCTTGCTCGCTTGATCCACCACTGGCCGAACAGGCGTGAAATAAATTTCTGTCCTGTCAAAAAGTGATGGATGGATTTCCATTCAACCTCCGACTTGAGCTGTGTCAATGAAGGTTCATTGATATTGTGAATCAAACTTTGTATATTCAACACATAAATACAAGAGTTGATCAAATAAATTATTTAAACTACAGTCCAATGCTTACCTCATTGTTTTCCTTTGATGTCGTCCAACACACCTATCTTCATCTGCTACACCAACAACACCTTTTGCTACACATCCCACTATGGGCAAAATTCAAAATTTCTACCTTTCACTCAAACATTGCTAATTAAATAAATTCAAGCCAATGGAAGCAGCTCTTGTTAATATGATAAATTATGTATATTTTCTCAATGATATTCAAGAACTATTGCATGCAAACAACATGATCTTCCTTAAAGAATATATCTAGGAATGATATATTCTTTATAAATTTTAACCTCACTAGAATGATGACTCTATAAATATCATAAGGTTAGATGACAACTAATAGAAATCAAATATGTGTTCATGGAATATGTCAGGGAAAATAATTTTTCAAGTGGAACAAGATACCAATAATACCAAGTTTTCACTTGCAGGTAAATCAATGTGTGACTTCCATTAAAACAGTTTTATGTTGATTTCTAGAAATTGAAAATAATAGATCACACCCCACTTACTGTAGCTCCCTTATATACCTCTGTATCTCCCATTTCACCACCCCTACAATAATCTTTAGTATAGACACAAGGCCTGAAATTGTGAGGGAGGGGACTAGTCAATTACATCAACCCCAGTGTTTCACTGGTACTTAATTTATTGACCCCAAAAGGATGAAAGGCAAAGTCGATCTCAGTGGAATTTGGACACAGAATGTAGCTATGGGTGAAATACTGCTAAGCAGTTCACCCGGAGTGCAAATGATTCTGCCAGCTCACCACCTTACCACCCCTACAATAATAATGGTGATGATGGTAGTGGAAGAGGGAAAGAACAGCAAGAGGAGGAATAATTCAATTCATAAAAGAAAAAAACTTGGAAATAAATGAGGCTTACCTTCAAAGGATTCCAGCATTTTCTTCATTTCGAAACTGAAAAGTTAATAAAAAACATGTGAAAATTATTTATTAAAATGTTAAACAGGAAAATGGTCTGTAAACTTATGAAAGACATCCTACATAATTCAACACTTTATAACAGAGCTATATTATTTCCTCTTTCTGGTAAAGGCCAAATCCTAGCAGTACTTCTAGTCACATTAAATCTATTAAATTAATATCAAATATATCTAAAACTACTGTTTCCTTTCATTTTCCGTTATTTCAGTATATTTTCATCTCACATAACTTTAAGATGGCTTGAATTAGATGGATAGAGGAATTGGTAAAGGTTTTATACAACACTCCAGCTAATATCATGTCCAACAAATCCATGCATTGTTATTTGCATACACTTGAGATCATGTCATATATAATTTACATTTAATTCATTATATGCAAACATATCTGGAAATTATCATAGAAGTTCAAGAGTCTGAGAAATTAATTAAACTGTATCTGCTTTAATGATATCATTAGTTCAATGAATATCGAAAGTTGAACTGTTAACTATGCTAAACATCACCCTTTTTCAGTTCTCAGCAGAGACAGACTTCTAAACTTTTGAAGTAATAAACTGGAAAAAAATTACATTTCTTGATGGGCAATGAAAGAGGGGATTACCTTTTACATTTATTTTTAGAGATTTACATAAATGCTTACAAAACATTAGTTAATTCTGAGCCATCTCACGTTTTTGTAATACAAATACATATGCAATTACTTTTTCTTATGAGTGAAAGAGAAAGGAATATATTGCCACATAGATATGATGTTCACACAAAAGAGGAAAACATTCAGATTTTTAAAGAGAATGTCAAAATAATATGAATAGAGGTGTACCCAAATTCTTCATCGTTAACTCCTTTGATCTCTTTTTTCTTGCTCACAGTTAGCAGATTTGGTGACTCTCCATCTAAAAGAATTTAGCCAGAAAATAACTCAATCAGTGCTGTTCACCATCTCAGATGTTAATTTGAAATGACAAAAGGAAAAGAATACAATCATAAAATAGTAATTAAAAGCTGTCAGAATATCTATTACTAAATACAAGGATCCAGTCATGATTAACTCTGGTTTCTGAAGTGGTAAACAGATGGGAAATGTATCTCCAATACTGTTGGTGTTCTCTTGCAAGAAAAACTGAGGTGATGTAAAAAAAATCTTTGGCCAAGACGTTCATCAAAATTCCTCCATTAGAATATGAACTCACAACTAAGTTGGTAATCCAACTAACTTATCTACTCATCCATTTAGCTAGTGAAAGCTAAACATTTAAACTAGAGTTGGCACTGTCAATATAGGCACATTGAAAGGTAGGTCTAGTGACATTGTAGAGATGCTTGAACGGAGATGTTGATGTATGCTGCATACAAGAGGTAGAGTAGAGAGGAACTTCAGCCAGGGTCCTCACAGGCAAAACACATAGGCATAAAATCTTCAGGGAAGGTAACAGTGACGGAGTAGGTAGTGTAGGCATACTCCTTGCAGAGAAATGGGTGGATAAGGTCATGGAGGTAGAGTGTGCGATAGAGTGCATAGGCTCAGGCTAGTCCTGCAGAATAGTATAGCTACAATTATCTCTGCCTAAGCCCCACAAGCAGGCCTATCAAATGAACAGAAGGACCACTTTTATGATGTCCTTCTACAGGCTACCTCATAGACGAGTGACAATGACCTCATCTTTGTGGATGGAGGTTTTAATGAGCATGTCGGACAGCAATCTGGTATCTTCCATGGTGTTTATGGGGTCCATGGAATTGGTTCCCGAAACAAAGAGGGAACTAGGCTACTGGAGTTCTGTGATGCAAGCAACCTACTTCTGTGATGCAAGCAACACCAACTTCAGGAAGCCAGCCACCTGATAACCTATCAATCAGGTAACTCTATTAGCCAGACTGATTTCATTCTCACCAGACAGCAGGATGCATGGTTGCTCTTAAATATTAAGGTGAAGAATGTACCCCCCAGCATAGACTAGTTATTAGTGACTTTAGAATCAAGGCCACAAGGATACCAAGAAGCAGACCAATCCAGAATAAAAGGATTTGGAAGCTTAAGAACTCTTCACATGGTCAGGGATTTAGGGACATCCTCATTGAGAAATTTGATGAGAAGGAGGAAGAGCTACAGACTTGTGGCATAGAGGGAAACTGGGAATTCCTGCTTGACAGCTTACTGAATGCCACAGACCAAATCTGTGGCTGGTGCAAAGTTTTTTCCAGACCTAGGGTAACATGGTTGTGGAATAATACTGTAGACAGGGCCATTAAAGCAAAGAAACAGGCCTGGAAAACCTGGAAGTGTTGGGGTAGCAGGGAACTGTATCAGATAGTGAGAAGGGAGGCTAAGAGACAGGCATATATAGCCAAGGGAGAAGCAGAAAAGAAGTTTGTCAATGTTCAGTGATGTAGGACCAAAGAACTGAAGTATTTTAGATTGTAAGACAGTGTGTGAGAGAAAATTGTGATGTCTTAGGAGAGAAATGTGTCCACATGGATAATGGTGCACTTGCGTTTAATGATTCTGCAAGGAAAGAGGCTTGGAGATGCCATTAGGAAAGACTGCTGAATGTGGAGAATGAATGGGAGGAGGAGAGCCTGCAATTAAGGATATGAAGACAAGGAAAGTCCCCGACCCACCAGGAATCACCGCTGAGATGCTTAAAATATCTGGTGATGTGGGTTATGGTCTCGTCACCCGTATTATAAATCAGGAAGGTGGACAAATGGCAAACCCCTTCAGGTAGATGGTACTGCTCGATCTGTAGAAAAGGCGTAGGTAGAAACCTCATAAGATGTACACAGTGTAAGCTATGGACACATAAGAGGCGCAGCAACATCAAAGGATGGTTAACTGTGAAGACGGGTTTTGTGTGTGGCAGATGCACAGGGGCAATAAACACTGCAGATGTGCAGAAAACAGATTCCATCACATGCCAGGGGTATAAACTAGAAGTAGTTGATAGCTTCCACTACGTAGGTGACTAAGTCTGTAGTGGGGGTGGATGCTCTGAGTGCATAGCTGCTAGAATATAAGAATAGCCTGGGTAAAGTCCAGAAAGCTCCTACCTCTACTGGAGACAAAGGGCCTCTCGCTCAGAGTGAAAGGTAGACTGTATGATGCATGTGTGTGAACAGCCATGCTACACAGCAGTGAAACATGGGCCGTGACTGTTGAGGACATGTGGATGTGTAATGTCAGTGTGCATACTCGACAGGGCATAAGCGCCCTGAGAGAAAAGTTGGACATAAGAATCTTCAGATGAGGTGTGCAAGAGCGACGACTGCGCTGGGGTGGTCATGTGCTGCGTATGGATGAGGGCAACTGTGTGAAGAAGTGTCAGTGGAAGGAACCCGTGGAAGAGGGAGACCCAGGAAGACATAGAATGAGGTGGTGAAGCACGACCTTCGAACATTGGGCCTCACAGAGGCAATAACAAGAGACCGAGATATGCTGTGATTGAGGAGACCCAGCAAGTAAAGTGAGATCACAGCCGTGGCCGATAGCAGTGTCGCATAACCGACCCATTTAAAAAGTACCCTTGAATCGTCGGGTGAGATGTTTGTGCTTGAGAAGATCTATCGAATCAAATAAAATCGAAATCAATATAGAAATCGTAGTTGTTGCCGATTCCAGTGCCAACTGACTGACACCTGTGCTGGTGGTACGTAATAAACACCATTCAAGCGTGGGTCGGTGCCAGTGCCGCCTGACTGGCTCCCCATGATTGTGACACGTAGGGTCGATGCCAGTGCCGCCTGACTGGCTCCCCATGATTGTGACACGTAGGGTCGATGCCAGTGCCGCCTGACTGGCTCCCCATGATTGTGACACGTAGGGTCGATGCCAGTGCCGCCTGACTGGCTCCCCATGATTGTGACACGTAGGGTCGATGCCAGGCCGCCTGACTGGCTCCCCATGATGTGACACGTAGGGTCGATGCCAGTGCCGCCTGACTGGCTCCCCATGATTGTAACACGTAGGGTCGATGCCAGTGCCGCCTGACTGGCTCCCCATGATTGTGACACGTAGGGTCGATGCCAGTGCCGCCTGACTGGCTCCCCATGATTGTGACACGTAAAAAGCACCATCCGAACGTAACACTCTGACTGAAAGAAAAAAACGAAGTAAAATAATTAAAATATGTATGCAAAATATTGAAGCAATTGGAATGATTACGTGAAATACTAATTATAATTAATTCTTGTTCAGAAATTATTGAGAATTTCCTTCTTCATCAATCGAAATCGTGAAAGAAAAAGTCGTTTGGTCACCAATGAATGTAAGATCGTGTCTTTAACAATGAGAAAGTGCTCTTAAAACAAGACAACACTTAATTTATTTCATTGAAAATTACTTAATTACTGTATCCAAATAATCAGAGCGATAAAAGGAAGTATTTAAAGGTTATTTATTAGAGGAAGAAGAGATTATAATTCTAACCTCTCATTTCTGGCGAACTGTGTCGAGCAAGAACAGGCGACATTTCTTCTTTGTCCGACGGAGATGCACTTCTTTTTACAACTTTTCTCGGCATCTTGTTAAGTGATAAATACAAAACAATTATTTCGAGAGACTTTTCTATTGATATGAAATTGATTTCAGTCTTTTTCAATTGAGAATCAAAAATAAATCACAGATCGATCTTCGATGGCTGAAACTTTATTTGACCGACTGGAAAACTAAACCGACCAATCAGCGATCAGTCTCCCTCCTCACACTCTTTCTCTCTTACACTCTGTCTTACACACTTTCTCTTTCATACGCGCGTACAGCCTCCATCCTCTCTATCTATCTCTCTCTCTCTCTCTCTGTTTTTTCTCGCTCCTCCTCTCTCTGTTCTCTATCTCCTTTCTCTGATTCTCTCTCCCCCTCTTTTTCTAATTCTCTTTCTCTGTTTTTTCTCTCTCCCCCTCTCTCTGATTCTATCTCCCCCTCTTTTTCTGATTCTCTCTTTCTCTGTTTTTTCTCTCTCCCCCTCTTTTTCTGATTCTCTTTCTCTGTTTTTTCTCTCTCCCCCTCTCTCTGATTCTATCTCCCCCTTTTTTCTGATTCTTTCTCTCTCTGTTTTTTCTCGCTCCTCCTCTCTCTGTTCGCTCTCTCCTTTCTCTGATTCTCTCTCCCCCTCTTTTTCTGATTCTCTTTCTCTGTTTTTTCTCTCTCCCCCTCTCTCTGATTCTATCTCCCCCTCTTTTTCTGATTCTCTCTTTCTCTGTTTTTTCTCTCTCCCCCTCTCTCTGATTCTCTCTCCCCTTTCTCTGATTCTCTCCCCACTCCTTCTCTGATTCTCTCTCTCTCTTTCTCCAACAACCACGCCACCATCTGCAGAGAACAGAGCAAATCGTGTGAGGGGAGCTTCTTACATTGTCGCTCAACCTGCTAAAAACACCAGCCAGATCTTCCTAATAACACACTTTACAGTCTCAAAAAAAGTACACATTGAGTAATATTCTTCAATAAATAAACTGAAAAACAAATAAAGACAAGTTTTTCGAGGTTAGAACGGTTAAACAACAACAACATTAGAAATAAAATTCACATTTAAAAAATAATTTACGAATGCTGTCTACATATATTAAGATTTTATAACGACCTTTACAGTTAAATGGGCCCTAAACTAAATTATTAGTCTTAGTCTACGGTTATAATTCCATTCACAGCTCTGATGCATAGAAGGAATGTACATTTATGTCAGTACTTGACTGCTACTGTAATTTACCGACCCCACAAAAGATGAAAAAGCTAAGTTGATATTGGTAGGGTTTGAACTCAGAACGTAAAGGGTTGTAACTAAACACTGTGATCTGATTTATCTTGACAAGGGACATGTCTAGTTTTGACGGTGATGAAACAGTGAAATGAATTAACTTCAGAATTATCCTGCCCCTTATTTTGTAAACCCCGGGTTTGGAAGGATTTGGGATCTTTTCGGTTTGAACGGCAGTTTTTAACATAATTTCTAGGTAACTAAAAAATTTTAAACTTCGTATACTTGTAGAATGTGTTTATAAAACATCTTTTTCTCTTGGCTTTATTGAGAAAATTCTATAGTTTGTAAGATATTTGTTGTTTTTTTACTTCAATTTCTGCAATTTCAACCAATCAGTGACGTC